>NW_012267317.1:2912002-2919913 GCF_000151885.1 Dipodomys ordii | reverse complement strand
AAAAAAAAAAGAGAGAGAGAGAAAAGAAAAAAAAATCAAAGAACATACTATTATTTCTCCAAAAGATAAATATTACAAGGAAGCTTCCATATGATGTTTTTATCTGCATCTAGTGATTAATACCAGGAAGTAAAGTACAAGCGCTCACAGAGAGAACACTTAGACTCTACCTCCACTTCCCACCACCATGGAAGTGGTGCCTGTGCTAGATGCACAAATGCATCAAGTTTCATACCAGTCACAGACCCATCTTCCCATTAGTCATGAAATATCCCAAAAGGCTAACGTTTACAAATAATTTACCCATCTCTTCAAATCAAAAAGTAATGAGTAATCTGACACACAAATTGCCTTCCTGACATTAAGATTAAGTTAAGGAAATATGGTCTACTGTTTTTATTTGTTTGCTTGGTGCTTTCAGACAGCCTTGCTGCATGTATGGTTTATGCTAGCCCTGACCTCAAGCTCCTCACCTCCAGAGTGATGGATGGGATTATGGTCAACTTCCACCACACCCAATTTTGGTTTAGTGTTATTTCAAGAGGAACTAGGTGGTTTTAAAAGGGTACCATTATATCATGTATAGCTTCCATTTTCTTAATATTTTATACACGTTTAGAATTCAAAAGTATGTGCAAAAAGGAACTCTAAAACTAAATCAAAAATGACTTTGTATCCATTATATTTGCATTAGAGGCTGCAACTGTTTATTTAGAAATATACACTACTGAATACTTACATTTCTAAGCTATCTTGTTACACTGTTTCCAAATCATTAGTCACTACATACAACATACACTTCAGTATTAATTTAACTCTAGTCTTAGAAAAGCAGCCAGGAAAGATTTTGTGATCTAGTTAAAATAAATAAGAGAATTGGGAGAGGGAGACGCAGAGAGCGATAAAGGAAGGGAGAGGGAGAGGGAGAGAGGGATATGGATGAGAGAGGATGAGGGAAGATTGAACACTTGTAAATTATACACTGCAGCTTTAATTTATAATAAAAATTACTATGAAAGTAACAAAGTTTTGTAAGGAAAAAGGTATAATGCCATCTGAGATTAACATTAAAATATCCTAACAACCTAAATATAAATTTAATTGTGAAACTAATTGTGAAACATAATGAAACTAAACCTAAACTATTTTCAGGAATCAAATCCAGGGCCTCAAACCAATCACAGTAGTTCACCCTGCATTCCTATCTACTCAAGAGGCTGAGATCTGGATATCATTGTTCAAAACCAGCTGGAACAGAAAAGGCCAATCAAGGACCAAAAAGCCAGAAGTGGAGCTGTGGTTCAGGATGTAGAGTATAAAAGCTAAGGAGCAGTCCCCAGACCCTGAGTTCAAGCCCCAGTGCAATACAAAAAACAAGGCCTCACACATGCTAAGGCAAGCACTCTACCACTGAGCTACATCCTTACCCGCAAGTCCAGAACATGTATTTAATCTATCAGACTACTCCAAAAACAGCTGTCTAAAACATATAACCAGAGCTAGATGTAGCTCAGTGGCAAAGCGCTTACCTAGCAAGTACAAGGTCCTAGGTTTGATCTCAGTGCAGAAAAAAAAGACCAAAAAAAGAGGGAAAAAATAGTACACTTAAAAAATAAAATAGCCAGGGGCTGGGAAGGTGGCTCAGTGGTAGAGCGCTTGCCTTGCATGCCTGAGGCCCTGGGTTTGATTCCTCAGCACCACGTAAGTAAAAAGAAAAAAGCCAGAAGTGGCGCTGTAGCTCAAGTGGTAGAGCGCTAGCCTTGAGCTGAAGAGCTGAGGGACAGCGCCCAGGCCCAGAGTTCAGGCCCCATGACCGGACCCAAAAAAAAAAAAAAAAAAAAATAGCCAGGGGCTGGGAATGTGGCTTAGTGACAGAGTGCTTCCCCAGCATGCAGCAACCCCGGGTCGATTCCTCAGTACCACATAAACAGAAAAGGTTCAAGTAGTAAACTCTAGCCCTGAGCACAAAGAGGCTCAGGGACAGAGCCGAGGCTCTGAGTTCAAACCCCAGGACAGGCGAAAATAAATAAATAAATAAATAGCCAGCCAGGAGATGGTGGCTCATGCATGTAATCCTAGCTACTCAGGAGGCTAAGAGCTAAGGATCATGGGTCACAGCTAGCCCTGGCAGAAAAGTCTCCATGAGACTCTCATCTCTAATTAATCACTCAAAAACTGGAAGTGGTGCTGTGGTTCAAATGGTGGAGTGTTAACCTTGAGCACAGAGGCTCAGGGACAGCACCTAGGCCCTGAGTTCAAGCCCTGCAACTGACAAAAAACCAACAAAAAATAATGTTTTCTGGCTGGGTGTCTTGGTGCCAGCAAAAGGGATTTGTCAGCTGAGACTGGGAAAATTGCAATTTCCAGGCCAGCCTAGGCTACATAGTGAGATCATGTCTCAAAAAACAAACAAAATCTTCAGGTCTAAAAAATGTTGGTCACTACATCACCAGATTAGATATTAAATGTGGCTTAAAGAAACAAAGACTTCCTCTGGTCCCTACTGGCTCACACCTGTAACCCTAGCTACTTAAGAGAATGACATCTGAGGATCATACCATGGTTTGAAACCAGGAAAGTCCTTGAGACTATTATTTCTAATAAACTACTCAGAAAGAAGCCAAAAGAAGCCGGGCGCCGGTGACTCACACCTATAATCCTAGCTACTAAGGAGCCTGAGATCTGAGGGTAGTGGTTCAAACACAGCCCATGCAGGAAAGTCCATGAAACTCTTTGCTCCAATAAACCACCAGAAAACCAGAAGTGGCACCGTGGCTCAAGTGGTAGAGCGCTAGCCTTGAGCTGAGGAGCACAGGGACAGTGCCCAGGCCCAGAATTCAGGCCTCATAACCGACCTTCCCCAACTCCCAAAAAAAGAGAGAGAAACATGTCATCTGTCTACTTTTACACACACATATTTTACACAAAATCAGGTGGCCCATCACTATAATGGCAGCAAGTAGGAGGCTGAGGCAGAAAGACAGACAAGGAATCTAAAGACCACCTGGACTACACAGTTAGACGCTAAAAGTAGGGCTCTGGTGGCTATTAATCCTAGCTACACAGGAGATCTGAGGATCAAAGTGTGAAGCCAAAGCAGAAAGGTCTGTGAGACTCTCAACTCCAAGAAATTACCAAAAAAAAAAAAACCCAAAAAGCCAGAAGTGGAACTGTGTGGCTCAAGTGGAAAAGGATGGCAGGGACAGTGCTTAGGCCAGGAGTTCAAGACCTAGGATGGTTTAAAAGGAATAAAGAAAGGAAACATGAAAAGCCCTGAGAACTGAATGAGGAGTTAATCAATTAGTCCTGTCACCCACTTCTACAAACCAACTTCCAAACCAGAACTTAAAAAAAAAAAAAAAAAACTTGTATTGTTTGTTCTTTCCCCACTCACAAACCTAGACTTGATTCCATGACAAAAAAATAAATCTCTTATTTGTAAAGAATGCCATTATGTTTCATGATTTCAATAGTTAAAGACATACATTTTATCTTCAGCAGCTCATAACAAGTCATCCTAGACCCAAAAATATTCTCTGAGAAGAAACAAAACCTTTTCATTTTTATGGTATTTGAAGGTTCCAGTTTTTTTATTATTATTGTACATTTTGGTACCTAAACCATCATCTAACAACTATCACCAGAATTCAGATCAGCTGGGTGACCCTGAAGACCCAACTCGACTTTGGGTTTCGCCCATCTGCCTCCTGGCAACCGGACAGAATACAGCAGGCCCTGTGGTCTCTCCTATTCGGTCCTCCCAGCCTGAGCCTGACCCCAGAATCCATGGTCTCTCCTATTCGGTCCTCCCAGCCTGAGCCTGATCCCAGAATCCATGGTCTCTCCTATGCAGTCCTGAGTCTGATCCCAGCCCTGTGGTCTCTCCTATGCAGTCCTGAGTCTGATTCCAGGCCTGCGGTCTCTCCTATTCGGTTCTCCCAACCTAAGTCTGATCGCAAAACAGTCTACAAAACACAAATGAGTATTCAGATTGTTTCTGGCAGGTTCTCCAGGGGCTACGCGACTCTCCGTCCCACACTGGCCCGGCCACCGGCGTTCTGGGAGCCCCCGGGGGGAGGGGAGGGAGGAGGCGGAGAGAGAAGCCGGACTCGAGAAAGTAGATCCGACACTCGCAGGCGCCTGCAAAAGGTGGGATGGATCTCTCCAGAACGCAGATCCGGGTCGGGCAGCAGCCAGCCAGCAAGCCGGCCGCCAAGGTTTACTTAACTCTTTGCTAACCGTTTGCCGGAACTTTCCCGTCTTCTATTTAATTACCAGTAACCAAACGAGTACAGCTGGCTTTTTATACAATTTAAGAACAATGTGAAAGAAGCCCGGATACAGCGCAAGGGAAACAAACATGCTTTGCATCGTTTTGCATTTCAACGTCAAAACCTGAGTTAAGCGGGTCAGAAAATCCTTTCCAAGCTACCAGCTACAGATCAGGAGTGTTAGCCACCTCGCCAGGCCTTCCACGGCGATTTCAGCTTCCCTCGGCCACGCCAGTCTCTTCCATTTAACAAAGGAAAATTTTCATTTAAGCAAGTCTGAGTAACAAGTTACAACCAGTTCTTTTTCCTCGTATTTATAGATGTAAAAAATAATAATAAAGCAGCCGGGCGCCGGTGCTCCCGCCTGGAATCCTAGCTGCTCAGGAGGCTGAGATCCGAGATAGCCTTCCATTCACAGCCAGCCCGAGCAAGGCCGTCCAGGAGGCTCTTCTCTCCCATAAACCACTCAGAAAAAAACTGCGAGTGGCACTCAAGCACCAGCCTTGAGAAGTTAGAGGCGCAGAGACCCCGCCCAGGCCCTGAGTTCAAGCTCCAGGACCAGCCAAAAAAAAGGAAACTAAATAATGGAACAATAGCAAAATTAAACAATGCCATTCCATGGAATCAACTATAATGAACTATTAAATTATTTGAAATAAACTTGTTTAAAAAACAGAATGCGAAAGTTTATGGGTTTTGTTTTTTGTTGGGTTTTTGGTCAGTCCTGGGACTTGAACTCTGGGCCTGGGCACTGTCCCTGAGCTCTTCAGCTCAAGGCAAGTGCTCAACCACTTGAGCCACAGCACCACTTCCAGTTTTCTGATGGTTCACTGGAGATAAAGAGTATCACAGCCTTTCCTGCCCTGGCTGGTTTTGAACCATGATCCTCAGATCTCAGCCTCCTGAGTAGCTATGATTACAGGCTTAAATCACTGGCGCCTGGTGGTTTATGGTTTTTATTTTCAGTGTAGTATAATTATTTCCAAATATCAAAATTCTACATGTTTCAATACCAGGGCTTTGTCCTAATTAAATTCACTTCTGAACACTCAGAAACTACCTATTTAGCACAGATATTTGCCAAGCAAGATGAGAACTCAAAAAAAAAAAAAAAACTACATGGAAAAATCATTTGACTTCACCAGTTTTGTTTTTTTGCCATTCCAAGAGGGTACAAATGAAGAAATGATAATGATGTATTAGGTATATCAGAATCTTGTCAACAGTGAGATTAATGAAGTACTATTGGCCTTAATTAACTTATCACTTCCCTCTGTTCCCCTACAACTTCCCCTAAAATCCTAAATGTCATTTGCAAGTAGGCAAGAAAAGTCAAGTATTTTGTGAAGGCTTGGGGCTGCTCTTATTTTGGTGTTGCCAATATAAATATTCTGGGAGAAAAAGGCAAAGAAAGAAATATAGGAAATGTGAGTAACAGTAAGTAAGAAACAGAACTAATCTCCTTAAGTTACATTGTTTATCTGTGACTCAAAAAATTATCAGACTCAACAGGCCAGGTGTTGGTGGCTCATACCTATAATCCTAGCTACTCAAGAGGTTGAGATCTGAGGATAGAGTATGGTTCAAAACCAGCCTGGGCAGGAAAGGCAGTGAGACTCTTATCTCCAATTAACCACCAGAAAACCAGAAGTGGCTCAAATGGTAGAGTGCTGAAGAGCTCAGGGACAGCATCCGGGGTCCAGCATGCGCGCGCGCGCACACGCGCACACGCACACACGCACGCACGCACACACACACACACACATACACACTCATCACTCTATCATTTTTCATTAAGATTATGAAATAGTTTCTCCATATTTTCTTGATAAGAGGCTAATTATGCATCAGAACTTACTACAAAATTAACAAGTGACACCATGTTTAAATTTTATTTCTCTGAATAAAAAAAAATGCTAAACTTTTCCAAAAGCTGACAATACTTGTTTGCTAAATGTGCTTAAAGAAAAAAAAATTCACTACACAAAACGTAAGTATACATCATAAAAACCTCAAATTAGCAACATGAAAGAGTCATTAAGCACACCACGTCAGGGCTGGGAAGATGGCTCCGTGGCAGAGCGCTTGCCTTGCCTTCATAAGGCCCTGGGTTTCATTCCTCAGCACCACATAAGCAGAAAAAACTGGAAGTGGCGCTGTGGCTCAAGTGGTAAAGCACTAACTAGCCTTAAGCTCAAGAGCTAAGGGACAGCGCCCAGGCCCAGAGTTCAGGCCCACGACTTACAAAAAAAAAGAAAAAAGAAGAACATTTCAGCCGGGCACCGGTAGCTCAGGCTAGTCGTCCTAGCTGTTCAGGAGGCAGAGATCAGTTATCAAAGTTAGGCCAGGCAGGGAAGTCTACGAAACTCTTAACTGCAATTCACCAAAGAAAAACAACAACAAAAAGCCAGAAGTAGCCAGAAGTGGAGGTGTGGTTCACGTGGTAGATCACTAGCCTTGAGCAAAAACCCTCTGAGATAGTGAGGAGGCTGAGTTCAGGAGCCAGGACTGACACACAAAAATAAAAATAAAGACTGGGAATGTTGCTCAGTGGTAGAGTGCTTTCCTAACATGCATGAAACCCTGGGTCCCATTTTCCTCAGTACCACACACACAAAAAAAGTCAGGAGTGGAATGTGGCTCAAGTGGCAGAGTGCTAGCTTTGAGCAAAAGAAGTTCAGGGACAGAGCTCAGGCCCTGAGAACAAGCCCCTGGCCTGTTAAAGTAAATAAAAATAAAACAAATAAGTAGCCGGGCGCCGGTGGCTCACGCCTATAATCCTAGCTACTCAGGAGGCTGAGAGCTGAGGACTGGGCTTCAAAGCCAGCCTCGATTTGACCAGGAAAAGTCCAGGAAAGTCCTGAGACTCTTATCTCCAATAAACCACTAGAAAACCGGAAGTGGCGCTGTGGCTTGAGCTGAAGAGCGTAAAGACAGTGCCCAAGCCCAGAGTTCAAGCCCCATGACCAACAAAAACAAAAAAAAGTAAAAATTTTAAAAAGAACGTTTCAGGAAGGGTAACACTGATTCAGATGCAATGTACTTAATAAAAGGACACACTGAATTAAAACGCCTTGGTACAACATGAAAACTTTTTAAACAAAATCTAAAGCCAGCACCAGTAATCCTTTAAACTGAGGCTCTCAGTTTAAAGACAGCCTAGGAAGAAAGCCCAAGAGAATCTTATCCTAAGTAAATCACAGAAAAAGCCGGAAGTGGCACTGTGACTCAAGTGGTAGAGTAATAGCCTTAAGCAAAAGGAGCTCAGGGACAGTGCCCAAGCCCAGAGTTCAAGCCTCAAGATAGGCAAAAAAATAATAATAATTAATTTAATAAATAAAAATAAATCTAAGCTGGGTGCTTGTGGCTCATACCTATAATCTTTGTTACTTAGGAGGCTGAGATCTGAGAATCATCAGTTAAAGCTAACCTAGGCATGTCAGTTTATGAGCTTCTCTTTCTCCAATTAACCAGAAAAAAAAAAACACAAAAAAACCCTCAGGAAGTGGAGCTGTGTGGGTGAAGTAGTAGAGAGCTATCCTTGAGCAAAAAAACTCAGGGACAGGGGCTGGGAAGGTGGTCAGTGGTAGAGTGCATGCCTTGCATGCCAGAGGCCCTGAGTTTGATTCCTCAGCACCAC
>NW_012267317.1:2909061-2911952 GCF_000151885.1 Dipodomys ordii | reverse complement strand
GCTGTGGCTCAAGTGGTAGAGCGCTAGCCTTGAGCTGAAGAGTTGAGGGATAGCATCCAGGCCCAGACTTCAGGCCCCACGACCGGACCCAAAAAAAAAAAAAACAAAAAACTCAGGGACAGGGGCTGGGAAGGTACAGTGCTTGCCTTGCATGCATGAGGCCCTGGGTTCGATTCCTCAGTACTACATAGGCAGAAAAAGCCACAAGTGGTGCTGTGGTTCAAATGGTAGAGTGCTGGCCATTAGCTAAAGAGCTGAGGGACAGTGTTCAGGCCCCCCAAGACCAACAACAACAACCACAACAAAAACCCTAGGGACAGCACTGAAGCTTAATTTCAAGCCCCAGGACTAGTGTGCATGTGTGTGTGTGCATGTGCATGTGAGCGCACACATACACATACATAAATTTTAGTAATCTAGGAATAAAACATTAGCAGGTAATCTATAAAATATACAAGTGAAAGCTGGGTGCTAGTGGCTCCTGCTTGTAAGCCTAACTGCTCGGGAGGCTGAGATTTGAGGACCATAATTCAAAGCCAGCCCTGGCAGGAAAGTCTTGAGACTACCCTCAATTAACTGGAACTCCAGAAAACTGGAAGTGGCTCTGTGGCTCAAGTGGTAGAGTACTAGCCAGCCTTGAGCTAAAGAGCTAAAGAGTTCAGGGACAGTGTGAAGAGTTCAAGGCCTGGAAGGAAGGCAGGCAAAGTGAGCCGAGCACTGGAGGCTCACACCTATAATCCTAACTACTCAAGAGGCTGAGATCTAAGGATCCTGGTTCAAAGCCAGCTAGGACAGAAAAGTTTGTGGGACTCTTCTCTCCAATTAACTACCAAAAAGCCAGAGATAGAGGTGTGGCTCAAGAATTAGAATGACAGATGTGAGTGAAAACACCAAATGACAGCAGAGGCCCTGCGGAGTTCAGTTCAACCAGCATACAAAAAAATAAAGTACGAAATACAAGTGGTAAAAATTTTTAATGTTCAATGTATTACTAATCACGTAAAAATTTAAAACTAGAGTACTGTTTTTCAGTTACTAATGAGTAAGATAAAGTTTGGACAAAGGTGCAAGGAAACTATCATGGAGGGCTAATGACACTATAAACGGATACATTGCTTTGGCATGTATTTCAAAACTTCAATAAAAGTAAGTTTATATTAACTAGAACTTACCTAAATATTAGTAATACACACTATTCAAGCAAATGAACACTAGACACCATTCATCTATCACACACACAAAAAAAAATACCTTAAAAGACCCTGAATGAAGAGCAGTAATTTTGAAATAAGATGGCTATATATGACAGGGGCTTTTTTGAAATGAAAATTTAAATAAAAAAAAAAATAAAAAAGAACCAGGCGCACTTATGGCTCCCACCTCAGCTACCCAGGAGGCTGAAATCTAAGAACTACAGTTCAAAGCTAGCCGGAGAAGGAAAATATATGAGATTTTCAAAGTCTCCAATTAACCACCAAAAAGCCAAAAGCGGAACTGCTGCTCAAGTGATAGAGCACTACCCTTGAGCTAAAAAGCTCAGGGACAACACCCTGAATTCCAGCCCCAGGACCTACACCACACACCCACCCATACACACATACACACACACACACACACCCATGTGCGCGTGCGCGCGCACACACACACACGTGCACACACACACCAAATGGTTATGTAGAAGATACCCACACCCACGTGCACACACACACACACACACACGTACACACACACACAAACACACCAAACGGTTACGTAGAAGATATCAAGAACTGAATTCAGACAAGAACAATACGAGGATTGAGAAGTATAATAAAATCTCATAGACAAACATTTGATATGGCAATAAGGAAAGCTCAGAAATAATTTTCTTAATTCTGAAATGATACTTAAACTCTTTATGATCACTGTTTTCCAAAGGCAGCACTGAGGGGTTAACAGGACGCCAGGGACTTGGCACCTCTGGCAATGCTAACACAGACCAGTTATTTCAAGTCATGGGGCTTGAACTTTGGGCCTGGGCACTGTCCCTCAGCTCTTCAGCTCAAGGCTAGTGCTCTACCACTTGAGCCACTGAGCCACTTCCAGTGTTCTGGTGGTTAATTGGAGATAAGAGTCTCAAGGACTTTCCTGCCTGGACTGGCTTTGAACCATGATCCTCAGATCTCAGCCTCCTGAATAGCTAGGATGACAGGTGTATGGTGCTGGTGCCCAGCCACAGACCAGCTATTTCTAACTGAACCATCCTCCCCTGCCCTGGGAAGAATGAAGCAAAAGGTAGATGGAAGAATAAAGGAGTGATGAGAAAAAGACTCAAGAAAAATGAAAAGACAAGCAGGGAACCAGTGGCTCATACCTATAATCCTAACTACTCAGGAGGATGAGATCTGAGGATCAAGGTTCAAAGCCAGCCCAGGCAGAAAAGTCCATGATACTCTTTATCTACACTAAACCACCAGAAAACCCTAAGTGGCACTGTGGCTCAAGTGGTAGAGCACTCGCCTTGACCTGAAGAGCTGAGGGACAGCGCCCAGGCCCAGAGTTCAAACCTTACAACTGCCCCCCCCCAAAAAAGAGGAGGTCATGATCAGAAAAATAAAGGGAGAGCAAGGCACCTATGGCTCCCACCTAGAATCTTGGCTATTAAGGAGGCTGATAATTGAAGATCAAGGTTCAAAGCCAGCCAGGGCAGAAAAGCCTGTGAGTCTTATAACTCCAGTTAACCACCCCAAAAGCTGGAAGTGATTATGTAGCTCAAGTCTTGGTGGACAAAGTGAAAGGAAAGCACCTTAACCCCTAGTTCAAGCCCCAGTACTAGCATAAAAGAGAAAGTTGGGGGAGGATAATTTCTGATATGAACAACTTTGAGAGGAAAGCAAAAAAAAAAAAAAAAA
>NW_012267317.1:2904916-2908936 GCF_000151885.1 Dipodomys ordii | reverse complement strand
CTGTAGCTCAAGTGGTAGAGCACTCACCTTGAGCTGAAGAGCTGAGGGACAGCACCCAGGCCCAGAGTTCAGGCCCCACAACCAGACCCCCCCCCAAAAAAAAAAAACCTTCTACAATTCGAGCTGGGCATTAGTGGCTCATGCCTTGTAATTCTAGCTACTCAGAAGGCTAAGATCTGAGGATCACTGTTCAAAGCCAGCCTGGCCAGTAAAGTCTGTGAGATTCTTATCTACAATTAACTACTAGAAAACTAGAAGTAGAGTTGTGGCCCAAAGTAGTAGAGCACTAGCCTTGAGTAGAAAAAGCTCAGGGATAGCACCCAGAGTTCCAGAATCCCAGGAAAGACACACACACACACACACACACACACACACACACACACACACACACACACACACACACACACACACACACACCACACACTCCCTCCACAACTGGATCCAACCCATCCTTCACTATACTTCTTAAAAAAAAAAAAAGTGTGTGTGTGCTGTTCAGTTTCTTAGAGACACAGTTAAAAAAAACAGTCACCAAGTTGCTAGAGTAGTTCACAGTATTATCTTCCTTATCGGAACTCTAACTTAATTTGTAAAAATCTTTTATAGAATGGCAGTTCCTAGTTCTTAATATTGCAACAAAGTTTTTCATAAGTATTTTCTTTTTTTTTTTTTTGGTCAGTCGTGGGGCTTTAACTCTAGGTTTAGGTGTTGTCCCTCAACTCTTCAGCTCAAGGCTAGCGCTCTACCACTTGAGCCACAGTGCCACTTCCAGTTTTCTGGTGGTTTATTGGAGATAAGAGTTTCACAGACTTTCCCACCCGGGATGGCTTTGAACCATGATCCTCAGATCTTGGCCTCCTGAGTAGCTAGGATTACAGGCATGAGCCACCAGCACCCGGCTTCATAAGTACTTTCTTATTAATTATACTTTAATACTGAAACTTGTGAAAGTTTAGTTGAAAATAAATTAGAACAATTTGCAGTTATGGGGCTTGAACTCAGGACCTGGGTACTTGAACTCAGGACCTGTGTACTGTCCTTGAGCTTTCTAAGCTCAAAGCTAGAACTCTATCATTTCTGGCCTTTTTGATATTAAGTGGAGATAAGAGTCTCATGGACTTCACTGTCCAGGCTGGCTTCGAACCTCTATTCTCAGATCTAAACCTCCTTAATAATTACAGTTACACGCATGAGCCACCAGCACCCTGCTTATGATTAGCCTTTCAGCAACCTCTCCTCTACTCACTTGCACCTCTCCTCAACATGCCTTCTTGTATGCATCCACACATCACAGTCTTCAAATACAAAGATACCCAAAAGAGAATACCTTCCTGCTGGCCCCGCTACTCTGGTGAAGGCTCTGGGTTTCCATAGTTTAGAGAATCAGTTGGTCTGCCTCAAAATTTCATTTCCTTCCTCACACCCTTTACCCTCCTACCCTCCCTCCTTTCAGCTTGAAGTACAGTTTCACAGACCAGATATTTCAAGTCATGGGACTTGAAGTCTGGGCTTGGTGCTGTCCCTGAGCAGTTCAGCTCAAGGCTAGCACTCTACCACTTGAGCCACTGCGCAGTATTAAATGCAATATTAAATTCAGAATAATTTTCTCGAATTAGGAACCTGAGCAGTGTTACCCGAAGTAAAAATGGAGCTTAAGACTCTGCTACAGTTCAGACAGAGACAAATCAAATGTTTTCCTTAAGGAAGTCCAGAGTCATAGGAATCCTGTCTTCTACACTACAAAGCAGCTCTCTCGGTTGTTTATTGGTAACTTTAATAAAAGTCATTTAAGAGTGGAAGTTTTTAAGCACTCCCAATCCGAGACTTAAAACAGCCCTTTTTGAGGACAACAATTGCATATATCTATTTATATTGTGTGCTCAATTATATTCTGATGCATGCTATCTGGTGTTTGGGGAAAATGGAGATGACAAAATCTGTACGTTAGCCTAATAAATACGTCCCACTTTTTGTGTTTTAAAAAAAATACCTTCTCTTTGAACTTCATCTGCTTTGTTTTTGGGTTTTTGTTCTTTTTTTTTTTTTTATGGTCGGTTGTGGGGCTTGAACCTGGGCCTGAGTGCTGTCCCTCAGCTCTTCAGCTCAAGGCAAGAGCTCTACCACTTGAGCCGCAGTGCCACTTCCAGTCTTCTTGTGGTTAGAGGTAAGAGTTTCACCGACTTTCCTGCTTGGGCTGGCTTTGACGGTGATCCTCAGACCTCAGCCTCCTGAGTAGCTAGGATGACAGAGCCCAGCTATTGAACTTCACCTGTTTTCCTAATTGTTCTCTTCAAGAATCCAGCTTTGAACAGAAAGAAATCTTTATCCCTTCCTTCTTCAAGATGGTTTCCATCACAGGTTATTTTCTTGATTTGTTTTATGTTATTGTAACTAGCTAAGCAGGCACTTTACCATTTGAGGCACACCTTCAGCCCTTTGTACTTCAGTTTTTTGGTTTGGATCTCACATTCTTCCCTGGCCAGCCTGGGCTCATCTTACCACACAGCTAGGATGACCAGTGTATACCACTACACCTCTCTACTGACCAAGATAGGGATCTTTTTGCCCAGCCTGGCCTCAAACTACCATCTTCCCAATATCTGCCTCCCAAGTAGTTAGGATTACAAGCATGAGCCACCATAACTGACCAGAAATGGGATTTCCTTAAAACCAAGGCCAGAGTCAGACACACCAGTACTCAAATCCTAATCCTCTTACCAAATAACTATGTTACTTTCCTGAAACAGCTCCTTTTTTTTGTCTTTTTGGCAGTCGTGGGGCTTAAACTCTGGGCCTGAGCACTGTCCCTCAGCTCTTCAGCTCAAGGCGAGAGCTCTTACCACTTGAGCTACAGCGCCACTTCTGGTTTCCTGGTGGTTTATTGGAGATAAGAGTTTCACGGACTTTCCTGCCCAGGCTGGCAGATATCAGCCTCCTCAGATCTCAGCCTCCTGAGTAGCTAGGATTACAGGCGTGAGCCACCAGAGCCCGACTCAACAGCTCCTTTATCTATAAAACTGCATCTCATAATCCTGCTATAAGTGATTACAAGTATCAATTAAGGTAGTTTCTGTAAGTACTGAAAGTGTGTAATCAATATCAGCCAACTACTATTTTTTTTCTTTCTGGTCAGTTGTGGGGCTTGAACTCTGGGCCTGGGCGCTGTCTCTCAGCTCTTCAGCTCAAGGCTAGTGCTCTACCACTTACTTGAGCCACAGCACCACTTCCGGTTTTCTGGTGGTTAATTGGAGGTAAGAGTCTCATGGCCTTTCCTGCTTGGGCTGGCTTTGAACCTTAATTCTCAGATCTCAGCCTCCTGAGTAGCTAGGATTACAGGCGTGAGCCACCTAGTGCCCAGCTGAAGTACTAATTTTTTTTTCCCCACCTCAACTTGTTCTCTTCAGCAGAGTTTATTTTCATTCTTCAAGACTCTCTGAGGCCAGGACCAGTGACTCCCACCTGTAATCCCAGCAACAGAGGTAGCAGACACCAGGAAGCTTTAAGTTCAAGGATAGCACAAGCAAAAAGGTTAGAGAGATCCCACCTCAACAAATAAGCCAGGCACAATTGTATGTAATTGTCAATTGAGCTACATGGGAACATCGTAATCCAGATAGATCCAAGTAAAAACATAAGATCCTATCTGAAAAATAACTAAATGTGGCTTAAGTGGTAGACTGCATGCCTAGCAAGCATGAAGCCTTGAGTTCAAAACCCATTAATGCCAAAAACAAAGGCTCCCTCAAATTATTAGTTCTCAGAATTTTGTATAATCTTCTATTTACAACACGTCCTTTTGCATTACTTTCACTGACTATACAGAATTGGGAGTCTTGTTTTACTCTGTCTCTTCAGTATTTACTATATAGTGAACACTAAGGTGATTTTACCAAACATTTTCCCATGGCAATTAATAAAAAAAACAAATAAGTGCCGGGCGCTGGTGGCTCACACCTGTAATCCTAGCTACTCAGGAGGCTGAGATCTGAGGATCGCGGTTCAAAGCCAGCCCGGGCAGGA
>NW_012267317.1:2894571-2902917 GCF_000151885.1 Dipodomys ordii | reverse complement strand
AAAAAAAAAAAAAAAAAAACAAATGAAACAATAAAGGCTCAGGACTCAACAGAACACTGAAAACAGTCAGAGCCAATCAACTGGGGTCTGGCCCTGGGTATGAAGTCAACTGCCAGCCCAAGTGGTTCAGTATCACTAATTCACACATGAGAACGCCATTGCCTAGGGATATAAACTGCTCATAGTGGTGAGGACTGCATTACCCAGGTGCCGACAGTAAGTACACTCTGAATCTGTTCTAAGCAGCCATCTTCTCAGCTGAAGGACTACACTCCCAATCTCCTTTGCCGCTACACAGGCCATGCGATCACTGTGACTTACGTTCCAGGCAGTTGCACACAAGCTAAACATATGGTGCTTCTTAGAGAAAAAGTCTGTCTTGGCCTCCTCTCTCTACTGTGTTTCATGGGACACAGATTAATGACTGAGGTTCTGTGGCCATCATGGAATCATGCAAAGGTCATTCCCAGCTGAGCAGTGAGGTACAAAGCATTAAGTACCTAGTGACTTTGCTGTACAGAGAGTCCCATGCCAGCATTTCTTCTAAGCTCTAGAATTTGACATGAAAGAGAAATAAACACCACTTCGTTACTATTTCTCTGGAGCTTTCTACCACATCAGGCCAAACCTAATCCTTACTGACATACCCAGGTGTTGGCACATGAACCAGAAATAGAATACAGGTATTCCTACAGAGTCATAATACTCAAGTATAAACATCAGATCTAAAATCATCTTCTTAGAGTTGATATTCCTAATTCTTTCTTATTGTATTATTAGTGTTAAGATGTTGTGCAGGAAACCAGTGGCTCATGCCTGTAATCCTAGCTACTTAGGAGGCTGAGATTGCTTTCAAAGCTAGCCCAAGCAAGAACATCCATGAGATTCTTACTCCCATTAATTACCAGAAAACCAGAAGTGGCACTGGCTCAAATGGTAGAGTGTTCGCCTTGAGCTGAAGAGCTCAGGGACAGCACCCAGGCCCAGAGTTCAAGCCCCATGACGGACATGGACACAGACACACACACACACACACACACACACACACAAGATATACAGAGGGGTTACCATTTCATATGTCAAGTAATAAGTACATTTGTTTTTCTTTTTTTTTCTGTTGGTCGTAGAGCTTGAACTCAGAGCCTAAGCACTGTCCGTGAGCACTTTTGCTCAAGGTTAGCAATTTATCACTTTGCCCATAACTCCACTTCCAGATTTTGAGTGGTTAATTGGAGATAAGAGTCTCAAGGGGACTTTGCTCAGGCTGGCTTTGAATCCTGATCCTCAGACCTCAGCCTCTTGTGTAGATAGGATTACAGGCATGAGCCACCCGCACTATCTGGGTATATTTCTTTTTGAACAATGTCACCCCTTCTTTACTTTCTCCCTCCTATCTCTGTCCACAAGCACATAGTTCATTTTCCATATAGAGGATGTTCATAATTCTTTTGCCTACTATATACTATCTAATTATAGTCCAATCTATACTGATAACTGCATTTTTAAATATCACTTAAGTGTCTTAATAATAATAATCCAGGGGCTGGGAAGGTGGCTCAGTGGTACAGTGCTTGCCTTGCATGCATGAGGCCCTGGGTTCGATTCCTCAGCACCACATAAGCAGAAAAAGCTGAAGTGATGTTGTGGCTCAAGTGGTAAGGTGCTAGCCCTAAGCTGAAGAGCTGAGGGACAGTGCCCAGGCCCAGAGTTCAGGCCCCATGACCGACAAAATTTTAAAAAATAACAATAATAATCTATCTCCATTTCAAAATACCTTAGAGAAATAATGGCTGAAGGTAGTAAGGACCTCAGCAAAACATGTTTGAAAACAGTGATGACTTTTATTGTATATATCCCACATCTATTGTTCTTAGAGTCCCTAATTCATAAAACCATCTATTTCCATTAACTATTCTATTCAACAAACACCAGAGAACAGATTAAAAGCACCATTTATTTATGATTTTACAATCTGCCCTAGGCTCAGCTGGGTGGTTCGTATGCTGCACTGACCAGGTGGTCACTTCTGTGGTTTGTGTTCAATCAGCAAGTCAAGTAGGACCTGAACTCTGTTGAGGCACTGGGATAGTCAGTCTCTGTCCACATTGTCTGGGAACCCCTCCTTCTCCTCAGCTTCTCCAGCAGAGTATGACTTGGCTTCTTACATGGCAGTAACTGAGGGCTACCGAGAATGCAAAAGCACAAGCTGCTGGACCGTCATCAGGATTACACCCACACCTAGCCAAGTATCACCTCTACCTTCTACTAACTGAAGTGTATCCTGTACTAGCCAAGATACAAGGTGAGAAGACTACAGTGGACAACCATCTCTTTCTATAGTTATTATATCCATATGGCACATTCTTTTGCTCTCTGGAGCTCAAACAGCTATAAACAGAGAGGTTAAATATTCTTGGAGCCAAGCACCAATGGCTCACACCTATAATCCTAGCTAAGAAGCTAAGACCTGAGAAATGTGATTTAAAGCCAACCCAAGCAGACAAGCAGAACTCTTATCTCCAATTAATCAGCAAAAAGGCAGAAGTGGAGGTGTGGCTCAAGAGGTACAGCACCAGAAAAAAAAACTCAGTGAGAGTTTGGGGTCCTGAGAAAAAAAACAAATAAATAATTTTTTCTTGGAGTTCTCATCTAACTCAGTTATTTTATGACTCTAAGTATATGAGTCAAATATGAAGAAAACCTTGTCCATACTAACCAAATGCTTCAATTCTATTAGAAAAATGCAATGATAACAGCTTCCAAGTAAAAAATACATGGTTTTGTTTCATTTTACATTTTGCATACAACAGACTGCCTACTCTAAATATACAAGAAGAATGACAGAATCCCAAAGACTAGAAAATAGAGGATTTTGCCAGGCTCTAGTGGTTCACGCCTGTAATCCTAGCTAATCAGGAGGCTGAGATCTAAGGATCTTGATTCAAAGCAGGCCTGGGCAAGAAAGTTCATGAGACTCTTATCTCCAATAAACCACCAGAAAGACTGGAAATGGAGCTGTGGCCCAAGCAGTATAGTACTAGCCTTGAGCTGAAGAAATGATGGACAACAGAGGCCCAGAGTTCAAGCCCCACAACCAAAAAAAAAAAAAAAAAAATTGAGGGAAGGAATAACCAGGTTGACAAGATGACAAGAGATGAACTCATTACCTTACTTAGGTAACTGAAACCCCTCTGTGCATCTCCTTGACAATTTTTGAAAAAAGGGCAGGGGAGGATTTTTTTTTTTCCTCTGCTAGGCTGCACTGAAAGATGGGATTAAGAACAAAAACCAGATATCCTGCCAGGAGCCAGTGGCTCGTGCCTATAATCCAGCTACTCAGGAGACTCAGATCTGAGTACCTCGGTTCAAAACCAGCCTGGGCAGGAAAGTCCATGAGACTCTTATCTCCAATTAACCACCAGAAAAACTGAAAGTGGTGTAGTGGCTCAAGGGGTAAAGTGCTAGCCTTGAGCTGACGAGCTGAGGGACAGCACCCAGGCCCAGAGCTCAAGCCCTATGACCAACAACAACAATATCCCTTAAGACCAACAACTACATTGTTTCTAATGTAAGTGAAAATGCAATGAGGTATTAAGCATGAAAGTAGAAAAGATGTAAGACGCAGGGCACTGGTGGCTCATTCATGCCTATAATCCTAGCTACTCAGAAGGTTGATAACTGAAAATTGAAGTTCAAAGCCAGCCCAGGCAGGAAAGTCTGAGACTTTTATCTCCAACTAACTAGGGGGAGGTGGGGGCAGGAGATAGTGGAGCTGTGTCTCAAGTGATAGAGCACTAGCTTTGAGCAAAAATGCTCAGGGACAATGCCCAGGCCCTGAGTTCAAGCCCCAGGACCAGCACACATGCAATGCATGCCATATAGACACACAAAGATATAATAAACAAACCATTTTAAAAGCACCTAATAATAAACCCATTTAGAAAAATTAATTAATAAAACCCTGGTCCAAGTTACAGTGTTAAAAACTCCATCATAACATTACAAAGTTTTGGTAATGAAAATTTTAAGTCATTATGTAAGAATATTACTGCATATACAACTTCTAGGGAATTAACTTTGGCTGTTTATCTCAACAAAAAAAAACATTAAATAAGGTTTTTGCTGGGCTGGGAAGGTGGCTCAGTGGTAGAGCACTTGCCTTGCATGCATGAGGCCCTAGGTTCGATTCCCCAGCACCACATAAGCAAAAAGAAAAAAAAGCCAGAAGTGGCGCTGTAGATCA
The DNA here is from genome assembly GCF_000151885.1 of Dipodomys ordii. Classification (NCBI taxonomy): domain Eukaryota; kingdom Metazoa; phylum Chordata; class Mammalia; order Rodentia; family Heteromyidae; genus Dipodomys; species Dipodomys ordii. Next base: position 2,898,674 of record NW_012267317.1, on the reverse strand, counting down.
AGTGGTAGAGCGCTAGCCTTGAGCTGAAGAGCTGAGGGACAGCACCCAGGCCCAGAGTTCAGGCCCCACGACCAGACACACACACACACACACACAAAAAGATTTTTGCTGACCTAGGTTTATCTTTCTCCCTTTTCTTTACATTAGTGACATCTGTACAGAAAAGAAATCATTGCCCTCTGGTCTAATACAAGTTTCCAGCCTCTGTTGAAAAAAATCAATGAATTATAGAAACAGAATCTTACACAGCAACCACTAACCAGAATTGAGTAGCAACTGCACCCTAAGAAAAGCACAAAGCTGCTGGGGGTGGGGCGGGGTTACTGCATTCTCCCTACTCAAGTCATCTGTCACACTCAAGATCTTACAAGTGCCCTTTAATTCATTTCAATTGCATACCTAGTCCCTATAAGCAGCTGATAACCCTAACCAAAGGATAAAGCCAAATTCATTAGACTGCCATTCAAGAAGCATCACAGCGTGGTCCCATCCCTGCAGTAAGCCTCTGTTGTAGTCCCACTCCACTAGGAAAACATCTCCTAACTTTCCTCCTCAACAATTTTATTCTCACTGCTCACCCAAACACTCATTTTCTTCTCTCTATTTTAGATCCCACCATCCTTCCATCCTTCAAGGCCTAATTCAAGTTATTACTCTCCACAAATTTTTGAGGACTTCCTTTGACCAAAGTGAATCTTCTTACAGTTGACTGTCCATTCTAGCATGCATTCAGCACTTATATGCTTTGTGAGGCCAAGGGAAAGACACAGAGGCAGCAAAACCTAAGCCTCCGTCAGCTGAAAACATTACAAAGCAGCATCATATGGAATAACTCCTGCCATCACACAACAGAAGCAAAATGAAACGACAGTCCTATCTTTTCCTTATATGAGACACTTTCTAAAATATGACAAGTCTAAAATAAGCTGTGTCATTCTCTTAATAGGTTCCACAAATACTGCAAATAAAGATATTTACACTTCTGATTCTTAATTCAAGATTTGTCTTTCTACTGAATTTTTCACAATAACTACCAGCACATATGCAAGAGCCATTATATATATATATTTTTTTTAAATCCTATTTCACTCCATAACTTCTGCAATTTATCTTGGCAAGAAGTTCTGAAAATAGCCACTGCAACATAAACATGATAAAGAATCTTTTTAAAGGAAGGATTAATCAGCTTGCTGAACTTAAAAGATAGAAACAGGCCAAAACAATATGGAAAATAAACTTTAAAAACAAAACATACACATCAAGCCAAGTATATTCCAGGGTAGGGAACATAGCTCAGTTTACAGAGAGGCTCAATTCAGCTGTGAGCAATGTGAAGAGGGTTGGGGGAGTTCAGAGGGAGAGAATAAAGAAAACTTCCATGGCAGGTAAAAATTATATTTAGCCCAAGAGTTAGATTAAAATTGAACTAATATTCTATCAAGTGTCCATCACCTCTCTCCAACTTCAGAGAGCATCTTTGTACCTAAAACATGACTATTTTTACTTTGTGAAGTTCCACAGAGACCCTCAGTTCTAAGTTTTAAACCAAGCTAGGATTACAGGTTTGAGCATGTGGTTTTCAGACCTTAACTTTTAACTGACTTACAAGGTTCGTGATTGGACAAACCACTACCTAACCAGAGAAACTGGCTATGGCTTAGAGAGTAGAATGTAGTTTTATTTTTAAAAATTAAAAAAGGAGGGAATAGCTGGTACTAAGCAAAAGGAAAGAAATGTACATATCACCCAATTTATTAAAAAAAAAAGGTTTATTTTTAAAGGTTACAGTTCATAAGCAATGTAGATTAAGATAATGATGACTATCTCTGTGACCCTGTGATCATTAAAAGGTGTTTACGACTTTAAAAAAAAAAATAGGCCTGAAGTGGATGACTCACACCTGTCATCCTAGCTATGCAGGAGGCTGAGATCTGAGGATCACAGTTCAAAGCCAGCCCAGGCAGGAAAGTCCCTGAAACTCTTATCTCCAATTAACCAACAGAAAACTAGAAGTGACACTGTGGCTCAAGTAGTAGAGCACTTGCCTTCGGCTGAAGAGCTCAGGGAGAGCACCTAGGCCCAGAGTTTAAACTCCATGACCAAATAAATAAGTTTTTTAAAAAAGAAGGGTAGGGCTGGGAAGGTGGCTCAGTAGTAGAGCGCTTGCCTCGCATACATAAGGCCCTGGGTTCGATTCCTCAGAACCACATAAGCAGAAAAAGCCGGAAGTGGCACTGGCTCAAGTGGTAGAGCACTAGCCTTGAGCTGAAGAGCTGAGGGACAGTGCCTAGGCCCAGCGTTCAAACCCCACAACCGAAAAAAAAAAAAAAAAGAAGAAGGGTAGAGCAGTGCGGTTTCTTCCCCAGAAAACTGACTACAAATCTGATATCAAGGAATTAAGATAATAAAATTTCATAAATTACAATGTCCAGAATAGAAATTTAAACTGTGATGATGCTTAAATGTACAAAGAAATTCATACACATAGCTAGGTGCCAGTGGCTCATGCCTGTAACCCTAGTTACTCAGGTGACTGAGATCTGAGGATCACAGTTTGAAACCCCAGGTCAGGAAAGTCCATGAGACTCTCTCTCCAATTAACCACTAGAAAACAGAAAGTGGTGCTGTGGCTAATAGTGGTAGAGTGCTAGCCTTGAGTGAAAAAGCTCAGAGACAGTGCCCTGAGTTCAAGCCTTATTACTGAGAAAAATAAACATTTTAAAAATAAAAATATCATAGGAGTTGGATGTGTAGCTGAGATGGTAGAGCACCAGCCAATGAGCAAATGCAATTGATCGTCAGACAGCAAGTTCAAATCCTAGTGTGTGTCACACACACACACACACACACAAAGAAAAAAAAAAGGAAAAACGTCATCATCTAAAATATTAGAAATTCCTGGAAATAAGACAACAGTAAACTACAGTGATGCCAGGTCAGAAAACCCTTTCCTGACAGAAGAGCAAAGCTGGCGATATTGACCATAGAGGGAGGCTGACAGTATTGACCACCTTTTCAACTAAGACATTTTGGTGTCTGTATGTGCCAAATACCAGTAACCACCAAAACTCTCCATCTAGAAGTAGAAGTGTAACTCCAGTGGTAGAGGGCCAGCCATAGGTGAAAAAGATAAGCTAGATCAGAGTTAGTCCCAGTATCCACACACCTCCATTTATCTAATCTCTTGAGAAAGAGTACAAGAGCTGGGCACTGGTGGCTCACGCCTGTCATCGTAGTTACTTGGGAAGCTGAGATCTGAGGATCACAGTCCAAAGCCAGCCCGGGGAAGAAAAATGCATGAGATTCTTGTCTCTAAGTGCCAAAAAGCCATAAATAGAGCTGTGGCTCAAGTGGCACATTGCTAGCCTTGAGCAAAAAAGTTCAGGGACAGGGCTCAGGACCTGAGTTCAAGCCGGAGTACCAGCACAAAAGAACACACACATACACAAAACAGTAAGAATTAAGAATTGTTGGACTTGGAATGTGTCTTAGTGTTAAGAGTGCTTGCCTAGTGTGCATAAGGCCCTAGGCTCGATTCCTCAGCACCACATAAACAAAAAATTAAAATTAATAAAATTAAAAAATAAAGACAAGCAAACTCTTAAAAGAAAAAAAAAAAAAGAATTGTTAAGCCTGGCAGTAGTGGCTCACATCTGTAATCCTACAAGGAGGCTGAGATCTGAACACTGCAGCTCAAAGCCAGCTGCGGCAGAAAAAATCAGTGAGACTCTTATTTCCAATTAACCAGCAAAAACTGGAAGTTGAAGATTGGTTTAAGTGAGAGCTCAAGGCCCTGAGTTCAGCCCCAGTAGTAGCATATATATACAAAAATTACTATTACAAAACTTAGAAATATGCATTATCTCAAAACGCATCAACAATACTCGAGTAAAATCTTTTTAGTAAATTGTATATATTTACTACTAAAAGCAGGTTTCTAACATTTGTCAAGTTTGCAGCTGTAAGAAATTGTTAAAGGGGCTGGTAAGGTGGCTTAGTGGTAGAGCACTTGCCTTGCATGCCAGAGGCCCTGGGTTCGATTCCTCAGCACCACATAAGCAAAAAGAAAAAAGCCGGAAGTGGCGCTGTGGCTCAAGTGGTAG
>NW_012267317.1:2891395-2893346 GCF_000151885.1 Dipodomys ordii | reverse complement strand
CCCCCCCCCCCACCTATCCTGAGGCTTGAACTCAGGGTCTGGGCATTGTCCCTGAGCTTCTTTTGTAGCAGCACTCTACCACTTGAGCCTCAGCGCCATTTCTGGCTTTTTCTGTGCATGGTAGGCAAGCACTCTACCACTAAGCCACATTCCCAGCCCTCACAAATCTACTTTTTAAAAATAGCATTATAAGACATCATCTCTAACTCAACCCACTAAATTAGCGCAATTGATCAATTTTTGTTGTTGTTGTTATGGTCCTGGAGCTTGAACTCAGGACTTGGACACTGTCTCTGAGCTTTTTTGGTCAAGGCTAGTGCTCTACCAATTGAACCAAGGTTCTACCTCCCTCTTTTGGGTGGTTAATTACAAATAGGAATCTCACAGACTTTCCTACCTGGGCTGGCTCTGGACCTTGATCCTCAGATCTCCGCCTCCAGAGTAGCTAGGATTACCTGTGTGAGACACTGGCATCCAGCTCATGGGAATTTTAAAACCTTCATCTCCATTACATTTCACAAATACTCATTTTCATCTCTTCAGCATTGTTTAATTTCACATTATTTCATTGATTACAAAACTAAATTACAGGGGCTGGGAAGGTGGCTCAGTGGTAGAGCGCTTGCCTTGCATGCATGAGGCCTGGGTTCGATTCCTCAGCACCACATAAGCAGAAAAAGCCGGAAGTGGCGCTGTGGCTCAAGTGGTAGAGCACTGGCCTTGAACTGAAGAGCTGAGGGACAGCACCCAGACCCAGAGCTCAGGCCCCACAACCGGACCCAAAGAAAAACCTAAATTACATGTGTTGCAGGTCAGTTTCACTTTCAGTGTGCACCAACCAAACTGCTGTCTTTTCCACAAGGAGTCTACTTACTACCTATAAAGACACAAATGGAAGATCGGGTCCTTTGCTTTCCATCCCGCATGTGAGTGTCCACTTGTGTGTTCCTAAAACACTTGGGAGAGCCCACTCCCTTCAAAAGACATTTAATTTAAAGAATTCATCAAAGCTGCCAAGAGGCTTCTCTCTCCTGTAATGAATGTCCTAGTGTTCACAACTAACAAAAAAAACCTAAGACACAGAATTGTCCAAAACACTTCCCAAAGTTTTGATGTTGTATATTGTTAGATTATACTGTCATTTTTTCTCAAAAGGACCCTTTTTCCTTGTTCATAATGAGATAAAAATAAGACAATTCCCCACAACAACCTTTCTTCCGGTGAACACACAGTTGCAGTAATACAACTGAGCTCATCAATAGGGGAAGACCCGTGTGCGCGCGCGCGTGCACACTTGTGCATGCATCTGGGACCAGGGATGTGACAACAGACATGTCTACTCTAACTAAAAGGATTTAAATGCAGAACTAAGGCATACAGGAATCACTAAGGTTCAGAAAGCAGTGCTTTGCCAGTGTGACAATGGGAAGTCATCTGGAAGACCCTAATATGGCTTGTTCGTTGTAGGTTTAAGAAAGGATACAAAAAAAAAAAAAGTGGCAAAGTCTAAAGTTACTTAAAACTCCACCTTCCGATTCCAATTCAGGCCTGGTGGCATTTTACACCAGACGCTGTGTTTCAAATTAAGTGGCATGAAACACACACACACCACTCGAAACTTTGTATCACAAAGAGGCTAAGGCGATCATGGACAACTCCTGCACGCCTTTCTCTTCCCACTTCTTCCAGTTACGGACTGGCGATAAAACACCGAGGCAACGGAAGGCCCTGAATCTTTTTCACAGTCAAAAGGTAGCAAAGCAAAAACGGGCACATTCGGTGAGAGCGCAATGGCTCGAACCCCAACCCCAGCCGCCCCGCCTCGGCGAGCACGGTCGGCATTACGAATCGCCCGAGCTGGCGTGGACGAGTCCGGGCAGGCGAGCCACGCCAGCGCCCGGCCTGTCCGGGACGCCGGCCTCCGCCGTCCCGGCGCAACCTGCCACCACCG
>NW_012267317.1:2890646-2890990 GCF_000151885.1 Dipodomys ordii | reverse complement strand
GGGCCCGGGCGGCGGCGGCGGCGGCGGCGAAGTTTTGACAGCTGCCCCAGTTGTGGTGGGGGTTCCGGGGTGGCGCGCGCCGGGCCTCGCCCCCCCTCACACACACACAGTCGCTCGCTCACACTCGCACACGCACTCGTCACTCTCACGCACGCTCGCCCGCTCGCCCGCCCGGAGCTGGTGAGGAGGAAGTTTTGCAGGTGTGCGTTCACCACCCGGACACACACGGCCGTCGCCGTGGAGCGAGGTCCGCGCCCGGCTCCCGCGGGGCGCCCCGCAACGCCGACCCCCTCAAACTCGCCGCCGTCTCGCCCCCACACACGCACGCACGCACGCACGCCAGC
>NW_012267317.1:2886617-2889631 GCF_000151885.1 Dipodomys ordii | reverse complement strand
CGCTTTCGGAGCGGGATTCCGACCCGCTCCAGGACGCGTGCAAGGTAAAAGTGCGCTTGCTTGCTTTTCTTTCTTCCTTGTAGAAATCTTGTTGGCTTTCCCTTCCTCCCAATAGCCAGGGTATTAATTAACACTGAGCTGTTTCCTGTGTGGACAAACCTTGGTTTCCAGAGCCTGCGCTGTCTGGAAAGATCGTTTTTGAAATGGCTGAAATAAGGAAACAGTTAAAATTGTCATTTGAATTCCTTCAGGGCTTAATCTCTAAGGACTTTTTCTGGTTTATTAAATTTACAGCCAAAGGAAGTTCCGGATTGAGGAGAAAGCTGGTATAGTAAGCACAAACTATAAATTGGGTGTGGGGGGAAGTATTACACACAAAATGCAAGATGTACATAATTACATAATTATACAAATACACAAACTCACCCTTTAATTCTCTCTGCACATTGCACTTTAAATAAGTACACCGAAAATTGCGCTATTAATCCAAATGTCAGTGTCTCCAATATTCACTTAAAATACGAGTTTTCATAGGTTTCCCCCCTCCAAGTATTGGAATTACAGGTATGCACCACTACCTGTCCTAAATGTGCATTTTTTAAACGTAAGCAAATGTGAAAAATAAGTATTCATAACAAGGATTGTATTGGAAGGAACTTTTACTTTATATATGTTTTTGTAAAGTATTTCATTAATTCACTTTTAATCGTAAATAAATATGTGTATTTGAGGAAGGCTAATAAAAATTGTTATTTGTGACAAAGACAAGACATAACTCAGGAAGCCACACAAGGAAGATTCTCTTAGAGTCTTGCAAGTAAGTGACAATGGGTAGAAATTTATAGTGCAGTGCTGGGACTGTGGTTAGTGATAGAGTGCTTGCCTCGCATGCATGAAGCCCTGGGTCCCATTCCTCAGTTCCACGTATCCACATAAACAGAAAAAGCCGGAAGTGGTGCTGTGGCTCAAGTGGTAGAGTCCTAGCCTTGAGCAAAAGCAGCTCATGGACAGTGCCCAGGCCCTGATTACAAGCCCCAGGACTGTGGGGGGGTGGGGGGGGATTCATAGTGCAGATACATTCTCACTAACTGAAGCCCTATGAAATGTCATTGGATGGTTAGAGTACAATCTTGTTCTTGCTGTTAGTAATGCAAAAATATTCTTGCTGTCAGGTGCCAGTGGCTCACACCTGTAATCCTACCTACTCAGGAGGCTGAGAGCAGAGGATCACAGCTCAAAGCCAGCACAGGAGGGAAAAATCTATGAGATCCTTAGCTCCAGTTAACCAGCAAAAAAGCCAGAAGTGGAGCTTGACTCAAGTGGTCGAGTGCCTTGCCTTAAGCAAAAATATTCAAGGACAGTACCCAGCCCCTGAGCTCAGGCCTCAGGACCAGCACACACAAAATTCCTGTGGCTATTCTACAGATTCATCACTAAATATTGTCTTTTGTTTTCCCATGAGGTCCATGTCTTAAAATCCTTGGGGTTGTTTGCTCTGGTGGTGGTGGCTGCAGTTTTGTTTTTAATTGTTTAGTTGATTTTTTAAACCAAACTCAATTGTGGAAAGCTCACTGAAAACTTGAATTCTAGATCTTCCCTTTTTTTTTTTATTTTTATTTGTCAGCCATGGGCCTGAACTCTGGGCCTGGGTGCTGTCTCTCAGCTCTTCAGCTCAAGACTAGCGCTCTACTACTTGAGCCACAGTGCTACTTCTGGCTTTTTCTGCTTATGTGGTGCTGAGAAATTGAACCAGGGCCTCATGCATGCAAGGCAAGCACTCTACCACTGAGCCAACTTCCCAGTCCTAGATCATCTCATCTTTGTGTTCATCTTTTACTATTTAAGTTTCACTTCACTATAAGTGTAGCTCGGTGGTAGAATACTTGCTTACACATGGAAGACAGTGGGTTTTCACCATGAGGTAGAGGGGGGAGAATGGGGGGAGGGGAGATTGTTTGCTTTGCTTTCTATATACCTGGAGTAGTTGAGAAGGAAACCGATAGCACACTGGTCTTCAAAGGCACTGGGTGTTTCCAGGTAGAAGCAGAAAGGGGAGGGGTTTCTGCAGCACCCTTGACAAAGATGGGACTCTTGCCCTGGGGGGGAGGGGGTCTCTACTTGAAGCTGGCAGCAGCACTTAGCAAGAGAAATACCAAAAGGACAACAGGCATCTAGAAAATAAGCATGGCAAAGGGTCGGAGTGGGAAGATTAACTATTCACATGCGTTGTGTAGAGACCATGGCGTCTGGGGTTTGGGGAGGGCAGACGCCTGGCCTCTTCAGAAGAGGGTGGCACACGCATTCCGCTAGCACGTGTGCGCACAGCAGGCGTGAGCAAGTGGCAAGGGAGATTATGGTCATTGTGGAAAAGGTCTCTTGCTCTCTTCCTCCCCCACATCTTTCTTGAGGGTTTTTTTTTTTCCGTTTTCTTTTTGTTTTTTTTTCAGTCAGTCATGGAGCTTGAATTCAGGGACTGGACACTGTCTCTGAGCTCTTTGTTGCTCAAGGTTAGCACTCAACCACTTTGAGCCACGGCGTAACTTCTAGTTTTTTGGTGGTTAATTGGAGCTAAGAGTCGCGTAGATTTTTCCATCCTGTACTGGCATGGAACTGTGATCCTCAGATTTCAGCCTCCTGAGTAGTTAGGATTACAGGCATGAGCCACCAGCACCAGCTGGATTCATCTTTAGAGATAGACACAACCACTGTATCAGATTCCTAGAGCTGTCACAGGAAGCACTGGGTAGCTTAAGTCTCTAGAAATGTGGTCTCTTCCTGGGAGCTGGTGCTGCACAGAATAGAGCCACAACAGTTACCTTATTGAGTAAGGAGTAGCTGAATGCATGGTGGAATAGACATGGGAATGTATGTTAGTGTTAGGTATTAGAAAAGGCAAAAATGATGCTTACAAGAATGTTTAGGGGCTGGGAAGGTGGCTCAGTGGTAGAGCACTTGCCTTGCATGCATGAGGCCCTGGGTTTGATTCCTCAGCACCACATAAGCAGAAAAAGCCG
>NW_012267317.1:2883434-2885517 GCF_000151885.1 Dipodomys ordii | reverse complement strand
TTTTTGCTTATGTGGTGCTGAGGAATCGAACCCAGGGCCTCATGCATGCAAGGCAAGCACTCTACCACTGAGCCACCTTCCCAGCCCAGTGAGTACATTTCTTATCAAGCATTGCAGCCTCCTTTGTTTCCCCTTCCCATCCCTGCCCATCCTCCCCCCGACCCCCACCCAGTCCCCCCACCAAAGTTCCAGTTGTTTTTTTAAATTAAAATGTTTTTCCCCTCCCAAATCTCCTTTTATAGCCTCTATTACATTTTATGCTCACTATATTTTCCCTTTTTCTTTTACAACTAGCCCCTCTGTGGAAATATGAAAACAATGCCCACATCCTGTCCTGAGTCCTGGCTGCAGTTGTCAGTTTGAGTTCTCTTTCTCTTTGGGATATCTGTTGTTAAGCCACCAGGGCTTTTTAAATGGCATTGCCCTGACTTTTCCCTAATCTCAACTGACATGTTCATCCTTTCTACTTGGTACCTGGTTTGCCTCCTGTTAGATGCTGGCTCCATTTGGTACAAATCTGTTCCTACACCAGTTTCTAAACTCAGGCTCTTTATTCCACTTTACTCTGAACCCGGGGTGTTCAAGAGATATGTGTTAAGCTAAAGCAGAAGCATCATTATTCTGGTTGGCTCTTTAAGAAAAAAGGAGACAAAGGACTAAAGGAGAGTGGAAAGAAGGGACCTAAGCTCATTGTCTCCATTTTTGTTTTATTTTGCCAGTACTAGGATTTGAACTCAGGGCCTCGTGCTTGCTTGTTGGCGTGCTCGCTCACTTGGTGCTCTGCCATTTGAGCCATGCCTCGAGCTTTAACTTTTTTGCGAGTATTTTTTTTGTCGGTTGTGGGGCTTGAACTCTGGGCTTGCGCGCTGTCCCTGCGCTCTTCAGCTCAAGGCGAGCACTCTACAGCTTGAGCCACAGCGTCACTTCCGGTTTTCAAGTGGTTTACTGGAGAGTCCCATGGACTTTCCTGCCCGGGCTGGCTTTGAACCTCGATCCTCAGATCTCAGCCTCCTAAGTAGCTAGGATTAATTACAGGCGTGAGCCACCGGCACCCAGCTTGCTAGTTAATTTTTTGGAAATGTTTTTGGAACTCTGTGGCTTTGAATCCTCCAGATCTCAGCCTCTGAATTAGTCAGTATTACTAAGTGTGAGCTCCCTTAGCCTGGCTTTGCGTCCAATTTCTTACATTGCTTTTGTGCTTGCTGTATGAGGGGTGGGACCCCGTGTTCCAAGCTCCCCGAGCCTTCTACACTGAGCCTACCAGGGGCTTAAGGTGTAGGGTGGGAGGGGGGTTAGTATTCCAACCTGGAGCGCCTCCCACCCCCACCCCGGCCCGCGGTCTTCCTTCTCTGACTCTGGGAAGCCCTTGTCTTCCCCACCCCTCTGGGTCACTTCTGTCTGTCTGTAGACTGTCATCTCCACTCTTGTGCCTCGTCCTTCCTCTGCCGGCTCCGGGATAGCCTTGGCATTGGGAGCTGTTGCACAGATATGGACGTATGTAAGTATGTGTGCATGCATGGATGCGTGTATGTATATACTGTGTGGCCTCCTACGCCCGCAGCCTGAAAAACCGAAAGACCCACGAACTCCAAATAGACACAAACTGGTAAAGCGGCCACAAAAGCAAAGAGGGAGGCAGATACGCCACACGGCCAGCACTGCACAGCACTCCAGAACAAACAGGACAGGACATCGGCCTCTCTGAGTTCCCACCGTGAAGCAACAGACGCGGGACCCGGGGCCAGCAGCACCGCACGGCCCAGGGACGCCAGGGCCGCAGCTGGCCTCTGCCCGGCCTCTGCAGCCTTCGGCCCCCGGCCCTCTGTGACCTCATTCCCGGGCACCCCCCCCCATCTGCTGCTTTGTGATTTCATCAGCCACCCCCTTCTCGCCTCTCCACAGCCCAGTTCCCGCAGTCAGCTTTGGGACGGTTCGGGACTGTTCCGCGCAGGTGACCTCCAGCGGATGGGCCTTGGCTTCTTTGTTCCCAGCGTTCCCCGGAGCGCCCGCGATCGGTGTCCCGGGGCCCCCAGCCGCCCTGGCTAGTGCGCCCGCGCGGCCTCCCGCGCCTCCCCTGGGCCGG
>NW_012267317.1:2870648-2882120 GCF_000151885.1 Dipodomys ordii | reverse complement strand
CACGATGCTCTGGGCCAAGGGCCACACGCTGGAGGCGCCCGACGGGCCGGCCTTCCTGGCCTTCGCCCGCGCGCTCCGGACGCTGCCCAAGACGCTGGCGGAGAACGCGGGCCTGGCCGCATCCCAAGTGATGGCGGAGCTGAGCGGGATCCACCAGACCGGGAACTTCGTGGTGGGCGTGGGCCCCGAGGGCTTGGTGGACGCGGCCCGCGAGGGAGTGTGGGACGTGCTGACCACCAAGGCCCGGGCGCTGCAGATCGTGGCGGACATGGTGATGCAGCTGGTGATGGTAGACGAGATCGTCCTGGCCAAGAGCGGCCCGGCCTTCCAGCCCGACACCCGGGAGGCCGGCCGAGGGCTGGCCGCCGTGAAGAAGAAGTTTCTCGGGAAGTATTAGTGTCTTCGGTGCTCAATAAACGGGGTGGCGGGCCAGCGGCCCGCGCCCCGCGCCCGCGATGCTCGCTCGCCTCGCTCACTTCTTCCATGCCCCTGACTCTCAGCTCCGTCAGACAAGGACGCCAAGGGCTACCCTCCTTCCAAGGCCTGACCTTTCGTCTCCAGTTTCTCTCCACCACATCAGTTCATTTCTGCAATAAGAGCGGCACTATTCTCCCAACATTTTTTTTTGGGTCTGGCCTGGGACTTGAACTCTGGGCCTGGGCGCTGTCCCTGCGCTCTTCAGCTCAAGCCCAGCGCTCCACCGCTTGAGCCTCAGCGCTACTTCCGGTTTTCAGGTGGTTCATTGGAGATAAGTCTCCGGGACTTTCCTGCCTGGGCTGGCTCTGACAGGCGTGAACCACCGGCGCCGGCTCGTAAGATTTCTTTGAGTGTCTGCGGATAAAAAAATAAAGCGCAGCAATCCCTTCCCAGCCACGTGTACATTCCCTCTGCGATCCCCGGATGCACGTGGATCCAGATGACCTGTCAGTGTAGCGCCCTGAAACATCAATCCCAGATGAGTAGAGTAGCCAGACGTTCTTGGGGAAGAACGAAAAGAAAAGGAAGGGAGAAGAATGGAGAGAGAAAAGGAAAGGAAAGGAAGAGGAGGAAGAGAAAAGAAGGCTGTTACAAGCAAGGGAAGGAAAGGCACTGGAGTCAAACAATTTCATTTTTATGTGTCAGGTGAGGGAATTATGGGTAAGAGGGTGTGGTGGAGCGACTGCCCAGCTTGCACACGGCCCTGAGTTTTGACACCTAGCACCGCTTAAAGACATAAGAAGGGCCAGGCGCCCATGGCTCAAGCCTCTGATCCTAGCTACTCAGGAGGCTGAGATCTGAGGGTCGCGGTTACGGTTCAAAGCCAGCCCGGGCAGGAAAGACCATGAGACTCTGATCTCCAATTCACTACCAGAATACTGGAAGTGGTGCTGTAGCTCAAGTGGTAGAGCGCTGGCCTGGAGCTGAAGAGCTGAGGGACAGCACCCAGGCCCAGAGTTCAGGCCCCATGACCAAAAATAAATAAATAAACAAAACTTTAAACTTTTTGAAAGAATGGGACTCAAGAAACACAGCACTCCTGATCACTATTGCAAAGCAAGACAACTTTTAAAGAAAACCCTGAGAAGTCTTTAGTGAGCAAAAAGTGATAAATGGAAATGAACAAACTATACTCATTGTTCCCAATTTGGAAATATAAGATGAATTATAAGGATGCTTCATTTGTTTTCATATTTTAGTGATGATAACTAAGTGCTTTTGTATTGTCTTCAAATTTCCTATTCTCAGTCTCAAGTTCTATAATAGTGGATGATACAAATAGTTAATTTTTCAAAGCAGCTCAAAGGTACTTTACATTAATTTTATTTAACCATCAAAACAAACTTATGAGAGAGAAACTTGATTATTTCTCTGTTGCCAGAGCAACAGTTACTGCACGTTAGGAGAATTAATTGCCCAATGTTAAGTAAAAGAAAGAAACTCAAGCTCTTGTCATTTTATCATCCCAGTCCTAAGTTCCACTATGGTGGATATTTCCAGAGACATATCCTGATCAGGGAGAAAGTCATAAAAAGAGCCCTTGAAGGCTGGGGGCGTGGTTCAAGTGGTAAAGCATATGACTTTGAAGCTCTTGGTTCAAACTCAAGATTTAAAAAAAAAAAATGGTCCGGTCCTTTAGCCAGGCATCTGTGACTTATGCTATAATCCCAGCAACTCAGGAGGCTGAGATTTGAAGATCACTGTTCAAAGCCAGCCTATGTGGGAAAGTCCTTGAAACTTCTATCTCTTTTTTTTGGGTCCGGTCATGGGGCCTGAACTCTGGGCCTGGGTGCTGTCCCTCAGCTCTTCAGCTCAAGGCTAGCACTCTACCACTTGAGCCACAATGACACTTCCAGCTTTTTTCTTTTTGCTTATGTGGTGCTGAGGAATCAAACCCAGGGCCTCATGCATGCAAGGCAAACGCTCTACCACTGAGCCACCTTCCCAGCCCCTGAAACTTTTATCTCTAATTAACTACCAAAAATGCTGGAAGTAGAGCTGTGTCTTCAGTGGTAGAGCATTAGACTTGAGCAAAAAAGCTTATACAGTGCCCAGGGCCTGAGTTCAAGCCCCAGGACGGCCCAACCACAACCACCACCAAACAAAAAACCAACCAAATGATCTTTTAAATATCCACAGCATGCTATGTAAGAGCCTTTTTAACTTGGGAGGAGGAAGACTGCATTTCATTCCCATCTCTCCTAGAAACTCGCATGTGTGCATGCATGCGCGTGTACGCGCGCACACACACACACACACACACACACACACCACCCCACAACGGAAGTATCCAGCCCATCGCCAGATTCTTTCGGCGCAGGTGGGGCTGTCTCCTGCCAGTGAGCCTTTACCAGGAGCAGGCAGCATTAGTGTCATTGGCCACACAGACTCTCAGGTGTCCCTAGCCTCATTCCATGCAGTTGGCACACAGCTCAGAGCATGAGCTGAGCAACTGTCTGCATTCGAAATGCCCTCATGATGCCTGGAGCCAAAGCACTGGGTGGACCCCAGGGTCCTACTCTGTTGCTTGAGTTACCACATCATCTTTGAGTTTCCAAACACAGGAGTCAGACATTTTTTTTCATGGGTCCTGGGGCTTGACCTCAGGGCTGTCCCTGAGCTGCTTTTGCTCAAGGGTAGCACTTGACCACTTGAACAACAGCTGTAATTCTGCATTTGGGGGGGGTACTTTTAATTGGAGATGAGTCACCTGTACCGTCCTGCCTGGGGTTGGCTTGATTACAGGAATGAGCCACCAGTGCCTGGCTTGATGCCAGTGTGAGGACCCTGCCCTGCAAGGCCTATAGATAGAAAAGGCAAGGTTCTAAAGAGGAGCAAAGTCCTCCAGTCTGAATGGGAGGATAGGAGAAGACAGGGCACAAGAACCCCACCATTCCATATGGGAGTCAGAAAGATTCTCCCATTTTGTGGGGTACAAGGTCTCCCTTTATAGCCCAGGCAGGCCTAAAATTACAATCAGTCTGCCTTTATCTCTTTAGTGCTGAGATTACAGGTATGCACCAGCATACTCAACTCCTTTTAGCAAGACTTGCTTGTGCCATGCGCCCATGGCACATGCCTGTAATCTTAGCTATACAAGAGGCTGAGATCTGAGGATCATGGTTCAAAGCCCTCCCAGGCAGGAAAAGCTGAGAAACTCTTATCTACAATAAACCACCAAAAATTGGAAGTGGCACTGTGGCTCAAGTGGTAGAGCGCTCACCATGAGCTGAAGAGTTGAGGGACAGTGCCCAGGCCCAGAGTTCAAGCCCCATGACCAACAAGAACAACAACAACAAAAAGGCTCGCTTGTATCCCCAACACCACTTCTAGTTCTACTCGAGCCTTTCTAGAATTGTGACAACTACAAGTGAAGCCTCCTCCTAAGTGTGATTGAGGAGCCATAGTTTAATATTAAGTGATGAGCTCTCTCCCTCCCCCTTACACTCGGTTACCTAGCTAAGCGGCTGCCACTATGTGGAGAAGCGGCTGCCCTTGTGACGTCAGCCCCTGCAGGTGACAAGGAGATGCTCAAAGGCGCTGTACTGTGCCAATACCAAGTCCCCTCCCAACCTCCCAGGTGCGCATCATATGTGCGCAGGCTGCCGCTGCCCCGGAGCAGAAGCAGACAGCAGGAAGAGAACAAGCAGGGAAAGCCTGCCAGGCTCGCAGAGGCGTCGGGGGAAACACAGGAGGATCACAGAACCCCTGGGAAAGCTGGGGGTCTGAGGACTGAGGAAGTGCTTGGGTTCCAGTTTGGAACTTTGGGGCCCCTAGGGCACTCACCGAGGTAGAGAAGATCCAGGGGAGGAGGGCAGCAGAGGGTGAAGCAGGTGCCAGAATGTTCTCTGACTCCAAGCAGCCTCGGACAGCAGCAGGGTACCTGCAGAAGACAGTGCCAGGTTTTGAGAGTAAAGCCCCTGCATCTTGAGGGCATTTCGGTTCTGATGACTGCTAAGAAAATGAACTTTAGAAAAGGCCAGAGAAAGATAAAAAGAGGCTCTGGCCATGGGATGCTAAGGAGACACACCGGCTGTGCATTTGGGATTAAATGGCATCAATGAAGGATGCTGGGATCAAAACTTGCCTTCGTTATATCTCCACAACTGAGAAAAAAAGATTTAAGGTTAAGGTTTGGACTGATCCAGAAAAACCACAATGAGGATAAAGGGATAATAGATATGTGTGCTATGTGTGCACATGTGTGGCTATGTCAGAATTTGAATGTCCAAATATGAATGTGTTAACATGAAACCCCTTAATTTGTACAATGAAGAAGGTCAGGCACCAGTGGCTCACACCTGTAATCCTAGCTACTCCATAGAAGTAGGTCAAGAGCATCAGAGTTAGAGACCAGTCTGGGCAAAAAGTTTGTGAGGCCCCCATCTCAACAGTAAGAACTGGGCATAGCTGTACCAATCGGTTATCCCTGTTATTCAAGGAATGTAAATAGTAGGGTCTTGGTCTAAGACATTCAAACAAAAAAATGAGACCGTATCTCAAAATTAACCAGAACAAGGACTGGAGGCATGGCTCAAGAAGTAGAGACACCTGCCTAACAAGCACAAAGCCCTACTTGACTCAAGCCCCAGTACCACAGAAAAAAAGAACAAAAACAAGAACCACAAAAGGACTGGCTAGCTTAAGTATTCTACCATCAAGCAGTAAGGGTTCTGGATATAGAAACCCTACAATTAGGTAGTGTTATAGCAAGAAAGCTACACACACTTTCTGTAGATTTTAGTTCAAGCCTTGCAAATTCAGTCTGGACACACGAGTCCTGTACTCTGCATGAATTCAGCATCCTCCACACTGCCACGTGACATGACACTACTCAGAACAGACACTAACATTCACTGAGAATCATTTCATAACGAAGCAATACTTTCAGATGCGATGTTAAACACTTCGTTGTTTTTTTTTTTAATGGCTCTTGGACAGGGGCGTGTTGCTCAATGTCAGTGCATTTAATCAGCATTGTTGATCCAATCATCTGAGGTCGGAGGTTCAATCCCTAGAACTCCAAGTATTTGAATATATAATGTTATTATTATTAACATGTTCTTTTTTTTTTTTTTTGCCAGTCATGGGGCCTGAACTCTGGGCCTGGGCGCTGTCCCTCAGCTCTTCAGCTCATGGTTAGCGCTCTACCACTTGAGCCACAGCGCCACTTCCAGGCTTTTTCTGCTTATGTAGTGCTGAGGAATCGAACCCAGGGCCTCATTCATGCGAGGCAAGCACTCTACCACTTAGCCACCTTCCCAGCCCATTATTATCGTGTTCTGAGTCAGCTTTCCCCCTTGCTTCCCCCTCCTATCCCAGCCACAAGGTGCATAGCTCCTTTTCCACAGTGTCTACTGAGTACCATGCCTGCATTTGTTCACCTTTCCTCCATTTTTACAACCCTCCTTTGCCCCCACTTTAAAAACCCCAAAAGCAACACCAAAAAACAACAACACATGCTTCCATGTTTATATATCAATAAATAATATGAACTTTTTTAAATTAAAAAGGTCTCTGTAGGGCTGGAAAGGTGGCTCAGTGGTAGAGTGCTTGCTAGTATGCATGAAGCCCTTGAGCAAAAGAATCTCAGGGACAGTGCCCAGGCTCTGCATTCAAGCCCCAGGACTGACAAAAAATTGTTTTAATTTAAAAAAATTTTAAATGACTCTATAGAAATTTCTTCTAGGTTGGGGCTGGGAAGGTGGCTCAGTGGTAGAGCGCTTGCCTTGCATGCCTGAGGCCCTGGGTTCAATTCCTCAGCACCACATAAGTAAAAAGAAAAAAGCCAAAAGTGGTGCTGAAGCCTTGAGCTGAAGAGCTGAGGGACAGCACCCAGGCCCAGAGTTCAGGCCCCATGACTGGACCCCAAAAAAAAATTTTTTTTTTCTTCTAGGCCAAGTGCTGTCTGCTCATGCCTGTAATCCTAGCAACTCAGAGGACTGAGATCTGAGGATCACAGTTTGAAGCCAGCCTGGGCAGGAAAGTCCATGAGACTCATCTCCAATTTACTACCAGAAAACCAGAAGTGGCGCTGTGGCTCAAAGTGCGGAGACAGTGCCCAGGCCCTAAGTTCAACCACACACACACAAAGTTTCTTCTAGCTCAACAGATGCATCTGAGATGAAAGGTGGGTCTCAGAGAGCTTAGGGAAGATGTGCCTCTCTAGAATGAAAATTCCATACCCAGGTTGTTTGTTGTTTGTTGCTGGTCTTGGGGCTTGAACTCTGCTTTGGGCACGTCCCTAAGCTAAGCTTCTTCTGCTTAAGGCTAGTGCTCTACCAGTTGGGCCACACCTCCATTTCCAGCTTTTTCTGAGTAGTTCTTTGGAGGTAAGAGTCTCATGGATTTTCCTGCCCTAGCTAGCTTTGAACCCAGATGCTCAGATCTCAGTCTCTTGTATAGCTACAGGTGTGAGCCACTGGCACCCAGCCAGATTAATCTTCATTTTAAAAAACATGTTAACACTTCTGTGTGTTGGCTCTGTGCCTACAGACTCCAGAACTTACCAACCCCCAACCTTCCCGGACAGGCACCTCAAGTTCTGGACTAGCAGTCCTCAACCAGAAGAAAACAAGCAAACACCCATGAACTCACCCACACCTAATCACATGTACACACATGATCCTCACATACCATTATTTATTTGGAGTCAAGTACACCTTCCCTTTGAATATCTCTTCCTCCTTCTCCCCCTCCTCATCCTCCCCCTCCTCCTTCTCCTCCCCTGGTGGCTCCTCCTCCTCTTTTCCCTCTCTGCTCCTCTGTTTTTGGTCAGAGCTGGCATCTAAAGTCAGGGCTTTGCTAGCTAAGTGCTCTACTCTAGCCCATCTTTTTTAAATTATATTTTTCTTAGCATACATTAATAGTACGAGGTTTCATTGTGATGATTCCATAGATGTATATAAGCTACTTTAAACAAGCTCACCTCTGTTATATTCCTTCAGCCCCCTCCTCCCCTGCCTATCTTTTCTTAATAAGTCATTATTACATCACTGTAATTACATACAAATAAGATGCTTTTCATAACAATTGCTTCTTTGGTTACTTTCCCAAGTCCTATATATAAACATCAGCTCATCTGATCCTCATAGCAATCCCAACAGGCTCATTGTTACTATCATTATTATTATTATTATTACGTCAGTTGTGGGGCTTGAATGCAGAGCCTGGCTGTCATCCTTGAGCTTTTGTGCTCAAGGCTAGTGATCTACCACTTGGAGCTACAGCTCTATTTCCAGTTTTCTGTGGTTAATTGGAGATAAGAGTCTCATGGACTTTTTTCCTGCCCTGGCTGGCTTTGAACCTCGATCCTTAGATGCTAGCCTTCTGAGTAGGTAGGATTACAGGTGTGAGCAATCGGTGCCCAGCTAAGCTCACTATTAATCACCTCCATAGAGAAAGAAATTGAGATACTATTCTCTGCTGGGATCAGTCTCTAAGTCTGCCCCAGAAACCACTGAATCCCATGACTTCTTTCTTTTTTTTTTTTTTTTGTCGGTCATGGGGCTTGAACT
Organism: Dipodomys ordii; assembly: GCF_000151885.1. NCBI lineage: Eukaryota > Metazoa > Chordata > Mammalia > Rodentia > Heteromyidae > Dipodomys > Dipodomys ordii. The sequence continues at coordinate 2,874,126 of NW_012267317.1, read as the reverse complement.
CTGGTCCTGGGCGCCGACCCTCAGCTCTTCAGCTCAAGTTGAGTGCTCTACCACTTGAGCTGCAGAGCCATTTCCAGTTTTCTGGTGGTTCACTGAAGATAAGAGTCTCATGGACTTTCCTGCGCGGGCTGGCTTTGAACCGTGATTCTCAGATCTCAGCCTCCTGAGTGGCTAGGACAGCCATGAGCCACCGGTGCCTGGCAAATCCCATGACTTCTAAAAACTCTTCCACCTCTAAAATAGTAAAAATGCCATGAATATCTGAACTCATAAAGCTGGAAGCTCATAACACTGGGACAGACGATGGCACCAGGCTGACCGTGCCTCGCGCTTTACAGCTACCCCTGTGTGCCAGGCCATGCAAGGCGCTTGGCGCACCTGAGCCCAGCCAAGTATCAGCTCATCACCACTGCCTCCTCATTCAGTGCATCCTCAGGCCCCACCAGCCCTGCCCTGCCCCATGGGTGTGCTGGGGGAATTCTAGTGCTTTTGGGAACTCTGGCCTGGAATGCAAGAAGAGAAGAACCTTTTAGGGCTGGGCTGTAGCTTAGTGGAGAGCATTAGTCTAGCATGCACAAGGCCCTGGGTTCACCCCTAGCACAGGTGTGTGTGTGCGTGCATGCATATGTGCGCATGCATATGTGTGTATGCATGTGTGTGTATGTGTAGCATATTATCTCCTATTAGTCACAAATTAGGAAGCATTGGCTGCTATTGCTCTCGCCAGCTTTCTGTGGCCTAGGGGCACTACAATATTCTGGTTCCAGATGGAAAGTGTTTTAGCAGCTACAATCTATACCCCTAAAATGATGAGCAACGTTGGCAAAGACAGCTGAGGTCACTGAGACGCAGAGAGGTAACTAGACTTCATGTGGCTCACATTGCAGGCAGGGCTACATTTCACTCTCCAGAAACGGACCCACATTCTCACCTCAGCAGAGAGCACATGGGCACCAAGAAAGACTGGACAGGTCTGGGTGCTGCACAGAACTCTTAAGCGGAAGGAACAAGAGGAGGAAGAGGAAGAGGAGGACGAGGAGGGGGAGGAGGGGGAGGAGGAGCAACTGGAGGAGGAAAGGCAAGGGCAGGACAGGGCCCTCCTTCCAGCCAGAACCAGCCAGTGTTCCTGGCCTACAGGGTGACAATTAACTACCTCAGGGCTACAGTTGGACCCTTCCCCCACTGCACTCTGGCAGCACCAAGCCTTGGAGCAGGAGTGACCCTGGGGGAGGGGGCTGCCAGCCAAATACCTGCCCACCCTGGCCAGGGCCCAGGGCCAGTTCTGTGAACAGCTGGAAACAAAGTGGGCAATGGTTCTGGAACACAAGCCTTGTTTCTCACTCTCCTGGTAAAGGAATAGCAGGAAGTACAGTAAGAAATCAAAGAACATAAACGATTTACAAGGAGAATAGCCATTTTCCCCAACTCTTACAGGCACATCTATGTAGGTTTGGCAGAATCTAACAGGAAGGACAGCTTGGATGGGAGCTCATGGAGCCATTTGTTTGCTCATCAATCATTTGTTAAGCTCCTACCCAGTGCCCTGGAGACACATCCATGGAAAACTGAAGAAGGGTCCTGCCTCCAGGAGTCCACCTCTTAAAGGGGAGCCAAGTCCTTCATAAGCCAGTAAACACTACTTCACACAGTGATAAGCCTTCAGAAAGCAACCACCTATGAACGGCTCACACCGGTATCCTAGCTACTCAGGAGGCTGAGATCTGAGGATGGTGGTTCAAAGCCAACCTGGAAAAGAAAGTCCCTGAGACTCTTATCTCCAGTGAATCACCAGAAACCGGAAGTGGCGCTGTGGTTCAAATGGTAGAGCACTAACCTTGAGCTGAAGAGCTGAGAGAGGTGCGAGGAGGAGGGGGGAGAGGGGGAGGGGAGGGGGAGGGGGAGGAGGACGAGGCGGAGGCGGCAGCAGCGGTGGCGGCAACGTGACAGGACAGAAGGTACCCTGTGAGGGCCACGGAAGGGATGGACTTTAGAAATGGTTCCTTGAGGTGATTTAGAGGAGATTTAGAAATTGAGCTAGATGAGAGATCTGAAAGACAAACTGATCCAGATGAGCCAGAAAACAGCAGCGCAAAAGCCCTGAGGTGAAGTGGCTGACTGCAACTAATGTTGCTGGAGATCTCAGCAACCAGGATTCCACAAAGCAGGGCCTGGACGGCAGGGCTGAGTCCTGCGATGAGGAGGGCGGGTGGTAGATGGGAAGATAGTCAGAATAGCCAGTTTTGCCATTTTTTCTGGATGTAGTCTCCAAGGGTCCCACCTCTGGGGTGGGAGCTGGGTTTGCAATGGAGAGCTCTTGCTTCAATAGCAGTGGTAAACTTACTTGAGCTTCCTTTTTTGTATTGATAATTAAGCTTTTATAACTTCATTATATTATTTTATTATGATATTATTTATAGGTACTTAAACTTTCCCAGGCAAGGTCTCACTGTGTAGCCCATAGCGGCCCGAACTCGGGATCCTCCTGCCTCAGTCTCCCTCACACAGGGATTTCAAGTTCTCTTTTTTGAGATAGGGTCTCTGTAGGGTGTCAGATGACTTCCAGCCCTCAGCCTTGTCATTTAACTTTCCCTTCCCCTGTTCACACGACTGGTTCCTACCTAAGACGCAGCCGCGCGCGCGCACGCGCCTGCAGCGCGCACAGTGGAAACCAGGCTCCCCAGGGAAAGTGATTTTGCAGAGCAGCCAACAGTCCCGTCGGGTTCGCTCCCGGTCCTGAATCCGGGGGCTCCGGGGGTCAAAACCGCGAAGCGTGTGGACGTCGCCGTTCACCGCGTCCGCCTCCGCCCGCTCCCGCAGCGGGGAGGCCGGCTCGGGCCCAGGCCCGGGGCGCCGCCCGGGTGCACACACCTGGGGACGGGGACGGGGGGCGGGTGGACACGAGGAGAGAACGCGGGGATTCGTTCTCTGCCTTCAGGAACGGAGCGAAGGGGCAAGGGGCGGGCGGAGCGGGCCTCGGGGGCGGTGGGCGGCGCCCCGCGGGGACGGAGGGCAGGCTCGGCTGACACTGCAGCTAGGCCCCGGAGCTCGGGCTCCCTCCCTTAACCAGAGGAAGGGGGAAGAGACGTGGAGGAGAGCGGAGTGGGAAAGCAGGAAAGCGGCAGGACCTGGGGCGGGGCGGGAGGCCCAGACCAGGAAAGCCCGGGGGGACGGGGCGAGCGCTCAGCTGGGGAAGGTCCCCGCGGAGGGGCGGGGAACCAGGCGGGGCGCAGCCAATGGCCGGCTTGGAGAGGGCGGGGAGCCAGGCGACAAGAGACCAATGGGAGAAGGAGGTTGGGTGCTCCAGGGCGGGGCGAGCGTCAGGCAGTGCCAGTCCAATAGGAGAGCGCTCTGAGCTGGGGGTGGGGCCCCGGGAAGGGCGGGGCCAACGAGAGGGCGAGCCCGGAGACTCCAGCGCGCAAAGGGTGTGGGGAGGAGGGGGAAGGGAGACGGACCCGGAAGGCGGTGGGGGCGGGGAGCC
>NW_012267317.1:2865590-2870109 GCF_000151885.1 Dipodomys ordii | reverse complement strand
GGCGCCCGGCCGCAGGTGACGCCGACGCCGCGGCCCGGACCGTCCCCCGGGGGTCGCGTCGGTCAAACGCTAACGCTTGGAGGCCGCGTCCGATCTGGGATGTTCCCTGGCCATTCCTGTGACCGTGGAGGGGGGCAAATAAAGCCGGTCCACTTTCGTTCTGACACATTGTTTTCAGCAACAGATATTTCCGGTACGTTTGTGCGGACTGTGCTCAGAAAAGTAGAGACGCCACCGAAGCGTATTTCATCAGAAAGCAGTTTAAACCCAGCTCCAGGCAGCGCTGCGGGCGGCGGGGGGGGGGCGTTCGGTGCGGCGTGGATGTTGGTTCTGCACATTTGCATTTTTACACTTGAAATATCATTTATATTCAACATAAAATCGAACTTGGTAATTACTGTTTATCGGAGAATTCCTGTATTTATTACTTTACAGCACATAGGATGATCAATACAAGGCAGGAATGGAAATCTAGCCTTATTAAAAATTGAAATACGTGGGGCTGGGAAGGTGGCTCAGTGGTAGAGCGCTTGCCTTGCATGCATGAGGCCCTGGGTTCGACTCCTCAGCACCACATAAGAAGAAAAAAGCCGGAAGTGGCGCTGTGGCTCAAGTGGTAGAGCGCTAGCCTTGAGCTGAAGAGCTGAGGGACAGCGACCAGGCCCAGAGTTCAGGCCCACGACCAGACCCCCCCCCAAAAAAATTAAAATATGACAAAGCAGATCTGTGTGGTTATTTTCCCGATGGCCACCTCCTCACCGTGGCTATTTCACCAAAGGGCACACCTGCCCTCTTCCCCCACCACTTGGCAACTCCAGAGTCAGAAATTCTCCATCCATCCTCCACAGGTATAGACACTCCATCCATCCTCCACAGGTATAGAAAAACTGTTACTTGTTTTTTTTTTTCCATTTCCACGGTCTTGTTATCTATTTGTACTGAAGGCTGTTCTCCCCTTTTCCTCCTCATTCTTCTTTCTTTTGGTCACGCTTTAGTGTTAATAAAGCAGACAATAAATCCACAAGTAGTTCTCTTCTACAAAGAAAACCATGTTATTGGGGCTGGGAAGGTGGCTCAGTGGTAGAGCGCTTGCCTTGCATGCTTAAGGCCCTGGGTTCGATTCCTCAGCGCCACATAAGCAGGAAAAAAAAAGCCGGAAGTGGTGCTGTGGCTCAAGTGGTAGAGTGCTAGCCTTGAGCTGAAGAGCTGAGGGACAGTGCCCAGGCCAAGAGTTCAGGCCTCACAACTGGACCCCCCCAAAAAAGAAAAAAGAAAACCATGTTATTGCCAAGTACCAGCTATCACCCTAGCTACTCAGGAGGCTGAGATCTGAGGATTGTTATTCAAAGCCAGCCTGATCAGGAAAGTCCATGAGGCTCTTATCTCCTCCAGACCACCAGCAGAAACCTGGAAGTGGCTCTGTGGCTCAAAGTGGTAGAGTGCTGGACTTACGCCAAAAGGCTCAGGTACACTTGATTGCCCAGGCCCTGAGTTAAAGTCTCATAACAGACAAAAAATAAATACTATGATACTGTCAATAACTGAAAGTGGACATTATCAAAACATGAGAATGAATTGAGTATCATTGGCTGGGATTTAACCACTACCTGTATTTGTTGTATGAGTAAATAAAATTAAATTTAGTTGGGTGCTGGTGCGTGTGTAGTTTTAGCTACTCAGGAGGCTGAGAATTGAGGATCGCAGTTCAAAGCCAGCCTGGACGGGACCATCCATGAGACTCTTATCTGTAAATAACCACCAGAAAGCTGGAAGTAGAGCTGTGACCCAAGTGACGAAGTGCCAGTTTTAAGTTCCTTTTTTTGTTGTTGTTGTTGGTCGTGGGGCTTGAGCTCTGGGCCTGGGCGCTGTCCCTCAGCTCTTCAGCTCAAGGCGAGCGCTCTACCACTTGAGTTACAGCTCCACTTCGGTTTTCTGGTGGTTTATTGGAGATAGAAGTCTCACGGTCTCTCCTGCCCGGGCTGGCTTTGAACCGCGATCCTCAGATCTCAGCCTCCTGAGATTACAGGTGTGAGCCACCAGCGCCTGGCCTTTTTTTTTTTTTTAAGACAGTGTCTTGTTAGGTAGTCTAGGCTGGCCTGGTGCTGTGGATCCGCTTGCCTCTACTTCCTGAGTTACAAGATAACAGATGTGTAGCACTATGCCAGGCCTAATGTATAGGTTGCATTTTAAATACCCCCCAGCAGCTGTATGTGTCAAAGGCCTGGTTCTAGTCTGTGGTGTTACTGGGTAATGGGTCTTTAAGCCGTAGGGCCTAATGGAAGGATGCCGGGTCTTCGGGGGAAGGCCCTTGAAGGAGATGTTGAGACCCTGTTTCTCTTTTGCTTCTGGACTGCTGTGAAGTGAATGGCTTTGCTCCACCACACTCTTCTCTATAAAGTCCTCACACTGGCCCCAAAACAACGGGGCCAACAGACCACACACAGACAGAGAACTCCAAAACTAGAAGTCAGGATGAATCTTACCTCCTTTCTCAGGTAATTTATCACAACAGTGGAAACCCAAGGAACATTTCTCTGGGACATTAGATATCTGGCTATTTCCTGCATGGGTTCACACTACTATAGCTGGTTGCCTGCTGCTCTCTAGACAAGGTATACATGCTGCGCACCACGCTTGATGCAGTCCTTGGTTTTAGACACCTGGCCACTGCAGGCACTGAGTTTACAGTCTTTAGTTTACATAAACTTGTGAAAGACAGTTGCAGAAAAGGTACACTTGAGAAGAGATGCGCTTAGGCTGACACAAACTATACATCCCATGCTTTCCTTTCCCAGACTCAGGTACGTCCAAGGAAAATTTCAATAAAAGCCAGTAATAATGTATTTGTGTTTTACTTTCTACTTAGAAAGTCCTTGCCTTGGTTCAAATGAACATTCCTGGAGGTCTTGATTAGAGGAATGCAACAGTCAACTGTGGACAACTGCACAGGGCCACAAACGTGATGGGAACGGTGAGAATAAATGATGGTCGCAAGGTTTCACCATGGTTGAACCATGTCCCATGTGCTCCAAATACTTCACATAAGCTAATGTATGTCGCTGCATCCTGCCTTATTTGTTTTCATTGTGTGTGTGTGTGTGTGTGTGTGTGTGTGAGATGCAGGGCTTGACCACAGGTCCTTGTGTGTGGTAAGTATTCTATCCCTGAACAACGTCCCAGCTGGAATTTAAGTTTCCTATTTGCTGTCTCAACTTTTTTTTCCCCTTCATCTTAGAACCCTACAACTCAGGCCAGGGGTGGGTGTAATAATATGTCTTAGGGAAGCACAGCTGTTGTCACTGATTGGTCCTAACAAGCACTTGCATGTGCTTTCTTTGGTCTCCTGGAGCTCATCCTTCTGGGGCCTTTGTTGCAGTGGGTGGTTCCTTTTTCTATTGGTCTCAGATTTCTCACCTCAGCAAGAAATGCAGAGCCTGGTCATGCCACTATTCAGGAGGCTGAGATACAAGAATCGCAGTTCAAAGCCAGCCCAGGCAGGAAAGTCTATGAGACGATTAGCTCCAGTTAACTACCAAAAAGCCGGAATCTGTGCTGTGACTCAAAATGGTACATCACTAGCCTTGAGCACAAAAGCTCAGGGACAGCACCCAGGCCCTGAGTTCAAGTCACAGACAGGCAAAAAAAAAAAAAGAAGAAGAAGAAGAAATGAATTCAAGAGCATGGTATCAGTGCCTCACACCTGGAATCCTAGCTACTCAGGAGGCTGAGATCTGAGGATCACAGGGCAGGAAAGTCCATGAGACTCTTATCTCCAATAAACTACTCAGAAAAATCCAGGAGTGGCTCTGTGGCTCAAGTGGTAGAGCACTAGCCTTGAGGACAAAGAGGCTCAGGGACAGAGTTCAGGCCCTAAGTTCAAGCCCCAGGACCAGAAAAAAAATCCTAGAAATGCAGTATTCTTTTTTCTTGGCAGAGGAAAGAATCTGCCAAGTTGCTGCAACAAAGGAGAAAATGACATGTGAAACAAAGACATTAGATAGGCTAAGAGGAGATGGATGTGATGGACACTTTAGCCAGCCTCCCCTCCCAGATCACCAGCAAAACCAACGGAAGCCAGTGGCAAGCAGCACTTGAAAAGATTACAGGTTTGTCCAAATGATTATCCAAGGTGAAGACCAGGAGAAGAGGGAAGTAAACTCACAGTCACATCCCATTAGGACCCAAGTACAACCCGCAGGGAAGTACTTAAATAATACATGTACTTCCAAATAATAGAACATTTGTGAAAATGGTTCAATAAAATGACCCATTATCATGTACCACATGAAGAGAAGGAGAAGCCAATAAATTATGTACAGAAATATACTTAAGAGTTAAGTCATACAAAAGAAACCAACAAGTTTTTACCACAACTACAGATGTTACTATCTCCAGATTTAAAAAAGTTTTCCAGGGGGCTGGGAAGGTGGCTTAGTGGTAGAGCGCTTGCCTTGCATGCCTGAGGCCCTGGGTTTGATTCCTCAGCACCACATAAGCAAAAAGAAAAAAGCCGGAAGTG
>NW_012267317.1:2858701-2865225 GCF_000151885.1 Dipodomys ordii | reverse complement strand
TCAAGGGGACTGGCACAGCTGGCTGGGCATAACAAACTTTAGTGACAAAGCACATGTCACATGCAGATAGGTCTTGAAGCCTACCAGTGCTGCCTTTCCTTAGAGGAAGTGTATCTGTGTAATATCCAGAGTATGGAAGAAGCCATTCCATTGGGTAGTGAATTACCCAGAGCATATAAGGAGCTATTCCATTGGCTAGTGAATCACCCAGAGCATATAAGAAGCTAGTCCATTGGCTAATGAATCACCCAGCGCATATAGGAAGCTATGCCATTGGCTAGTGAATCACCCAGAGGATGTAAGAAGCTAGTCCACTGGCTAGTGCTGCTGTAGCACAGTATCAGGGACGATTTAAACAACAGAAATTGATTTTCTGTGAATTCGGGAGACCAGACATCCAAGATCGATGTGTTAAGAGGGTTGGTTTCTTTTTCTTTTCTTTCTTCCTTCCTTCCTTTTTTTTCTGCCAGTATTGAGGTTTGAATTTAGGGCCTCAAGTACCCATTTGGCTTTTTTTTCTCTCCATTCAAGGCTGGTACTCTACCACTTGAGCCACACCTCCACATTTTTTTTTTTTTGCTGGGTCACTGGAGATTAGAGTCTCACAGACTTTCCAGCCTGGGCTGGATCTCAGCTTCTTGAGTATCCAGGATTACAGGTGTGCACAGGATTGGCTTCTCCAGCAGCCCATCTTCTCACCCCATCCTCATGATGTGATGTGTCCATGTCTGTGTCCAGTGCTCCTTTTCCTGTGAGGACATGGGTTCTATTGGATGAAGACCCATCCTAATACTTTCATTTCACTCAACGGCCTCTTTAAAGAGCCTGTCTTCAAATGCAGTCCTGTTGTAAAGCTTGACTCCTAACCAGGAGTCAAGCACGTGATTAGGGAGGGCACGAATCTGCTCCTAAACTGGGCGCTGGGCGTTGGCTGGAGGAAGCAGCTTCTTAGGTGCAGTTATATGGATGGAGACACTTGGGCTATTACCTTGAACTAGTAAGCAGGAGGTCAGTGGGTGGACTGCAGTGCCCGTGGGAGGGCAGGCAGTGCCTCCAGGGAGTTGGGAAAGAGGGTGCAGTCTGGCCTCAGAAACTTTGGGCCCTGAACTCAAATTCCAGAGGACTGAGGAAAACCATTTAAGACCTGCTTCTAGACAGAACCATCAACAACCATGTGGCAACTTACCAAAAAGAGCACTAGCACTGGGAAAGGAGATGTGCAGGTCTGCTGAGGACCCCTGAGGCAACTTCCAAAGAAGGGGGAATTCCACGGTGCCTACCAGGGCTCGCTTAGAAACACATGTATTCTGCCAGCAAATAAGTATGATTTCTGACCAACACAGACGATGCCTAGCAGAGTGACTTCTGAGGACGTGCAAAGCAAAGCCATACACTGTAACAAATCTCTCTCTCTCTTTTTTTTTTTGGTTGGTCGTGGGGCTTGAACTCTGGGCTTGGGTGCTGTCCCTCAGCTCTTCAGCTCAAGGCGAGCACTCTACCACTTGAGCCACAGCGCCACTTCCTGTAACAAATTTCTTTCATTGCCCATCATGAAAGATGAAGTCCAGTCGTGGGAAGGTAAAATAAAAACTGAGAGGCCCAGCCACATATTAAGCAATGACCATGAAACAAATTCCGGATTTTTCTTCAGCATGAGAATTCTGAATTTAAGCCAAAGAAATTTGTCTATTTCAATTGTCGACTAACCCCAGTCCCTTCTGGAAAAGGTAAAGGCAAATATAATGAATAAATAATAGTATATTTGCCTCAGTAGGAAAAAAAAACCACCAAGGCTGTGTGTGTGTGTGTGTGTGCAAGCAACACTCTTTTCCTTGTTTCAATGTTAAATTGCATACTTGGATTAAAGCAAAGCTTTAAAAATAAAAAGAAAGGATGAAAAGAAAAAAAAACGGCTTGACATCCATATGGGTTAGCAGAAACTCGAAGGAAATCATTCTGCATAAGCAAGGGACACTGGGCAGAGAGTGACCTTTTCTTTTCCTGGCCTCCTTTCTTCAGGTCTGTAGGGACTGATGTGTGCCCTCCTCAACCTCAATTAACCGTCTGAGCCACAGCTTCCCGCAGGTCTTTCACAGGGTGTGGCCTCGGCGCTGTCTTTCTCTCTCTGCTAGTGGGGACACTGACAGGTGGCTGTATTCATTCAGGCTAGCTTTATCATGCCTTAAACTATTAACATGTATATTATCTTGAAAAATAATGACTATTTTGAGACATAACTAGATGTGCCCACATTGTAAAGAAGTGATATTAATTTATATAAGCATTAGAAGAATAAAGCAACTTTTCTTAGCAGGGAGCATAGGAGGAGATTTAATAGGAAGGAGAATAGTAATTACAGAAATCAAGTTACTAGAGTTAAGCCCCTCCCCCCCCAAAATCAGTGATGTGTTTACATTTTTCTACCAGGAAGGATAATTTCTAGTAAGAGAACTGTTGTGTGTTTTGTTTTGTTTTGCCGGTCCTGGGGCTTGAACTCTGGGCCTGAGCTCTTTGTGCTCAAGACTAGTGTATTACCACTTGAGCCACAGCGCCACTTCCAGCTTTTCTGAGTAGTTTATTGGAGATAAGAGTCTCAGGGACTTGCCTGCCCAGGCTGGCTTTGAACCTTGATCCTCAGATTGCAGCTTCCTGAGTAGGATTACAGGCGAGAGCCACCGACGCGTGGCCTACTGTCACTTTTGTCAGAGTACTTGAAAGTGCTCTGGACTAGGAGCATGGCTCCATTAATAGTGCACCTGCCCATTAAGTTCAAAGCCAAAGACACCAAGGTCAAACCCCAGTACCACCACCACCACTAAGGAAAAAGAAAAGGCATGAATGCTGGTGTGTTGCTTCCTTGTTGATTCCCCTTGCTCGATCTGCTTGGCAGTTGGCCTCCTGGGGCAGAGCACAGGGCAGCAGCAGGGCAGGTAAACACTGTCTGACAATGGCAGCACTAACTTGGATGAGTGAAAAGGCCTGGGGACCCTTCCATTTTCTCATCACAGAGAAGGCCATTTATTAAGTGGGGACAAGTAGAAACTATTTCTAACGTAGACTAGGCAATTAACCTATTGATCCAATCAGCTGCTGCTATCTTGAGCTGATTTTTCTATTTCACTCAAAACAGGCTCAGACTCAACAGAAAAGACTCTCTTTCCAGGGTGCCATGGGTTCCACTTGTTAACCAGTGATGACAGGGCTTTCCATGTGCATTGTGACAGAGGGACAGGGCGTGGACCCAGGAACTCTGCTCTGTCATTAGAGGTTTCCTGTCAACTGTGGCTTAGGTGCTGTCCTTGGAGCTTTTTCACTCAAGGCCAGTGCTCTACCACTTGCCACAGTGCCACTTCCAGCTTTCCAGTGGTTAACTGGAGAGATGAGTCTCATAGACTTTCCTGCCCGGGCTGGCTTTGAACTGTTACCTCAGATCTCAGCCTCCTGAGTAGCTAGGATTACAGGTGTGAGCCACCAGCATCTGGCTAAGTTTTCAACTCTTAAACCGTGTGTGTGTGTGTGTGTGTGTGTGTGTGTGTGTGTGTGTATACCAGTACCAGAGCCTCAGCTTTCTTGCTCACGGCTGGCACTCACCACTTGAGCCACATCCCCACTCCAGCATTTTATTTTTTTGCCAGCCTAGGGCTTGAACTCAGGGCCTGGGTACTGTTCCTAAGACTCTTTGTGCTCAAGGCTAGTGCTCTACCACTTGAGCCACAGTGCCACTCCCAGCACAGCATTTTACTGATGAGTTGGTGATGGAATCTTAGGGACTTTTCTGCATGCAGCCAAGGTTGAAGATGCTTACCCAGCCTTGAGCCATCTCCAACCCTGCCTGCAACCAAGCAGTGGACATTCACGCCATACCTTCACCCCAAAGGAAGCTCAGGTGTCTAGCTGTCTACAACTCTTCCGAATGTTGCCTAGCATGGTCTCAAACTCCCCTGATCCTCTTGCCTCTGCCTCCTAAGCATGTGGGATTACAGAATGCTCTGCCATGCCCAGCTTGTGCACTTGTTATGATAACCAACATCAGCTGCTTGCCCCTTCCAATACCTGCCCTGAGTGACTTGCTTGTGTGCCTCTGTACATGCAGCTTCTGACCCTGAAACTCCCTTCTTCACATGTCCATGTCCCGCAGTCATCAAGCTGATCCTTCCAGCTAGGAATAATCTTTCTCTTAGAACTTTCACATATGAGGGCCGGAGTGTGGCTCAGTGGTGGAGTGCTGGCCTAGCATGCATGATGCCCTGGGTTCAACTCCTCAGTACCACATAACACAGAAAAAGCCCGAAGTGGCGCTGTGGCTTAAGTGTTGGAGTGCTTCTGGTTTTCTGGTGGTTAGAGATAAGAGTCCCACGGATTTTCCTGCCCAGGCTGGCTTTAAACTGTGATCTTAAGATCTCAGCTTCCTGAATAGCTAGGATCACAGGTGTGAGCCACTGGCACCTGGTGCTTTTGTTATTTTTCAAATACAGTATAACTCTTTTTCCTCCTGCCCATGTAGTAGAGATGGGAAGGGGGCCACCATGCCTAGCCCCTCTCCATCTTGATGGAGTCTTGGAGACGTTCCTGCTTAGGCTGGCCAAAACCCAGTCTTCCTGACTAGCTAGAATTGTGTGGAAACCCAGACAATAAAGGAATTCTGGGACAGGAACTGCTGTGAAGTAAATGGGATTATTAGCTAGCATAACTGGGATGGCCTGGGGAGGGTAAGAGGATTTGGGGGGCAGAGGATTTCCTTTACTGTTTGGCTTTCCACATGATCCATACCTTCCTGCTCCCCCGCCATGAGAAAAGGCTACCATCTTAATAAAGATGAGATCTTTGTTATGGGCAGTGGCATATCCGTGTGCCTACCTTCCATTCAATAAAATAGTGAAATACTGAAAGAAACAAAAAGATTTGAAGGACTATGAATTTGAGGTCATCTAGGCTACACAGCAAGACCTTGTCTCAAAAAAACTGAAGAGGGGGCTGGGAAGGTGGCTCAGTGGTAGAGATCTTGCCTTGCATGCCTGAGGCCCTGGGTTCGCTTCCTCAGCACCACATAAGCAAAAAGGAAAAAAAAGCCAGGAGTGGTGCTGTGGCTCAAGTGGTAGAGCGCTAGCCTTGAGCTGAAGAGCTGAGGGACAGTGCCCAGGCCCAGAGTTCAGGCCCCACAACTAGACCCAAAAAACAAAAACAAAAACTGAAGAGCTGCAAAACCAGACAAGGATACAATACAGAGAATTAGAAGCCCCGTACAGGTGTCTCACACCTATCATTCTAACTACTCAGGAAGCTGAGATGTGAGAATCACAGTTCAGACTAGCCTGGGTGGAAAAGTCTAAGAGACATCTTCAAATAACAATCAAGAGCAGAAGCGCCCGCAAGTCCTGCGGATCTGTGTCTTGCTTCAACAGTGTTTGGACGGAACAGACCCGGGGACTCTTCCTTTCCACCACCAACTGCCTCTCCACTCACCAACTCTGACCCTTATCCTCTTGCCCGTGGCCTGCTTCCAGGACCAACCAACGCCGGTTTTTTCTGTGGTTAGCTTGGTATTGACGACCAGCCATGACCTCCCAGATTCGTCAGAATTATTCCACCGAGGTGGAGGCTGCCGTCAGCCGCCTGGTCAGCTTGCATCTGCGGCCTCCTACACCTGCCTCTCTCTGGGTGACTATTTCGATTGCGACGATGTGGCTCTGGAGGCCGTGGGCCACTTCTTCCACGAGTTGGCCGAGGAGAAGCTGAGGGCGCCCAGCGCCTCCTGAAGATGCAGAACCAGCGCGGCGGCCACGCTGTTCCAGGCTGTGCAGAAACCTTCTCAGGATGAGTGGGGCAAAACTGTGGAAGCCATGGAAGCTGCCCTGGCCCTGGAGAAGAACCTGAACCAAGCCATTTTGGATCTTCATGCCTTGGGTTCTGCTCACACAGACCCCCATCTCTGTGATTTCCTAGAGAACCACTTCTTGGATGAAGAGGTGAAGCTCATCAAGAAGATAGGCGACCACTGAACCAACCTCCGCAGGCTGGGGGCGGCCCCTCAGGCCCAGCTGGGCGAGTATCTTTTCCAACGCCTCACCCTCAAACACGACTAGAAAACTCCAGAGTCTGGCAGCCTTTGAGGGCCACCTCTGCCTCACCAGATATCAGGGTTTCCGCCCGAGTTCTGCCTCTAGCCATTGGGAAACTTCCTAACTAACCATCCTGGAGCCCTTCCCAAGCCTTGGACCAAATGAAAATAAAGCTTTTTGCAGCAAAAAAAAAAAAAAAGCTATAAGTAGAGGTGTGGCTGAAGTGTTAGAGTACAGGCAACAAGCAGAAAAAGCCCACCTCGCCGGGTGCCGGTGGCTCACTCCTGTCATCCTAGCTACTCAGGAGGCTAAGATCTGAGGATCATAGTTCAAAGCCAGTCTGGGCAGGAAAGTCCATGAGACATTTTTTGTTGTTGTTGTTGTGGGCCTGAACTCTGGGCCTGGGCGCTGTCCCTCAGCTCTTCAGCTCAAGGCTAGCGCTCTACCACTTGAGCCACAGTGCCA
>NW_012267317.1:2847574-2855576 GCF_000151885.1 Dipodomys ordii | reverse complement strand
CTGAGCCACCTTCCCAGCCCTCTTATTTTTTTTTAAAACATTAATATATGCTTTTTAAAATTTGGTGGTGATACTGAGGTTTGAACTCACTGCCTTACATGCTAAAATGTTCTACCACTTGGGACAGACGTCCAGCCCTTATTTTTTGTGCCTGTCCCAGGGCTTGAACTCAGGGCCTGGGCACTGTCACTAAGCTTTTTCTCTCAAGGTTAGTGTTCTGCCACGAGCCACAGCTTCACTTCCAGCTTTAAAAAAAAAAAATAATTGGAGGTAAATGTCTCATGGACGCTCCTCCCTGGGCTGGCTTCAAACTGTGATCCTCAGATCTCTGCCTCCTGAGTAGGTAGGATGACCGGTGCAAGCCACCTGCAGCGGTGCTTTTCATATTCTTAAGAGTATAAAAGCATCCAGGAACCCCTAAGCCAGAAACCATTATGCTGAGAACTTCTGGCTGCAGCAGAATCACACATTCACTGAACGGTCCTCACAGTGCATGGGAAGGAGCCAACACTGATGAATTTCTCTCTGCCTTTGAAGCTTGTCCTATGACAGGGGAGCACACAGCCTTGCAAATGTAGCCAGCTATGTACTGGGCATAAATGCGGAGCCTCCTGGGGCAGACAACTCTGACCCACTACTCTTCTGTCTGGTTCCAGCTCTGCCATGCAGCCAGCCCTGCTGGGGCCTGAGCGACTGTGAGTCCTCCCAGGACCTCTCTGTCCTAGGAGGTCCCTGTCCTTACTGGAGCCCCTCTGTGGTAATCTTCACTTATCTTGACTCCTTCCTTCCCTGCCCCCACCCCCTTTCCTGGATCTTGCTCCAGGGAAGTAGAATTGCATGGACTCCACTTCAGGCTCCAATCCCCAGGAACCCAGAGTGGGTGATAGCCTTAAACAGAGGATGGACCTGTTACATTAAAAACAGATAAGGATAATAAAAATTAAAGTAGCATCACCGAAATGCTGGGGAAATTTTAGCATTTCAGAAAGGTTTACAACAGCATAGCCTTCTGAAGAAAGAAAGACAGAGAGAGAGAGAGACAGAGAGAGAGAGAGAGACAGAGAGAGAAAGGAAAGAAAGAGAGAACGAGGAAGAAAGGAAGAAGGAAAGAAAAGCCAAGTCTGCTTCATATATACAAGTTGTGTCGTATGATTACAATGCAGACTAGATCTTTGAGAACTTTCAGCTCAGAACTTCTAAGTCAGCAGGACCAGCCTGTCCTTTTACAGTTCTGGGGATGTGTTCCGAGGAATGTTTAATTCACTGGTCCCTTATTGATGAACATTGGAGCGTTTCCCAATAGTTTGCCATCTCGAGGATGCAGTGAACATCTCTGTACAAGTATCTTGGTGTGAACTCAGCCGGGGAATTCTGGGTCAGGGTATGTAGTTCTGAAGCCAAACATGGTGGTGTATTCCTGGCATTCCTGCACTAAAAGTACATACATTTCCCATCAGCCCAGCCCAAGAGAACTCAGAGGGGGAGTGAGCCTGAATGCAGCTGAGAGACAGCCTTCACCAGCCATGAGTAGGTGACGGGGCACTGGGGTAAGTGAGCTCAGGAGGCGAACACCAGCATGCAGTGGAGTCAGGCAACAGAAGCCCAGAGCAGCATGTCAGCAGCCGGCGGAGGGGAGGAGATTCTGGAGATGACAGCTCAGGCCTGGTGCCCGCTGTCTAGGAGGAAGCTCTTGCCGTCCTCCAAGTCCTAACCCTCACCTCTGGGCTTCTATCATCAAGGTTCCGATCTGTCTGCTGTCTCGAGGCAGGGAAAGGGCAAAGGGGGCTGCGTGCGGGTGAAGGCTGCAGGGCAGGTAAACAGCCCCGCCTCCTCTTTTCCGTCAGTCCTGGAGTCTGTCTCCAGGTTACACAAAATCCTGCCCTGTCACCCAGGTGGGAAAAGTCAACTGCCCTCCCTCTCCCTTGGATAGATCCTGGCAGAAAGCTGTGTCCTCAGCCGGAGCCTCTATTCCGAGGTTGCAGGCCATTCGGAAGCTTGGGAGCTTCATGGAAATCCATGGCTGGCCGCGGTGACTCCACTCCGCAGTGGAGGTGCTCCCTTCACCTGCAGGGTGCTCAGTGATCATATCCGTGCCCTGACACGCAGCCCTCCTTGAAGGCTCTGCTCGTTGGCTCTGCTGAATTACCAACCTCCCCCAGGCTCCCTCCTACCACGTTCTCTGTCAACCTCGGACTCCACACACAGTGGATGAGAATCAGACTGCCTTCGTGTTCTCATCCAGGGGTGGTAATAGGGCTATGATCCAAAACTAGTGCTCAAATCATAAAGGAGCCGCCACTGCCTCTTAGCCACCGCGTGCTCTGCGATGCCTTACTGGCGGCGGCGGTGGTGGTGGTGACGATGATGACGATGATGATGATGATGTAGAAAGGGATTACATGTCAGGTGATTAGTACAATGATTCTTGGCTAGTGCCATTCCTATTTTCATTCTCCATTTTCCCTCTCCTGTTCCTACCCTCAAGTTACACAGTTTGTTTTTGAGTTGTTGGTTTTTTTTTTTTGTTGTTGTTGTTGGTCATGGGGCTTGAACTCAGGCTGACACTGTCACTGAGCTCTTTGGTTCAAGGCTGGCACTCTACCACTTTGAGCTATAGCACCACTTCCAGTTTTCTGGTGGTTAATTGGAGATAAGAGTCTCATGGTCTCTCGGGATTCTCAGATCTCAGCCTTTTGAGTGGCTAGGATTACAGGCGTGAGCCACCAGCACCCAGCTCATTAATTACATTTAAGTTACATCCTTTCCTGCTGCAGCTTAAGACTTTCTTTGATAAACTCCTTGATTTTTAGTTATGCTTCAGAACATGAACCTGAACTCAGCTAATGTGAGCAGAGGGGTGGGGCTTGCTGTATTAGAGATGAAAAGGGGCACCTGCCTGCTTTCTGTGTCTGACACATTTTTGGCTGATGGACCACCATTCTGCAAAAGCAAACTTTGCCTTGCCTGTTCCTTTCGAATTGGTGTCCTTATTCCGACACCACACCCCAACATCCCAATATCTAACAAGAAACAGTCCATCCGTTGTTCAGAGGAGTAGCGTCTTTGGACCCTCCTATAGTCAGCTTGTGTGGAAATGCATTGAGCTGTTATCACACAGAGCTCTATTTGAGATCTAGCTTCCACACATGACAAAATATGTGAGCCTGGCTTACTTCACTTAACAAGATTTGTTCTAGATCCATGTGATGTCTAGGCTCGGGGAGGAGTACAGAAGGGGAATGCTCTGCACCACTTCCTGGCCACTCTGCACAGGGCCCTTATTAACTAAACTTTCACCATCACTCCCCTATTCATGACAGCATGCTTCCTTTCAAAATTTTATGTATGTCTGTCTGTCTATCTGATGTCTGTAGTTCAGGGCCTGTGCTTAGCAGATGGGCAATCTACTTCTGATCCCTACCTCCAGTCCTTTCTTTCACTTTTATCTTTGAGATGGGGGTCTCACTTTATCCCTAGAACCATGCTTAGACTAATCTCTTTCTAATTCATCCCTCCTACCACAGCCAGTGACAGGTACATGTCATGACACCAGACTTCTTCCACGGATGCCCTCCACCCCAACAGAGCTGGCCTTGAACCATGATACTCCTGCTGGCTGCCTCCCGAGTAGCTAGGATTTGGTTCTGAGCCACTACGTCCGACTTAAGAAATTTCTTTCTTTAACATTTGTTAACATTGGTTGTTAATGGAACCTTGGTCTGTAGAAATCAGTTATTTCAAAGTTGTGCTGACCGATAATCATAATGGTGGAGTGCTGGGTGACACGGTGGGTTGAACCCTAGGTATTTATCCTTTGTTATCCAGGCCACTGACCTCTGAGACTCAGGGAAAGAGGCGAGGGGCTCAGCAATTCCACACGGCACTGGGATGAATGTTTCTGCATCCGCAGTTCAGTCTCAGGCATTGGCTCGTCACTCCTGTCTGCCTGACCTCACTGCCCCATGCTCACACATGGCGGCTCTGAAGCCTGTTCACACGGCCCCTCCGTGTGCAGCTGCGTTCTCCACCGATCATGTGACTCCATGCATGCACAAGCTGAGTCTCAACTTTCGCCTCCATATCACTCTATTCCAAGCCAGGAGTCCCCAGCGCACACTCCAAACCCTGGAGGAGCGGAGGTTGCACTCAGCCCACCTGGCCGAGGCTCCAGCGAGGCCTCCAGGGGGCCTCACTAGTGCTCCCAGCCCAGATGCCTCTCCCGCCTCCCAGGCCGCCAAGGTCATAGTGCATCTCCCGGAGCAGAATTCCTAAGGAGCCCACGGCTGGAGCTTTCTGGATCTGGCTAGTTGGGTTGCTCCCCGAGGTGGGTGGTATTTGTGAGTAACCTGTGCACCTGTTCCCACAATTCCACGTACCTCCAGGCCTGAGGGTTGGTAGAATGTTTACCCAGCGATCTGAGAACTGTAAGTCATCGCTAGGTCACTGGTAATGTTGCAGGGCAGCCTCTCGCAGCGTGATGGGTAAGGACGGGGAAAGTCTGCTTGCACAGCGCAGACCCTCGTCCCAACCCTCAACATGTGCCCCAATGCAAACTCTGCTGGCTCGAGGCCTGCAGGCCCGAGGCTGCGCCCTCCTCTCTCTGGGGATTCCTTAATGCCACTGCACCGAGGAGGCTCCAGGAAGAGAATGGAGCTGCCCCCCCCCTTGCCTCCGTCCTCTCCTGCCCACCGCGGCAAATGTGGGCGCCTCATCCTGCCCCTCTGTGCTCACCCTCCCTGTGCCCCCGTCTGGGGTGAGAAGCCAGCCACACAAGCTGTGGCAGACAAGCGACCTGCCAACTTGACCTGGGTGCCTCCCACACCCCGTCTGTGGCCCTGGGTGGTGCGGGCTTGACTGGTGGGGAGGGGCAACCGGAAGGGCCAGGAGTCTGGCGGGTGCTCCGCTGTCCCATGCAACTTCCCCGACAAAGCAAAGGTCAAAGATAAAAATGACGACTTAAAAGACACTGGCCAAACACACAGTCCCTCCTGAGCACCATGACCTGTGTTGCAGGCTCGGTTATGTGTCCCTAAAGCCAGCCTGACCAGACTTCTGTAGGGTTTTTTCATCATCATAACCAGCCTGTAAAGATAGGTGTCACATCTGCGTCTGCATGTGCAGATAAGGAAGTCAAGGCACAGAGAGAAAATGGCCTGTCTGAGGTTGCTGGCTGGCCAAGTTGGAAGGACAAGTTTTCCAACCCAGCCTGGAGCTGGAATCCATACTTTTGCTCCAGTCTGGGACTCTTGCAAAATACCTGCAGACAGGGCCAGGCTTGGTTCATGTCTGTAATCCTAGCTACCATGGAGGCTGAGATCTAAGGATGGAGGTTCAAAGCCAGCCCAGGCAGGAAAGTCCATGGGATTTTCCCAGTTAACGGCATGCAGACAGGTCTGCGAGTGGAGCTGTGAGTGGTAGAATGCTAGTCAGGGACAGTGGCCAGGCTCTGGGTTCAAGCCCCAGGACTGACAAACAAAAGCCCTTGCCAAACGTATAAATTCAGAATGAATGGCCACATGCCAGGGCCCCCAGGGAAAGCATGCCCTCACTGGCTGTGCCCTGCCCCCTGTGGCAGGCAGAGGCCAGCACGCTGGCCCACAGTAAGGCAGTGAAGGAGCCGGGCCTGTGCTGGGCTGGAACTGGCAGGGCTGGGTTGGAGGGCATGGGGGCGGGGGAGGGGGGAATGCTGCATCCCTCCTGGGGTTGTAAGGTCCTGGTTCATCTGGTAAGGACTTCCTGAGCTCTTGCTGCCTATCAGCCAGACCTGGGCTAACTCCGACCTTCACGACCATGCTCTGGCTCTCCCCTGGTGTCCCTTGCCAGAAGTGGTCCCAGCCATCAGAGCAGGTGCATGCTCGTCAACCTCGGCTGTCGCCGAGCAGTGATGGAGAGTGCCTGAGGCGGACGCGGCCAGTGGTGTGCTGGCAACTGTGTGGCACGGCTTGTGACAGGTGTGACAACTCTTCCCTGCCCTCCCCGCCCCCATCTGGGACTGTTTAAATGCCCGGAAAGCCACAGTCCCAGTTCACCTGATGGGATGGCCAACGCGGGTGGGATTGGAAGAGGCGCTGCAGGGTAACCTCCTTCACCACACGTGCCAAAGCACACGTCCCGGAAGCGAGGCCCACACGGGCCCCAGGACAAGGGGAGAACCAGGCGGGGCGCAAAAAGAAGTGGGGCTCAAATTCCTAGAAAATCTCCACCCACTCCCAGAAGATAGGAGAACATTCCTCTTGGATTGGCCCTGCTCTCCTCTCCTTTGTCTTAGGGAGGCCTCGGTTACCACTGTCACTCGCCCCAGCCAAGAGTAAGCCTTCACTGCTCCAGTAGGACTCGGCTACTGTTTGAAGGGGGAAAGGCCAGTTTATGTCAAAGCAAATCGGTTACATTCCTGCTTGGAGGTCTTTTTGGTTTTGTTTGGATAGAGGTCTGGCCTGTTTTGCCTATAGCTGGTCTTAGCCATCAATACACTAACCTATTCCTTCCAACTAGCTGGGATTACAGGCATGAACCAAGATGCCAGACTGGAAGGGTTTTGTTGTGTGTGTAGGTGGGGGGGGTTGTGGGGCGAGTGCTCTACCACTTGAGCCACAGTGCCACTTCTGGTTTTCTGGTGGTTTATTGGAAATAAGAGTCTTGGGGCTGGGAAGGTGGCTCAGTTGTAGAGCACTTGCCTTGCATGCTCGAGGCCCTGGGTTCGATTCCTCAGCACCACATAAGCAGAAAAAGCCGGAAGTGGCGCTGGGGCTCAAGTGGTAGAGTGCTAGCCTTGAGCTGAAGAGCTGAGGGACAGCACCTAGGCCCAGAGTTCAGGCCCCACGACCGGACCCAAAAAAGAAAAAAAAGAGTCTCATGGACTTTCCTGCCTGGGCTGGCTTTGAACCGCAATTCTCAGATCTTAGCCTCCTGATTTGCTAGGATTACAGGCGTGAGCCACTGGTGCCTGGCTTAGACTTGAAGTTTTGACAATCTGTTCCTGCTAGCGGGCAAGAGCCCCTAACTCCATATACGTTTGCACAGTCCTTCTGTCAAGTATGATATGTATGTCAAAGTAGAAGACCATTCACTGGATGCCGGTGGCCTACGCCTGTCATCCTAGCAACTCAGGAAGCTGAGATCTGAGAATCTTGGTTCAAAGCCATCCCAGGCAGGAAAGTCCATGAGACTCTTATCTCTAAAAAACCACCAGAAAACCAGAAGTTATGCTGTGTGGCTCTAGTGGTAGGATGCTCTCCTTGATCTAAAGAGCTCAGGGGCAGCACCCAGGCTCAGAGTCCAAGCCCCATGACCATCACCACCACCACCAAAAAACTGAGGTAGTGTTCAGGCTGAGTTCAGCCCCACAATGGACACACACACACACACACAGAAGCACGACACGACACATTTCATGTGAATGGAGGTCTTAATTATTACAATGGCACAGGACGAGAAAAAGTAGCTTCAGTGTTAGTAGAAGCAATGTCACAGGTCCACAGCAGGGACCCAGGCTTTAGGTAAGTGCGTTTGACTTGAACCTGGCTGAGGTTTAATACCCGAGAGACCTGTCCCTCAGGAAGACAGGGCTTTGAGCCCCAGAGGAGATTGGATATTAACATGCTGTGATTTGAAAGGTGCTGCGGAATTCCCAGAGTAAAGTCTCAGACCCTAGAGCTCTCTGTGTATATCTAGAGAGTAAACAAGGTAAAGGTGGGGAAAAAACAAAACACATAAATGATCTAATTTTGTTGTGAAAAAGTATCACCCACAATGAAGACATATTTGTCCCTCCTTCAATAAATATCCTTTGGTGGATTTCTCTTGAATTTTCTGCCCATTGTCACTTCCCCAACATCATTAGCACAGGTATCTGTGTTCCTGCTATCTATGTGAACACAGTCAGAGTATGGACTTTAATCAGAATTGACCTCATTCTACTCTTTTTCCTTCCTTCCTTCCTTTTTGTCGAGCGTTCTAACACTTGAGCCACAGCGCCACTTCCGGCTTTTTCTGCTTATGTGGT
>NW_012267317.1:2844520-2846394 GCF_000151885.1 Dipodomys ordii | reverse complement strand
AGGTTTGTCTGTTCTGCTGAGTGAAGGACATCCCTTCTGTGTCTAGTTTTACAGAGCTACATCACTAGGAGAGTGTTTCATGATGATTCAGTATCAGGAAAGGATATTGAATTTTGTCAAAAGCTTTTTCTGCCTCTGCCAAATGGTAAACATTAAGTAATGTGATTTTTTTGTTGTTGTTGTTGGTCGTGTGGCCTGAACTCTGGGCCTGTGCGCTGTCCCTCAGCTCTTCAGCTGTAGACTAACGCTCTACCACTTGAGCCACAGCCCCACTTCCGTTTTTTTCTGCTTATGTGGTGCTGAAGAATCGAACCCAGGGCCTCATGCATGCAAGGCAAGCGCTCTACCCTGAGACACCTTCCCAGCCAGAAATGTGATTTTTAAAAATATAATTGTGCTGTTGCTATTAAGGTGTTGTACGGAGGAGCTATCATTTCCTAAGTCAGGTAATGAGTACATTTCTTTTTTTGGACAATGTCACCCCTTCCTTTGCTTTCCCCTGGTACCCCCTCCCATCCGCACCCGCAAGTTACACAGTTCATCTTCCACAGTCATGTGCTTTTTGTCCTTTAATCTGCTTATGTTCGGAATCGTGTTTTTTGATTTGTGCATTGAATCCTCTCCGTAGCCCTGTGGTGGACTAACTTGATCACAGTGGATGATCTTTTTTTAATGTGTTGACTTCGGATTGTATTTTATTGAAAATCTTGGCACTTACAAAATTTGCAAATAATTTTCAGTTTTTGTTGCATCTTTCTCTAGTTTTGGAGTCTGGCATTTTCTGGGTGTCTGTGGGGTACTGAACGGAGCACTGGCCGGGAGAGAACTGAGGAGCTGGATGGACACCTGGCTTGCTGGCTCAGTTTACTCAGTTGCCCCACAGTTCACCTGTGTGAAGAAGGAGTCATGTCATTCACAAGGCTCTGGAACCCTCCTAGGAGCTAACACATGCAGTTGGGAGACAGGTCCACAAGGCCAAATTCTATGCCAGACACAGGCTCAATGTGTGGGCCCTATGCTCAGGCCACAGAGGGCAGGGCCTCCGACCAGAGTAGCCTTCCCTGCGGGAGCCATGCAAGACTTGAAGTTCTCTCCAGGTCCACATCAAACCTTCACACTCCCCACCTCCATCTCTCAGGTCCAGCCTCACCTAGACCCTGGAAGGGCAGTCCACGAGGACCGGGCTGCCGCGGTGCCTTGTTTTCAAGCGCCTGGAGTAGCTGAGACGCAAGCAGTAGGCCCCTCACAGCTCCCAGGTGAGGGGAGCCCCGGGATGGCTGTCTACTCAGGCAAGCCCTCCGCGCGGGAGCGGTCACCGTCTCACCCAGTCCTTGCGCTGGGCTCAAGGCTTGCTGGAAGTGCAGGCGTGCCTTGGGGTGCAGAGCTGGTGACTTGCCAGGGCCATCTGTGTGCCTGGAGGTGGAGTCTTCAGTGTCTCCTCCCGCACTGGGGAAGCAGGGGAGCAGCTTGCAACGGCTGCTTCAGTCTCTGCTTTTCTGCTTCCCACTGCATCCTTCCTGATCCCTCATCCTCTTCCTCTCCTCAGACCATGGAAGCTCCTCTGATGACCAACTCTTCTTATTCAGAGTCAAAACAAAAGGTGCTTCTAGTTCACCATCTTGCCCCCTAGCTCTTGGAAGGAGCTCCCACGAGGTGTTAAACAAAGGTTTGAACATGGGTAGAAGGGTGCGCTGCACCTAATCTCTTCTTTGGGCCTTTGGATAGAAGTTTCCTGGGCTTCCCTAGGTGAAGCACCTCATAGTGATCTGAGTTAGAAACACAACCAATTGGGCTGGGAAGGTGGCTCAGTGGTAGAGTGCTTGCCTTGCATGCATGAGGCCCTGGGTTCGATTCCTCAGCACCACATAAGCAGA
>NW_012267317.1:2835593-2842005 GCF_000151885.1 Dipodomys ordii | reverse complement strand
GCTCTACCACCTGAGCCACAGCGCCACTTCCGGCTTTTTTCTTTTTTCTTATGTGGTGCTGAGGAATTGAACCCAAGGCCTCAGGCATGCAAGGCAAGTGCTCTACCACTGAGCGACCTTTCCAGCACCGAGGAATAGGTTTTGTTTAAAAAATATTTGGAAATTTTTTTTTTTGTCATTGCTTAATCAGAACAAATCATCTTTGCATGTGTGTGGGGGGGGTGGGGGGGTAGGTAGTTTTTTGTTTTAGAGTTTTGCTTGTTTAGAAGTGTTGGACATCGGACCCAAGGCCTTGCATATGTTAGGTACATGATTTTTGTTAGGCACTTCTTTTGTTTGTTTTTTCAAGTTTTTTACAGTTTATGAATCACCAAGTGAAAAATCTGACATCCCTGCAGGTGAAGTTATTGCAGGATCTTTATTCCTTTGGTTTTTTCCAGTTCCAACACTGGCCTTTGCAATTCCTCTGACTTCATTCTGTTTTTACATTCCTTTCACTGTTTCCTCAACATCTTTTTCTTCTCATTCAGGCCACGTCTTGCAAGTCTGTGTTTAGGATCACTTTTCTTTGCATAATCCAAAGAATCATACATCATGTCGAAACCACAATGGGTTCTGAATGCACCTCCAAAGATGACGCTGGGTGCGGTGGTGTACATAGTAGCGAGTTTTTCTGAATTTCTGTCTTAGGTGCTGTTACCTTCCCAGGGCATCAATGACCATCTGCTTCCACTGGAGCAGTCAGCTAGTCAGGAACTTTCTGGTGGGGATAGTAACATGTCATTCACGATAGCGGGTGGCAGTCAGACAGACATCTGTTTTGTTTTTTCCTTTTTTTTTGAATCAGGATCCACTAGGCAACTCAGGCTGGCCTTGAAATTGTTAGGCAGCCAGACTGGCCTCCAGTTTGGGGCCCTCGAGCTGCTATCACAGATAGCAAATGCAATAGGATTGCAAAATTTCTCGAAAGGAAAAAAGGTGTATTGCTATGAACAACTTCCCTCACCTAGATGAGAAAACTAAGACAAATTTTGATTGCCTGTCTTTAAAAGTTTCTGTAGTGAGCATTCCTTTACAGAACATTGCAATCTGTATACTAAAAGTTCATGGGTCGTAGGCTAAGACTTGGCTCATGGAAATGTGAAACCAGCTGGTTAGAGATTTTGACTTTTACTATGTAGGACCTGCTGGCCTAAATAAATGAACAAAAGTTTATAATTATGGACCTGCATGCTTTTTCTTACCCTCAGCTCATTCCTTACATGTAGGTTCAACTTTTTCGGTATTGAGTCACTGGTTCCACAAGAGCCAGAAAAACCACTTTGTAATAGTACTCAAATGTTACCCAACTGTATATTATTTACTTCATTGTAAACAACAGTGAATCGTGGCCAATATAGTTTTATATTCCTTAAAAAAAAAAAAGAAATGAGAAGATAAGCCAGACTTTAGCGGTTTGTGTATATAACCTTGGCTATTCAAGGCTGAGATCTGAAGATGAAGGTTCAAAGCCAGCCCAGGCAGTGCAACAGACTCTTACAACCAATTAACCATCAAAAACCTGAAGCAAAAGTATGGCTCAAGTGGCAAAGTGCCAGCCTTGAGCTGAGCACAAGCCTGAGGCCCTGAGTCCAAGACCTAGTACTAGCAAAGAAATGAGAACATAGAGAAAGAATGAAAATTAAAACTAAAAAAGGAAAATGCACATAAAAACATTAACCAACGGGGCTGGGAATGTGGCTTAGTGGTAGAGTGCTTGCCCAGCCTGCATGAAGCCCTGGGTTCCATTCCTCAGTACCACAAACAGAAAAAGCTGGATGTGTCTGGTAGAGCGCTAGCTAGCCTTGAACAAAAAAAAAAAATGCCCTCAGGGACAGTGCCCAGGCCCTGAGTTCAAGCTCCATGACTGGCAAAAAACAGAAAACAAAACACATACAAACACACACACACACACAAAACAACAAAAACAGCTAGGCGCCCATGACTCATGCCTGTCATCCTAGCTACTCAGGAGCTGAGATCTGAGGATCCCGGTTGAAAGCCAGACTGGGCAGGAAAGTCCGTGAGACTCTTATCTCCAATTAACCACCAGAAAACCAGACGTGGCGCTGTGGCTCAAGTGGTAGAGAGCTCGCCTTGAGCTGAAGAGCTGAGGGACAGTGCCCAGGCCCAGAGTTCAGGCCCCACAACCAACAACAACAACAACAAAAACCCATTAATATTTATTTTGAATGTGTGCAACCTTCATGTTGGTAGTTAAAAGTAGAATAAAGGATGATTGAGTGGCAGTAATTGTGTACGGGAAAAAATGAATTTAACATCACTTTGCTTTCAATTTCTGCTCTATCTTCTAATTCAAATAGAAGTGTCTCCAGAAATCTCCAGACATGTGCCACACATAGTATATGGCCCTGTCTGCCTCACCCTCCTAGGATTAGCATTTTAGCTGGATTCATTTATAAATTTGTTCACACTACTTTCTACTCTCTCCTCTTTATGGTATCTAAAATCAAAACGAGCATCTTTTAGTTTTGGATTCAACTTAGAAAATAATGTTTAGCTATTTCAAGTCTGTAGTAAGCAAGGTATACACAGATAAAATTTGAACCATAATAATGTCTCTCTCTCTCTCTCTCTATATATATATGCAGAAAAATGTTTACTTCAATGGCAAAAATTAGAAACAAATATGTATGAATTGAGAGTGGTTCAAGAGTGAACTCCCAAATCATTGATAATCACTACAATCACTATCTATACATACACGTTACAATAGTAAAGATTGTATATGATATATTAAGTTGAAACTTCAGTAAGCAGGGAATAAACCCTTGTTCTCATTTACATTATCAACAACATCTTTATCCAGGGCCTTTCTTCTGATCCATCCTGTGACCTGCTTTAGGACTATAAAAATAGCAGCCAGAGCCAGGCGCTGGTGGCTCATGCCTTAATCCTATCTACTCAGGAGGCTGAGATCTGATGATTGAGGTTCAAAGCCAGCCTGGGCAGAAAAGTCCCTGTGAGACACTTATCTCCAATAAATGTATACTAAAAGTTCATGGGTTGTGGGCTAAGACTTGGCTCATGGAAATGTGAAACCAGCTGGTTAGAGATTTTGACTTTTACTATGTAGGACCTGCTGGCCTAAATAAATGAACAAAAGTTTATAATTATGGACCTGCATGCTTTTTCTTACCCTCAGCTCATTCCTTACATGTAGGTTCAACTTTTTCGGTATTGAGTCACTGGTTCCACAAGAGCCAGAAAAACCACTTTGTAATAGTACTCAAATGTTACCCAACTGTATATTATTTACTTCATTGTAAACAACAGTGAATCGTGGCCAATATAGTTTTATATTCCTTAAAAAAAAAAAAGAAATGAGAAGATAAGCCAGACTTTAGCGGTTTGTGTATATAACCTTGGCTATTCAAGGCTGAGATCTGAAGATGAAGGTTCAAAGCCAGCCCAGGCAGTGCAACAGACTCTTACAACCAATTAACCATCAAAAACCTGAAGCAAAAGTATGGCTCAAGTGGCAAAGTGCCAGCCTTGAGCTGAGCACAAGCCTGAGGCCCTGAGTCCAAGACCTAGTACTAGCAAAGAAATGAGAACATAGAGAAAGAATGAAAATTAAAACTAAAAAAGGAAAATGCACATAAAAACATTAACCAACGGGGCTGGGAATGTGGCTTAGTGGTAGAGTGCTTGCCCAGCCTGCATGAAGCCCTGGGTTCCATTCCTCAGTACCACAAACAGAAAAAGCTGGATGTGTCTGGTAGAGCGCTAGCTAGCCTTGAACAAAAAAAAAAAATGCCCTCAGGGACAGTGCCCAGGCCCTGAGTTCAAGCTCCATGACTGGCAAAAAACAGAAAACAAAACACATACAAACACACACACACACACAAAACAACAAAAACAGCTAGGCGCCCATGACTCATGCCTGTCATCCTAGCTACTCAGGAGCTGAGATCTGAGGATCCCGGTTGAAAGCCAGACTGGGCAGGAAAGTCCGTGAGACTCTTATCTCCAATTAACCACCAGAAAACCAGACGTGGCGCTGTGGCTCAAGTGGTAGAGAGCTCGCCTTGAGCTGAAGAGCTGAGGGACAGTGCCCAGGCCCAGAGTTCAGGCCCCACAACCAACAACAACAACAACAAAAACCCATTAATATTTATTTTGAATGTGTGCAACCTTCATGTTGGTAGTTAAAAGTAGAATAAAGGATGATTGAGTGGCAGTAATTGTGTACGGGAAAAAATGAATTTAACATCACTTTGCTTTCAATTTCTGCTCTATCTTCTAATTCAAATAGAAGTGTCTCCAGAAATCTCCAGACATGTGCCACACATAGTATATGGCCCTGTCTGCCTCACCCTCCTAGGATTAGCATTTTAGCTGGATTCATTTATAAATTTGTTCACACTACTTTCTACTCTCTCCTCTTTATGGTATCTAAAATCAAAACGAGCATCTTTTAGTTTTGGATTCAACTTAGAAAATAATGTTTAGCTATTTCAAGTCTGTAGTAAGCAAGGTATACACAGATAAAATTTGAACCATAATAATGTCTCTCTCTCTCTCTCTCTATATATATATGCAGAAAAATGTTTACTTCAATGGCAAAAATTAGAAACAAATATGTATGAATTGAGAGTGGTTCAAGAGTGAACTCCCAAATCATTGATAATCACTACAATCACTATCTATACATACACGTTACAATAGTAAAGATTGTATATGATATATTAAGTTGAAACTTCAGTAAGCAGGGAATAAACCCTTGTTCTCATTTACATTATGAACAACATCTTTATCCAGGGCCTTTCTTCTGATCCATCCTGTGACCTGCTTTAGGACTATAAAAATAGCAGCCAGAGCCAGGCGCTGGTGGCTCATGCCTTAATCCTAGCTACTCAGGAGGCTGAGATCTGATGATTGAGGTTCAAAGCCAGCCTGGGCAGAAAAGTCCCTGTGAGACACTTATCTCCAATAAACCACCAGAAAACCAGAAGTGGCGCTGTGGCTTAAAGAGCTGTGGCAAAAAAGAGCTCAGGGACAGTGCCCAGGCCCTGAGTTCAAGCCCCACATCTACCCCTACAAAAAAAAAAAGATCATAATGTCCTTGTTTTTGTGGGATGTGCAATCCAATTGATAGCAGTAAAAGGTTTTCATTCATTCACTCACTCACTCAGTGAGTAGGTACTCAGCCTAGTTAAGTGCCAGACATCAGCCATGGGGAATATGACAGCAAGACAGGACTGGTTTAGGGAGGGCTTTTACTAATGACAGGATTACACAGATCTATCATTACAAAGTCAAGTATGTTCAGGGCTGTGCACAGCACATGCGACCAACAATAGCCGTGATGTATGACAAAGTACAAAATAAGTTGTTATGGGCTGTGTCTAGGGTTAGGTAACACTTTTTAATTAGGCAGCTTATGAAAAGATGCCAAGGACTTTCAATAGCATGGGTAGCGGCCCTGTGGTGACAGGGATGTGACTTCTGGGAACTAAAAGGCAGTAGGGACAGCACTGAAGAGTCTGATGTACCAGACCTGGGTGGGCAGGAATCTGGGCTGCAGGCCCTTGAAGGTCAAGTTAAGGCATCTACTCTTCAGCCAAAGGCAATAGAAGGCAGTGGGTGAGTCAGCAGTGGGGTGTGAGCCCTGTGCTCCTGGTGCCTGCGATCACGGGCTCACGTGCCTATACTGTGCTCCTGGTGCCTGCGATCACGTGCTCCCGTGCCTATACTGTGCTCCTGGTGCCTGCGATCATGGGCTCACATGCCTATTCTGTGTTCCTGGTGCCTGTGATCATGGGCTCACATGCCTATACTGTGCTCCTGGTGCCTGCGATCACGGGCTCCCGTGCCTATACTGTGTTCCTGGTGCCTGTGATCACGTGCTCTCGTGCCTATACTGTGCTCCTACTGACTGCGATCACGTGCTCACATGCCTATACTGTGCTCCTGGTGCCTGTGATCACGGGCTCCCGTGCCTATACTGTGCTCCTACTGACTGTGATCACGGGCTCCCGTGCCTATACTGTGTTCCTGGTGCCTGCGATCACGGGCTCACATGCCTATACTGTGCTCCTGGTGCCTGCGATCATGGGCTCACATGCCTATACTGTGCTCCTGGTGCCTGTGATCACGTGCTCACATGCCTATACTGTGTTCCTGGTGCCTGTGATCATGGGCTCCCGTGCCTATACTGTGCTCCTGGTGCCTGCGATCACGGGCTCACATGCCTATACTGTGCTCCTGGTGCCTGTGATCATGTGCTCCCGTGCCTATACTGTGCTCCTACTGACTGCGATCACGGGCTCTCGTGCCTATTCTGTGTTCCTGGTGCCTGTGATCATGGGCTCACATGCCTATACTGTGCTCCTGGTGCCTGTGATCA
>NW_012267317.1:2823934-2834653 GCF_000151885.1 Dipodomys ordii | reverse complement strand
CGTGCCTATACTGTGTTCCTACTGACTGTGATCACGTGCTCACATGCCTATACTGTGCTCCTGGTGCCTGTGATCACGGGCTCACATGCCTATACTGTGCTCCTGGTGCCTGTGATCACGGGCTCCCGTGCCTATACTGTGTTCCTGGTGCCTGTGATCATGTGCTCCCGTGCCTATACTGTGTTCCTGGTGCCTGTGATCATGGGCTCTCGTGCCTATACTGTGTTCCTGGTGCCTGTGATCACGGGCTCTCGTGCCTATACTGTGTTCCTACTGACTGTGATCATGGGCTCCCGTGCCTATTCTGTGTTCCTGGTGCCTGCGATCACGGGCTCACATGCCTATACTGTGCTCCTGGTGCCTGTGATCACGTGCTCACATGCCTATACTGTGCTCCTGGTGCCTGCGATCATGGGCTCCCGTGCCTATACTGTGCTCCTGGTGCCTGTGATCACGTGCTCACATGCCTATACTGTGTTCCTGGTGCCTGTGATCATGGGCTCACATGCCTATACTGTGCTCCTGGTGCCTGTGATCACGTGCTCACATGCCTATACTGTGTTCCTGGTGCCTGTGATCACGGGCTCCCGTGCCTATACTGTGTTCCTGGTGCCTGCGATCACGTGCTCCCGTGCCTATACTGTGTTCCTGGTGCCTGTGATCACGGGCTCACATGCCTATACTGTGCTCCTACTGACTGTGATCACGTGCTCACATGCCTATACTGTGTTCCTGGTGCCTGTGATCATGGGCTCACATGCCTATACTGTGCTCCTACTGACTGTGATCACGTGCTCTCGTGCCTATACTGTGTTCCTGGTGCCTGTGATCATGGGCTCTCGTGCCTATACTGTGCTCCTGGTGCCTGCGATCACGTGCTCTCGTGCCTATACTGTGCTCCTACTGACTGTGATCACGGGCTCCTGTGTCTATACTGCTGATTCTAATCTCCTTCCAGAAGCGCCCCTTGTCCCCCCATTGCCTGTGGTGGTTCTGACACGGGATGGATGCTGGAGTCACGTAGGAGCAGGTGAGTGGACCAGGGGTGTGGGTGCGCAGGGAGGAACCACTGAGGATGGGCATCGCCTGCCTGCCAGACTCAGAGACTCCGCACTAAGACAGCAGCGCTCAAACTTTCTCATCTCAGTGTCCCTTTACTACCTTTTCTTTCTTTTTAATTTTTTTTTAGTTAAAAAAAACTGTTAGTATAAAGGTGATGTACGAAGGCGTTACAGCGTCATAAGACCTCTACTATCTTAAAAGTTATTTGGGATGGGCGCCAGTGGCTCACACCTGTAATCCTAGTTGCTCTGGAGGCTGAGATCAGAGGATCGCAATTCAAAGCCAGCCTGGACTCTTCAATTAACCACCAAAAAGCTGAAGCTGAACTGTGGTTCAAGTGGTAGCCTTGAGAACAAAAGCTGAGGGACAGTGCTCAGGCAGAGTTCAAACCCTAGGACTAGCACAAAAATCAATCCCTCAATCAATTTAATTAAGGCATTGGTAATTCACACGTGTAAACCTTGCTACTCAGGAGTCTGAGATGTTGATCACATTTCAAAACCATTCTAGGAGTTGAGGCATTCATAGCTCATACCTGTAATCCTCAGGAGGCTGAGATCTGAGAATCATGGTTAGAAGCCAGCCTCAGCAGGAAAATCATGAGAATCTTTATCTCCACTTGACCACCCAAAATAACAACTGAAAGTGGAGCTGTAGCTCAAAGTGGTAGAGCACTAGCCATGACTTAGGTCTATTGTGCATTTTTCAAGTTGAGTTTTTTTTTTTTTTTTTTGTCAGTTTGTGGAGCTTGAACTCTGGGCCTGGGCACTATCCTGCAGCTCTTCAGCTCAAGACAAGCACTCTACCACTTGAACCACTTCCAGCTTTGTCTGCTTATATGGTGCTGAGGAATCGAACCCAGGGCCTCAAGCATGCAAGGCAAGCACTCTACCACGGAGCCACCTTTCCTGCCCCAGTTGGCTTCTTTTTGGTGTTTTACAGGCTTGTTTATTCTGACTCTCAGCCCTTTTTCAGATACTTGCAGAAACTTGCAGATACTTTCTCCTACTCTGTGCTATCTCTTCACTCTTTTGTTTCTTTCATTGTAAGACTCATTTGTCTAGTGTCACTGTTTGTGTTTTGGGAGCTGTATCCCAAATCTTTGCCCAATCCAGTTTCTTAAAGCATTTCCCTTATGTGTTCTTCCTTCAGTTTTATAGTTTCAAATCTCACATTTAAGTCTTTAGTCCTTCTTGGGTCAATATTTCTAATTTTCGAGAGATGGGATCTACTTTTTCACTATTCTGCATGAGGGTATCCATTTCCCAGTACCACTGATGGTTAAGCCTCTTCTGTCTCCAGTGTGTGTTTTAGCACTTGTGTCAAAACTCTGCATGTCAAGCTCCACATCAATGGCTCAAACCTATAACCCTGGCTTCTGAGGAGGCTGGGATCTGGAACTTTGCTGTCTGAAGTGGAGGTGTGGCTCAAGTGGTAGAGTGCCAGCCTTGAGCAAAAAAGCCAAGCAGGAAGGCGGGGTGTAAGTTCAAGCTCCAGAACTAGCACACAAAACCCCCAAACAATACAAAAAACAAAAACTCTAATGTGTGGTTGGCATATCATGTTTTTGTTGTGTTTTGTTTTTTTTACTGCTGGGGTTTGAACTAATTAAAGGCCTCACACTTGCATGGCTTGTGTAGCTGGTGCTCTATTATTTGTGCTATGCCTCTAGCTCAGCTTTTTGCTGGTTACTTTGGAGAAGGAATTTAGGGGACTTTTTTCTTTGGGCTGGCCCTGAACTTTGATCCTCTAGATCTTGGCCTCTTTACTATGTAGGATTATGGGCATGAGGCAACAGTGCCCAGCACAACATCTCATTAGTAGATCCTAGATTCTTCTTCCTGCCTCTGTAGTTTCTAGAAAAATTGGCAATATATCTGTGAGACATTAAAATGAGAGAAACAAACAACTTAGTATTATATGGAAGCAATGCTGACCTCTTGGCCTCCCTGAGTGGCACTCAAGACTTTTGGATTAAGGAGCTGTAAGAGGGCTACACTCTATTATATCGTTATGGTGACTGCCAGTGTAGATGGCATTTGCTATGCCAGGCGGGCTTCTCATCTTCACACCTGGATTCCACCGGCACCATTATTACTACATCTTGCCCAGGACAATGAATCGACTTTGCATGTATATATAAATATATATAGATGTACATATATATATATATATATATATCCATGTGTGCTTTTTCACTGAAATGGAATTTATCCGTAATTGAATTATAGGAGGTAAGAGAAAACTTTCTTCTCTAACTTTGACTTTGAGTAACTTTGACTTAAATGTATTTTTGAGCCATTTCATTCTTAAGAGCTCATTTGGAGGTCATAAAAAATTAATTAAATCTTTTGTCCTTGAAGTTTAATTCTTCCATTCTGGCATATTATCCATGGCTGGTTAGAAAGCTGCCAATCACTTGGGTAATTTGTACCTAAAATGAAGGTAAGAGAAGCTGGAGCTGGAGGCAGCCAAAGTATTAGTTCCTTTCTTTCTCCTGCTGAGGCTTTGGGATCAAATTCACAGAACTCTTCTTTATTATCTTGAGATCGAGTGTTACTGAGGCTGGCCTTGAATTCGCAATCCTCCTGTGGCAGCCTCGCAAGAGCCGTCTTCACCTCCCTCCACTTGCTCAGCTTGCTTTCTTGGTATTCCTGGGAGAAGCTACGCTTGTGCCCAGTTCTACCCAAGGCTCTGCATTCTCCAGCCACCTGGAAACCACCACCAGGGGGGCTCAAGCGCTGGGATGGAGTGTAAGCGCCATGCGGGCCTGGCGTGGGCAGTGGTCCTGACCTCGCGATCCACGCGGTCTTGAGGAGCAGGCACGCGTCCGAAGCATCTACCAAGGCAGCCAGGTTGTCCCTGCTGGGACGGAAGATGCTGGCCTCTGCTCCGCCTTGCCTCACTGTTAATGGCTTCCAGCTCAGCTGGGAGGACAGTGCGGCATTATGCTAGGCCACCAGCTCCACCCTAAGCCTCCGTCTAGATGTGAGGCTTTCTCTGATTTCCAGAACTCTGCTCCAAAGGGAAGAGATGAAGATCCTCCCTCTCTTCTCTTCTCTCCTCGCCTCTCCTCTCTCCCCTCCCTTCTGGGATCCTGTTTTATATCTTCATTGCATGTGATTAGCTAGTTATCTGTGGCTATAAAACCAACTTCCCCCAACTTAGAACCTTGGACAAAGACTTGTCCTTGACTCAATCTGACTTAGACTCCTCTGTATTTTCTCAACCCCCAAAACTCGGCCATGGGAATTTTCATCCTTTGTCATGCCTCGAGACTGGAAGGGCCGCCTCCCCGCTTCCTCAGAGTACTCTTGCCTGGGGAGAAGGTGCGGGTTCAGATTCACCCTGACTCTGGCTCTCGGGGGAACAGTCCCACGTTTCTGGAGTCTTCTAGCCCTCTCCCTCCCCGCCCTGTGTGTGCGCCCTGCTTCTCCTGTCCTCTCTCACTCCCCAACGGAAGCAGCAGACACGCGCAGCCCAGCGCGGAGCCCACTTCACACCGAGGCCTCTTCCCAGTGCATGTGCAATCCTTGGAATAAAACCGGTCCCGCCCTCAGCAGACACCAGCTCTGTTTCTCTGGAACCGGCAGGTCTCGTGCTCCTGCAGGTGGCAGTTCAGGTGCCTGGGCTGGGTGCGCGGGCTCCCGGGCTCCCCAGGAAGGTGGGGTGTCCTCAGCAGCGGCTGGCCTGGAGTGAGAGGCTGCGAGGTTGCGCTCACTCCACACACCGTGCTGCTCCCTGCAGAGCCGGGGAGATGCTGTCTCTCACCACCCAGCCCTGGAAGAGACGCACGGCCAGTGCCACGGCGCCCCGGGGAGTGCTCGGGCCGGGCATGTTCACACTGGTAGAGGAAGGCAGAGGCGCAGGCTCTGCACACAGGGCAATGGCCATCTTGGAGGCTGGCCACTTCCAAGGACGCTGGGTCTTGGCGGGGTCAGATGAGCTCCGGTGAAAAATGGGAATAAGGCCCATCTGGATCTCCAAGGGCCCTCCCCACCCCGACTTTCTCTTGTACACTAAGGGAGGGAGCTAGTCAATGAGCGAAAGAGTTAATGTGTTTCAGAAGCATTTCTCACAGAGAGAAACTCATCTGCCAGGGTCTGGCCCCGTTCCTGGAAACAGGCTGGGGGGGGGGGCGGAGAGCGGCCCCAGCAGCTGTCTGGGTTTCCCATCATCTCTCCCCTCACTTCCGAGGTCGTGGAGATGGGAGGGGACATGAACAGGTGGCTCCTGACGAGGCTGGCTTGGACCAGCCCTGATACAAAGGCACTAAGGATATGGAGACAAACATGCAAGCGGGGAACTTGGCCCACGGCCCTTGGAAGGAGCTGGGCCTAGCTTTGCTCCTTTTAGGAGTTTTGCACCTGATTAATGATTCTGTTCAAGATGGATTAAGCTATTGGAACCTTACTCCATTTAGCAGTGCCAGCTCCTTCCTCCTCTTAGCATTTTTTTCCCCACTAGTCCCATTTCCCCACCCCCAGCTTGTTCTTGGGGCAAGCTCAAGGTCCAGGAGAATTGATTTTCCTCGACGCACAGAAGAGACTCAACAGGCTCCCTCCGGAGGTCATGAGTACAAGAGACAGAAGCCCAAGTTCAAAGGCCTCCCTGCATCCGTCCTTACTCTCTGAGCTTGCTCCTTCCTTCCTCCCCCCCTCTTTCTTTTCTTCTTTCCTTCCTTCCTTCCTTCCAGTCCTGGGGCTTGAACTCAGGGCTTGGGCACTGTCCCTGACCTTCTTTTGCTCTAGGCTAGCACTCTACCACTTGAGCCACAGCATCACTTCTGGCTTTTTCTGTGTATGTGGTACCAAAGAATCGAACCCAGGGCTTCATGCATGCTAGGCAAGCGCTCTGCTACAAGCCACCTTTCCCAGCCCTCTGAGCCCTTTCTGTATTCCTTAGTAAATTTCATTCTGAGACATGTTCTCACTGTTGGCGGAGTCCCTGCCTTCATTCTGTTCCCCCAGAAAGATCCTGAAGCAAGCAGATGAGCCAACCAAGAAATTGCAGAGGCTGTGTTACTCATGATGGCCAACCAAACCAACACAAAGCCACTGACAGTGGCCATTCCCTGCAGAAATCACATCGCCCCTCTCCTGTCCTCTTCCTCCTCTTGCCCACAATGAGCAGCACCATCTTGAAACCCTGGATGACCACAGAAATGGAGTCAGTGTCTTCTCTGACATGTATTGATTAGTTACTTGAAAAGAGCAAATGAAGGAGTCGCTCTTGCTGGTTGATAGCTGTCAAATAAGCTTGCCACTGGGTCTTGTTTCATCTAGTGATAACCGAGCAATAAAAGAGAAGGGGTCTTGTGCTCATATTTTCTTTCAACTGCCCCCGTCCCCCCTCAGCCCCCCTCCTCAGCCTCTGGGCTAGGCCTGTTCTGTCCCTCACTCCCACCCCCCACTCCTCCCTGTCTCCTCTGCCTGGTTCCAAGTTCTCTATTCACTGGGGTCCCAGGATCTCCCTCAGAGACCGCAGCTCACGACCAGCGCCTTCACCTCGGCTGCCAAGTCCTCCGTGGCGGCCGGGCGCCCAGCACAATGGCCCTTTATGCTGCCCTGCGAGCTCTCTCCTGGCCCCAGCTGCCCCGTGCTCTGCTTTTCCTTAGTCTTTACTTCAGTTATTTTTTTCCAGTTGACTTAGTTATTACAGAACACGGGCAGGGGAGGAAGGGCCCTGGAGGCAGGGCCTGGGCCCGGAGTCTGAGCGTGAGAGGGCTTCCGGCCCTACCATGACACCATGGGAGGTCATGGGTCCCATTCTGACTGTCACTTCCTGGGCCCACCTTCCTGGTCCTCACTTTGCTTTCCCCAGGGGGCCCAGGCAGGGCCTATGCCTTGGTTGCTGGCTTCTCTGTCACGAGGATCCTGGCTCCCACAAGCCTAGGACATTCCTAAAAACCGAGTCAAGTACTAAGAGGAGAGTTGGGAGAGCCATGTT
Organism: Dipodomys ordii; assembly: GCF_000151885.1. Taxonomy (NCBI): domain Eukaryota; kingdom Metazoa; phylum Chordata; class Mammalia; order Rodentia; family Heteromyidae; genus Dipodomys; species Dipodomys ordii. Next base: position 2,827,642 of record NW_012267317.1, on the reverse strand, counting down.
TCTCTCTTCTCCAGCTTCGGCATGCACTATAATACATAAGGCTGACATACTTGAGAAGGAAACATGGCTCATTACAAGCAAGAAGCTGATATGAGAGAGAATGAAAGTCTAAGTGTCCAGATCAGAGACCAGAAGTCAGTGAGGCCGCGCCTGCCCCAGCCCTAGCCCCAGCCTCAGCCCCAGCCCCAACCTCAGCGCAGCCCCAGCTCCAGCCCCAACCCCAGCCCCAAGCCTGACAAGCAGGCCTCTGTCTTACTCCGGGCTTTAACTTCCCCTCAGCTCTTGTTTACTAGGGGTTACTAGAACTTCCAACAACTGCAAAACATGGTGTTGACATGAAACATCTGCTTTACATTTAAAATAAAATTGTAAATTAAACCCTTTAAAATCTGTAATCAGATAACTGGAGTTTCATTTTGGAGGTCCTACTTTCCACGGAGAAAACGCGAAAGCTAATAGGGAGAGCAAAGCTCAGCCAGGACAAGAAAGACAAGGTTTTGGCCACCTTGCCCACTCACCATCCATCAGACCAGTGGCTGTGGAGAGTGCTGGGAGGCTGGGCACAGGCCGCCACTGTCTCTTCGCTTGATGGCTGTGGAGGGGTGGAGGGCAGCTGGGCGCACACAGTACCATTGTGAAATCTCACACGGACCGTAGCCATAACTACAACCTGCCACCTCTACCCATCTGTGACTGGAAGGGGTTCTAATCTCTTTTGGGGAGTTGGCATTGCTGGGGTATTATAGATGGGTTGGTATCAATAAACACCCCATACTATGCCATCTTATACATTCAGTCTTTAAATTCACTGGGTGCTGGTGGCTCACGCCTGTAATCCTAGCTATTCAGAAGGCTGAAGTCTGAGGATGGCAGTTCAAAGCCAACCTGGGCAGGAAAGCCTGTTAGACTCTTATCTCCAATTAACCACCAAAAAAGCCAGAAGTAGAGCTATGGTTCAAGTGGGAGAGCTAAAGGACAGATTCCAGACCCTGAGTTGAAGTCCCCCCCCCCACTCACACACACACACACACACACACACACACACACACACACACCAAAAACAAAACAATATTTAAATCCATCTCTACCAATAATTCAATAGATGCTAGCCTGCCTCCTGCTACCTCCCCACACCCATATGTGTCTGTTCTGGCCCCTCTTTAGAAATCTTCTGGAACTTCTTAAATCCAGCTTCTGAAGGGCTAAGTCTTGCAAAGCTGGGGTGAGGGACCCCACCTCTGTGTGCTTGCTCAGGTCCCCTGTCACACATTTTGAGTATCACCCGGTTACGGTGAGAGCTGTCACATGTGCTGGCAGATACTCTTGGAAGCTTTGCCCTGGCAGTCCTGGAGGTCTGATTCATTGAATCTGAGAGTGAGTTCTGGTACTTGGGGGGGCGCATGGCATTAAACTTGTTCCTAGACATCGAAATCTGATTTATTAACATTGGCAACACTCCTAGGCCATCCTGCCAACAAAGTTTCTGAAATTGAAATCGCATGAAACTTTCCCAGTTCCTGCCTGTGCCACATACGCCCTTCTCTTTCTAAAGCAGCAAATTCACTTAAAAATAATTAAGAAAAGATTGATGGGATGTTGAAATTGTAATGAAAAATATGATCTCATTAGTAAGTCATGAGTCAGGGCGGCGCTCTGTCAGATGTGTGCGCTCTGGCGTAATTAGAAGCTGATGTAAGGCGAGCTAATAATGGCATGAATTAAAAAATTAAAATCATTTCCCTTTTTACTTTTTGGGCTGTGCTGAAATTCTTTTTTCTTCAAGAATTCAGAAGGTGATCTCTGGTCTCCCAACAACCAACAACTCTAGCAGCTGTCATGGGTGGGAGGAAATGGAAGGGTGGCACCAATGGGAAGGACTAAATACAGGCATCTTCCCACCAAATCCACGGAGGATGGTTACCTGTCCAGTCTGAGAAGCATGCTCCTGCCAGTCATAAAAGCACATGTCCAGATGGGCACAGTGGAACACTTCTGTAGTCTCAGCTACTTGGGAAGCGGAATGAGAGCACTGTGAATTCCAGGTCAGTCTGGGCTGTTTGGCAAAGCCCTATCTCTACTGTGGAAAAGCACCGAGCATTCCTGAAGCGAGCGCATTCTGAAAAGGATCACTAGATCCGAGAGAACCTAATATCTGGTAATATAATATTTGACATCACTAGATAGGATAGGATAGGATTTGAGACACAGAATCATTGGAACAACCCCCTCCAGGAGAGACACACGGGCTTGAAAAGGCAGCAGGAGGGGGCGGGGGGGGCGCCCTCAGCAGCCTCCCCTTTGTAGCTTCCAGCTGGGAAGGCCTGTATGAAGTCAAGGAGGCAAATTGTGATATACTCATCTGCAAAGTAGACAGAAGGAAACCAACTCGGCAGGTCTGTGCTCCGGTGGCGTCTTTGCTGGACATCACCAGACCCCGCCTCTCGTCTCTGTGTTCCTCTCAGCCCATCTTTCCTGGATCCTCATTCCAGAGGAGTATATATGAATAGGCTAATATGCACTCTCCCCCCCCCCCACACCTACTGAAATGGCAACATAACTTTGCTCCTTTAGTTTATTAATGTGCTGAATTACACTGTATTTTAGTAAGCCCTTCTTTTTCACATATGTGCATGTGCGCATGTGCACACACACACAATTTTCTCAGTGCAGGAGATTGACTCCGCGCTAAGTATGTGCTCTACCACACTGTATACACACTGCATTGATCAGGTTTTGTCCTCCCACCCCTCAATCCCTCCCTCCCTCCTCACCTCTCCCTGAAGTACGGGGTCTTGCTAGGTAACACAGACCAGTCTGGAGGGGCTGGGAATGTGGCTCAGTGGTAGAGCACTTGCCTTGCATGCTCGAGGCCCTGGGTTCGATTCCTCGGCACCACATAAGCAAAAAGAAAAAAGCCGGAAGTGGCGCTGTGGCTCAAGTGGTAGAGCGCTAGCCTTGAGCTGAAGAGCTGAGAGACAGCACCCAGGCCCAGAGTTCAGGCCCCACGACCGGACCCAAAAAAAAAAAAAAGACACAGGCCAGTCTGGAATTCACTGGGCTGGCTTTGAATTTGTACCTCAGGGACTCAAGTACTGGGATTGCTTATTCACCAACCATATCTGGCCTCTTACAATTATTTTTGTTTGTTTGTTTTTTGTTTTGTTTTACTTATCTGTAGTACTAGGGACCAGATGTAGGGCCTTGAGCATACCAGGTGAGTACCCTACCACCAAGCCATTCTCAGCCTTGCATTACTTTGTTTTTCTTCCTTCTTTTCCTTTTATGCTAGTACTGAGGCTTGAATGCAGGGCTTTAAGCTCAGCATTAGCCTTCATTGCTCAAGGCTGGCACCCTATCATTTGAGCCACACCTCCACTTGGGGCTTTTTGCTGGCAAATTGGAGATAAGAGTCTCTGGGACTCTCCTGCCAGGGCTGGCTTCAAATTGAGATCCTCAGATCTCAGCCTTCCCTGTGATACTTACCCCAGCCTGAAAACTGAATATAAAAACACCAAAATGCACTATAATTTTCTATTTATTTATTAATTTTGGCCTGACTATCCAATGTGAAAGAGAATCCTCATGTTTTGTGAAAGCATAAGCAACTGTCTGTTACCCTCTTAATTACCTGGCACACACGGGTGCCCAGTGAGCCTTCGCCATGAAAACACCTACGCTTTATCTTTCCACTTTTTTTTTTGGTCGGCC
>NW_012267317.1:2819020-2823749 GCF_000151885.1 Dipodomys ordii | reverse complement strand
GAGTAGCTAGGATTACAGGCGTGAGCCACCAGCGCCCGGCTATCTTTCCACTTTTATCTGTTCAGCTTCTAAGCATCTGTGGCCCTGGACTCTTTCATCTCACATTCCTGGCTTGTTTTGTCCTCTGCTGTACCTGCCATCGACTGATACCACGCCCTTGGATCTGAGTACATTAAAGGACGGCCTCCCGTTCAGTCTGCATACTTTCTGTATCTAGATGCCACCGTGCTTCCTCTTTGATCATGCCAGGATGCTGGTTGAGTATGCTCTTTTTTTCCCCTATCTTTGACTACCTCAGCCTCCTGAGAGCTGGGATTACAGGCAGGCAGCACCAGACCCAGCTTACTTGCCTTAGTATTTAGATAGCTTCTGACCTGGCATGAAGTGTCTAAGAACCACTGAGCTAGGCCCAGGTTTCCCTGATAGTAGTTTCTGTCTCCCGGTGTAGCCTGCTGTATTGACACTTGATGGTGGCCTCCTCATTTGTTTTGCTACCTGGGTTTGGCCCTTTCCCAGCATCTCCTTCCTCCCCTTCCTGTTGCTGGTCTTGTTTCCCTGCCTGTGCACTGAAGATGGCAAATAATCTACCACCAGCACCACTTCCAATTTGCTAAAACCTGGCAAGGCCCAATGCTATGCTCACTGCTAAACAGGGTAATCTGTGTGCAACCCTGGTGACCAAAGGCACTTAGCACTGTCAATCCTGACCCTCCCCCCCTTTCCACACCTTCCCCTTCCTCTGTATATGTGTACTGGGGCTTGCCAGGCCTAGACTCATAGCTGACGCTCTACCACTTGAGTCTGGTGGGTTTTCCTGTTCAAGACTGGCCTGGCACCAAGATCCTCCACTCTCAGCCACTGGTTGAGATGGAGTCTCTTGAACTTTTTTTATGCCTGAGTTGGCCTATCTCTGCCCCCCAAGGATTACAGGTTGGAGCCACTGTCCATGGCTTATCTTTACTACTGAAATGCTCTACACCTTTTCCTACTTGTGTTTCCATGCCCTCACAGCTCCAGGCCATCTGTGACATTTATTCAGCTCCCAAAAGGTCTCCTGGAGCTTGAACTCAGGGCCCCAAACTTCTGCTTGGCTTTTTCACTCAAGGCTGGTGTTGAACCACTTGAGCCAAACCCCCACTTGAAGCTTTTTGCTAGTGAGTTGGAGATAAGGTCTCATAGATATTTCTGCCTGGGCTGGCTTTTTTCCTTTTTGTTCCATCATAGGGCTTGAACTCAGGGTCTGGGCTCTGTCCCTGAGTTTTTCCACTCAAGGCTAGTGTTCCATCACTTTGAGCCACAATGCCACTTCTGAAATTTGGAGATATGAGTCTCATGGACTTTCCTGCCTGGACTGGCTTTAAATTGTGATCCCTCAGATCTCAGCTCCTGAGTAGGTAGGATTTCTTTCTTTTCATTTATGTCCAGGGGCAAAATGAACTCACTATTTGATGCTTGCTTTTGCTCATTGGCTGCTGCTCTGCCACCTGAACTATGTCTCCAACCTCCTGAGCAGCTAGGATTACGGCATGAGCCATCAGTGCCTAGCTTTAAGCTTGTTCTTGAGGTTGAAAAAATGTATGAGAGGTTGGTTCAACTTTTCAAGAGCATTTAAAAGTCTGGTTTGGGGCTGGGAAGGTGGTTTAGTGGTAGAGCACTTGCCTTGCATGCATGAGGCCCTGGGTTCCATTCCTCAGCACCACATAAGCAAAAAGAAAAAAGCCGGAAGTGGCGCTGTGACTCAAGTAGTAGAGCGCTAGTCTTGAGCTGAAGAGCTGAGGGACAGCGCCCAGGCCCAGAGTCAGGCCCCACGACCGGATCCCCCCCCCCCCCCCAAATAGAGTCTGGTTTGTAATGCAGTCTGGATGGAATTGTGAATTTAAATGCTTTTTTTCGTAATTTGGCAAAATTCAGAATAGAAAGACAGTCACTAAGACCCCAATGGCCGCTGTGTAGGGATCTTTTGATACTCATTTCTGCATCTGTCACTGACACATTTTTATGAGACAAACATGATACAGTTCCCACTTTTCAGGTTGGGAGAGGAAGATTGGCGCGATTTGTGGAGTTCTACATCTAACAAATGGCAGGGCTGGGCCTCAAACTCTCCTCTGGCTTTCAACTTATACTCATGAACACCACCCAATCTCCCAACTGCACACATCATGAGAGTCTCTAAACTGGAGAGCCTGGTGAAAACTTCAACCTGAATTAGTAACATTTTGTTATAGCACTTAGTAACTGAGTGGGGGAAATAAGTAAGGGAAATATTTCTGGACACACAGGCGAATTGGTTGTTCCTAAATGGCATCACATAATCTCTTATTTATTTGGATTTGACAATTACAAAGGTCAGATGGCAGGATGGGCAGTGAAGAGCCTTCCACAAGCAATTCACCACTCCAACCACTACACCAATTGTCTTTTTTTTTTTTTGCTTATGTGGTGCTGAGGAATTGAACCCAGGACTTCATGCATGAGAGGCCAGCACTTTACCACTGAGCCAACTTCCCAGCCCCCAACTGTCTCTTCATGTTTTACCAGGCAAAGACTAGAAGCTTGTCAAGGACTGTCCATCTTTCTGCTGGCAAAACAAATCTCCTGCCCCTCTCCAGGGAATGAGTTAATCTCAGAAGACAAAAGAGTGGAGTGCTTTGATGCTTTCACAGGAGGAAAGGGGAAAAAAGCTCCCATAAGATGAAAGAAGAAAATAAAATTCTAGAATAATTTGTTAAGTGGTTAGACTTTAGGCAAAACTCCTTCAGATGCTTCACCCTTTCTGTTCCTGGAGTTCATAACAGTAAGTGTATTTGTTAGGTTGGTGATGGTGCTTGCGTGCAGTTTTGCTTACTTGGAAAGCTGCTCTACCGGTGGTATGGCACTGGGATGTAGTTTACAACAACTAAGCGGAGTGCTTAGTGCCATAGGGAGGGTCAGGCATTGCCGTGGAAAAGTAGGTATGATGTACTCTTTAAGATTCAGAAGCCCAGTATGATGGCCCACTCAATCCTACCTACTCAGGAAGCTGAGATCAGGAGCGTTATGTTTGAGGCTCGATCTCAGTCAGGAAGTCTGGTGGGTGGTCTGCACTTGTCGATCAGCCACAAGCATTACTAGGCAGATCAGGATTGGGTAGGGAGTGGGGAGTCATTATGAAAATAACAAATAACTAAAGCAAAAAGGGCTGTACGTGTGGTCCACATGTGCCTGTCTTGGTGAAGTTCTGAATTCAAACTCCAGTACCACCAAAAAAAGAAAGAAAAAAATGACTAAGTCAGTAGGTGGCCTTCAACAACTGGCCCACCTCCCTGTGGTCTCAGTTTCTCTATAGAGAAAGGGCTAGAACAGCTCATTTCTAAGAATTTCTTCCAGCTGGAAGAGCCTGTTAAGACTTACAGTGGTGTTTGTTAAAATAGTCATCCTTTATGCAGTAATTTATCTCCTCAGAGACTTCATATTCTAGTGCAACTGACCCCCTATCAAGGGCAGAGGGACCTCCTGTACGTGACCTGAGCGTAGAACAAGCCATGCACTGACCGCGCATGTGGACGGGGCATCTAACACCACGAGCCGCTGAACCCTTTGGTGGAAAGCAGCGTCTTCCGGAAAGCCATCCACACATTCGACAGAGGCTCACAGTGCACTTTCTGTACCTGCTACAGGCAACTTCACGAAAGCTTCCGTAGCCAAGGAAGCTTGAGGAATATTGTGAAAAACTGAGAGGAGACTGCTGACATGCGTGGTGCCAGGCCTCCTCACCAGGAGACCTCGTGGGACAGGTACTTGTGCAGGCAGTGCCCGGCAGTGCCCACTCCAGGTGAGCACCAAAAGTTCTCACTGTGTAAGCAAGGGTGGGGATGGGACACGAAATGGAGAGCTAGCCAAGCGGTGCGGCTCAACATCTTCACCAGAATTAGAACATTACAGCTCCATCCAAATACTCTTCTCAGGAACTTGATTTAAGAAGTCTCTTTCTCTCTTTTTAAATGGCATCCATTTCAGGATAGAATTAGAATATTCGATTAACTAAAGTTAATTATTAAGGCTATGGAAAAAATGGAGCTGGAGCTCAACCTAAGCAGTGGTTATCAACTGATTTATTAGCAATGAGGCTCCTATTTCCATGGGGGTGATATCTCTGTCCCAGTCTGCTGGAAGACAATGAGCCAAACACACTAACTGGATGAAGTGGAAATGAGAGGAATTTGGAAAACTGGAGCTGATGAAAAAATGCAACCAATGCAAATCAGAGGCTCAGAATTCTCCATGGGAAAGGTGACCACCTTGGAGACTGAGTAAATTTGGGACCATCAGTGGAAGAGGAGGAGATGGAGAAGGAGGAGGAGGAGGAGGAGGAAGAAGAGGAGGAGGAGGAGGACCAGTGCATGCCTAGAGGCCACTGTGGGTTGGGTAGACTTCCAACAGCATTCTGGGAGTGTTTCTGATTAGTGGAGAAATGTTTCTGGGTTTGTATCTCTTGTTTACCAGTTGGAGGATTGCCCTGGGGGCCTCAAGCTCTGGGCCATAGTATTGACTGTGGTTTAGAGAATGACAATTTACATTTCATGGTGCTCCCAGAGGACAGAGCTGGGAGGAGTGCAGTTTGCCTCTTCTTTCCCTAATGACATTTTCATATGACATGCTTAGATTAAAATGAAGGAAAAGGCCAAGTGTGGAGCCCATGCATGTAGTTCTAGCACTGGTGTGTCTGTGGATATGTGACTCTGTGTGT
>NW_012267317.1:2800041-2817470 GCF_000151885.1 Dipodomys ordii | reverse complement strand
ACTTATTTGTGGCCATGCTCGTTTTTATTTTTCCAGGCGAAGAGGAAAGCAGAGGTGTGGCTCAGCGGTGGAGCACATGCCTGGCATACAGGGTCTACTCCTAGCACTGATGGAAGAAAAGAAAAAAGGCAGACATCACTGTGTCTCACCAGTAGCGTGGGCAGACATCACTGTGTCTCACCAGTAGCGTGGGTAGGCCTCACCGTGTCTCACCAGTAGCGTGGGCAGACATCACCGTGTCTCACCAGTAGCGTGGGCAGACATCACCGTGTCTCACCAGTAGCGTGGTGCTCTGAAGGAGAAGCGCTTGTCCTGCCAGGAGGCGCCAGCGACGCTGTGGCCGGACTGAAGGACAAAGCGCAACCCCCAGAGCTCCTCTTGCATGCCACCGTCCGGGAGTTCCCGGCGACAAGAGCAGCGAGGGCTACGGAGCAACCGGGAGCCAGCTAGCAGTATTCTCACAGGCTGGATTTGGAAGAAGTCGAGTCTTAATTACATCGGAATCTAGGGATCGGGCATTCCAGGGGTGTCCTGGCCGCAGCTGCCGCTGCCTGGGTGGCACGGCAGTTCCTCCTAGCGTAGACCTCAATTGACTTCCTAGTCATTTTTCTCCTTCGGAACAATACCACATTCCTTTCTCTGGCTACAGCATCGCCTTGCTGAGAGTTGAAGATAGTATCTCTATATTCTTCTCTCAGATGAAGAGAATTCACCAGGAGCAGTAGAGTAAGTTTTGTTCTGAAGCCATGCACTCAGGATTGGACATCCCCACACCAATAAGGAAACACATTATTTTATTTTATTTTTTGTCAGTCATGGCGCTTGAACTCTGAGCCTAGGCGCTGTCCCTCAGCACTCAAGCTCAAGATCAGTGCTCTACCACTTGAGCCACAGCGCCACTTCCGGTTTTCTGGTGGTTACTTGGAGATAAGAGTCTCATGGACTTTCCTGCCCGAGCTGGCTTTGAACTGTTATCCTCAGACCTCAGCCTCCTGAGTAGCTAGGATTATAGTCATGAGCCACCGGCGCTGGGCAGGTGTCCTAAGATGTCAACACCAAACTAGCAGTGGTAACAATGGGACAAAATTATCCTTCTAAAGGCTTTCTTCTTGCTGGCTGAGTGTGATGGTGCACACCTGTAATCCCAGCACTTGGGAGACTGTGGGATTAAAAACAAGAGTTCCTTTCCTACTTTTCTCAAACCTCTCAATTTTTTCTAATTTTAAAAAAGAAAACAAAGCCATAGATTTGCAAAGTATATAGAAATGTACCTATCCTTTTGTTGTTGTTGTTGCCAGTCCTGGGGCTTGGCCTCAGGGCCTGAGCACTGTCCCTGAGCTTCTTTTGTTCAAGGCTAGCACTCTACCACTTAAGCGACAGTACCACCACCAGCTTTTTCTGTTTATGTGGTACTGAGGAATCGAACCCAGGACTTCATGTATGCTAGCCAAGTACTGTACTACTAAGCCACATTCCTAGCCTAGAAATGTACTTATTCTTAATGAAAATTCATTCAAGCCAACCTTCCTTCCTTCCTTTCCTTCTTTCCTTCCTTCTTTCCCTTCTTTCCTTCCTTCCTTCCTTCTCTTCTTACTTGTTTGAAACAGAATCTTACTATGTAGCCCTGACTGAACTCCAATTCTCCTCCTGCCTCAGCCTCCTCAGTGCTGGGATGCCAAGGATGAGCCACTACAGCATTTAGAACTGAGTTACACCACAAAGGAGTTTGTCTGTTAACCCCGAAGTACTGTTCATAATGAACGTACACTGAAGAAATAAATAAGAGTGCCACAAAGACTCTACAAAGAAACTCTGAGTTATAATACTAGAGTTTCTGTCTTCAAAAAAGTTAAGAAGTAACACAAGTTTTCAATACAAGGTGACACATTCATAAAGTGGACTGTCAGGCAGTCAAGAGAAAAAGAAGCACAACAGTGTTTGTTAAACACAGTATCTTTCAGTGGAAGAATAAAGCACAGCCGGGAGGGGCTCAGCAGCGCTGGGCAGTGCCCAGCACCTGACTCCCTTGCTTCTATCCCTAGCACAGACATTTTAAAATCGTTTTTTGTTTAATAAAGCAATTACTCAGATATGCACTGAAAAACCATGAAGATTTATGTCAAGCTGTAACCCAGGATTATCTTAGAAATGGAGCAATGGTGGTTTTCAATTCTCTTCATCGATTGTGCTTACATTTCGTTCTAGATTTCACAGCAAGGTTTAGGGATAGGAAAGTAAGAGTTATTTGTAATTAAGGTGTGTAACAGAGAACGTGTAGATGAAGGGCCTGTTGGGACCATCCTCTGGGACAGGACACCTGGCTGTGGCAGTCCGCGGGGGCTGCGTGCTGGGGAAGGTGAGTCCCACCACATGGCAGCAATTTTCCTGCGAGGAGAGAGAATCACAGTAGAAATTGTTCTCCACTTTCCTTAAATTGGTCTGTGGAAGTATCATCGCTGAGCGTGCAATCTCCAGAGGGGAATCACAGTATCTTCTGTCTCCTCGAGCATTTTCAAACAGGTCAACAAACTTGTATGAAAACCTACAGCATGCTCACACCAGCACAACTCCCTTTATGGCAATGTTAGGAGCCTAGGCAAACTCTAGTGTGCAAGAAGATGCTTTTCTTCTTTACCCAACGTCCCCCAAACTGGACAGAAGCTGTTCAGTTAATAAAGTTGGTAAATGCTTGGCTCCCCCCCCCCAGAGTCCTGTTGCAAGCACAAGGGTCTGCGGGTTCAAGCCCGAGTGACTCCAAGGGAGCCTCTGGCTGGGGCCAGTGGCCTGGGGTCTGCCACATTAGGACAGTACGTTCCCTCCACATGTGGCGTTCTGATCGGCACAGGGCTCCACACAGCTGTGGACATCACAATAGCCAGGATGCGGAAACAGCCCAGATGCACCACAATAGACGAGCGGATCCAGAAACAGGTGGTGCCTACCTACTCACAATGGGATTCTGCACAGCCGCTAGAAAGAGTGAAATCATGTCACTCGCAGGGAAATGGATGCAACTAGAACAAATCATGTTAAGTGAAGAAAGCCAAGCTCAGAGAGACAACCAATGCATGTTCTCTCTGATAAGTGGAAATGAGACCTAAAATACACTGGGATATGACAAACAATACAGAATTCTCATACACGGTGAGACCAAAAGAGGATATTCCTGGAAGAGAAACACAAAATGCCTACATGTCTCTTCATATTTATATAAAATAATATATACACCGAAAGAAACTGCAAAATATGAAAACAGATTTTTTCCTTTTTAGGTTTTAGCTTTTGATGGTTCCGTCTTCTACCTCATGTACAGTGTATTCACATGTATCTCTGGGAGGGAGAGGGAGGGCACAGAACTCGAGGGGGAAAGGGTGAACACGTGCAGCCGTGGAGCTCACTGAACACTGATGAATGTGAACTATACAAGTCATGGGAGGAGACGGGAGGAAGGGCCTGGGAGACAGTGAGGAACAGAAGACACTGTACGAAAGGAACTGCACTCATTACCCGATCATGTCATTGTAATCCCTCTGTACATCACCTCTATCATAACAATAAAGTAGATTAATTGAAAAAATAAAGGAAATTGTGCTGGAGATGGTCCGTGCTTGCTTTGGGGACACTAGGTCTGGAGAGACAATGGCCACCTCGTGAATGTGGCAGTGCGCTGGGCTTCTCCATCTTAAACTACTGCCTCCTGCTGGGCACACACAATCCTCATGGAGAGGCCACAGCGTAGCTGGGTTATGAGCTCACAGCCAGCTGTGTGCCCGGTGGGTCCAGTGAACACCCCCCCCCAGAGGTGGGAGCAACTGTCTCTGCTTTCTCTTTGGCTTTATTGAGGAATAATGAGTGTATAAAATCCTGAATATCACTGGATCTACATACACAGCTTTGTACTGACTTGAGTGTGGTGATCATTTTACCATGTGGATGTATATCCATTGTGTACATATATCCAGTGATATTCAGGATTTTATATGTTCATTATTCCTCAATAAAGCCAAAGAGAAAGCAGAGACAGTTGCTCCCACCTCTTGTGTGTGTGTGTGTGTGTGTGTGTTGTGTGTGTGTATGTGTGTGTTGTGTGTGTGTGTATTTGGTTTCTTTTGCCAGTCCTGGGACTTGAAGTTACGGTCTGGGGGCTGTCCCTGAGCCTCTCTGTGCACAAGGTTAGTGCTTTACCACTTGAGCCACAGCATCACTTCTGGCTTTTTCTGATTAGTTAATTAGAGATAAGAGTCTCATGGAGTTTCCTGCCTGGCCTCAAACCACAATCCTCAGATCTCAGCCTCCTGAGTGGCTAGGATGATAGGATGACAGGTGTGAGCCACTGGAACCTGGCATCTCAGTTACTTTTTCTGTGTGTGTGTGTGTGTGTGTGTGTGTGTGTGTGTGATTATTTAAGATCTACTCTGATCAAATTCATGTACACAAATACAGTGGTACTAAATATATAAATGGTAGCTGCTTCGCTCATTCTCTAGCCCCTGAGTAGCACCCTTTTCCTTGCTGTTTCTGAAAAGGTAATTTTTAAAAATGTAAATGAAATTGTACATCTTTGTCTTTGACAGACTCACCTCACTCAGTGTCATACCCTCCCGGCTCATCTAATTTGTCACAAGTGGCAGTATGTCTTCTTCAATGGCCAAATGACATTTCATGTGTGTGTGTCTAACGTTCATATGTGTATGTGTGTACACACCAGTTTCTGTATCCATTCATGATCAACAGATACCTACATGGTTTCTATATAATCTTGGCCACTGATAACGCTGCAATAAATATGGGAATGCAGATATCTCCTTGACACATGGATTTAGTTTTCCTTAGCTACTGTGGATCAATGGTAGCTCTATTTTAATTGGAAGGGGGGAACTGTTACTGAAATTTGCATTTCCACCAACACTGTATAATGGTCCCCTTCTCTCTCACCAATGTCAGGAATCTGTCTCTCTGTGGCCATCGATCCTCGCTAGCAGGAGGCGGCATGTTACAATCTAGGTTTTCATTTCCCTGACAACTAGTGCTGCTGCTTACCTCCTGTGTACCTGTTGCTCATTTTTACTTTTTGGTCACTGGGCTTGAACTCAGGGCCTGGGCACTGTTCCTGAGACTCTTTTGCTCAAAGATAACATTCTACCACTTGAGCCATAGCTCCATATCTGGCTTTCTGTGGTTCATTGGAGCCACCAGTGACCAGTGTCTTTGCTAATTTTCAATTAGGTTGTTTGGTTTGGTTGGTGGCTGATTCTGCTACTGAGTTCATAAATTCCTTAGATATGTTAGATATGAACTCCTTATGAAGACATCTGTTTTGCAGATGTTTTCCTTCACCCTACAACTCTTCTTTTTGTTTTGTTGATCATTTTCTTGGTGGTAAGGAAGCATGGTAGTTTGGTGCAGTCCCATTTGCTTTTGCTCTTGGTGCCTGCACTTTTGGAGTCATATTCAAAAATAATCTTCAAGACCACTGTCAAGGAATATCCTTCTGTTTCCTTTGGAGAGTTTTATGGCTTAGGTCTCTGTTTAAGTCTTGATCTACATTTCAACTTAACTTTTGTAAGTGGTACAAAAAGGAGTCTAAAACAGGCCATGGAGTCTGGAGTCGGTGAGATTCCACCTCAACTGGTGACAGGCACAGTGGCATATGCCTATCATCCCTAGTAATATGGGAAAACAGAGAAGTAGAAGGATACAGGCCAGGCTGGCCCAGGAACAAAGGGAGAGCCTACACACACACACACACACACACACACACACACACACATGAAAACAACAAATGGCATTGCTGCACTGTTTACAATAGTCAAGATATAGAAACAATCCAGATGCCCCACTACAGATGAACGGATCCAAAAATTGGTACCTATACACAATAGAATATTATGCAGCTATTAGAAAGGACAAAATAATGGCATTTGCAGGGAAATGGATGGAATTAGAGCAAATTATGTTGAATGAGGTAAGCCAAGGGCAGAGAGACAAACGGCACATGGTCTCCCTGATATGTGGATGCTAAAGTCAAAATGCAAAGAGATTGTACATGAATCATGTGGAACATTTTTTATTGCTAATGTATACTTCATAAGATATTTGACAATATACAAAGACTACCCAGAAAAGAATGCAAAGAGATGACAAAGTAAACAAGACTCAAGAAACAAAGGCCCTCTAGTTAATTTGTTGTATCACTTCTAAATGATTCCATGTGCATGTGTGTGTGTGTGTGTGTGTGTGTGTGTGTGTGTGCACATCTGAGGTAAGCAGAGGGAAACAAGGGAAAAAATACAACAGAGGGACCCATCAGCTGCACTGGACATTGATGAAAACAAACTAAGCAACACAAGGGCAGCGATGGGAGGGAGGGAATGAGAGGGAAAGAGGGCACAGCTGACACTGAGCAAAAGGAAAGAAACGTACATATCATCCCATGTGGAAGAAATAGTTGTATTGTCAAAGCTTATAGAATTCACAAACATTATAGACCATGATAATGACAATTTGCCTTGTGAAGGTTAAAATGTATTTGTGACTTTAAGTATCACTATCTCACAATACTGTGAAATTTATGAAATTATGTAATCACTTAATCTCGGTAAAAAATTATTATTATTATTTTGTCTGTCGTGAGGCTAGAACTCTGGGCCTGGGCTCTGTCCCTCAGCTCTTCAGCTCAAGGCGAGCGCTCTACCACTTGAGCCACAATGCCACTTCCAGTTTTCTGGTGGTTTATTGGAGATAAAAGTCTCATGGCCTTTCCTGCCCGGGCTGGCTTTGAACGATGATCCTCAGATCTCAGCCTCCTGAGTAGCTAGGATTACAGGTATGAGCCACTGGAGCCCCACTTGATAAAAATTTATTTTTAAATAGATAAAATAACAAATGGAAAAGGGGGCTGGAGGCATTACTCAAGGTGTTGGGCACTTGCCTAGCAAATACAAGGGCCTGCATGTGTCATTTTTTTTTTCACACCACTAAGCTTTGGGGTGGTTTGCGATAATTTGACAGGTAACTGGAATAATGGAGGCAAATGAAGAATAAGTGGGATACCTTCTGCTTAAGGAGACTGCAGGAACCACCCCAGGGGACATCTGTTTCATCTGTCAAAACTCCGCCACGTTCTCGTACTGGGTGGGAGAGTGGGAGCGGTGGCGAGGGGCAGGACCAGGACATTGAGGGCTCTGGGGCACAAAATGGAGACCGAGACAGAGCTTTTGGGGAGTTAAACAGCAGCACACCTTCCCACAGGTAGGAAATGCTCAGCTCTTTATAGCCTTTCAGCGAGAATCTTGGGGCCATATCTCACGTAGCCCCCAAATTCTCCTATCACAGTGGTCGCTCTTTTCCTTCTTTCTCCCAAGACAGCTCCTGTACCTGGGCTGGTTCCCTGTCTTGTTCCTTTCCTGTGCTCCATCTGTAGTTCCTCTGTGTGGTACAGTGAGAGGCCCTCCAGACAGGGAGACGTGGGGTGAGCCCCCAGGGTTGATGGGGGTCCATCTCCCTTCTGCAAAGTGCAGGGCGGGCCAGGAGGGAGGGAAGACAGGGAACATGTAACATCACCCCAGGAGGGAATCCTGAGTCTGAAGGGAAAGGCTTGGTGGGAGGAGGCTACGGTGAAGGCCACAGAACGCAAGGGGCAGATTACACAGGACTTGAGGAATTAAAGGAGCTCAGTGCTGACATGGTGGACAATGCACGGACACTGTCCCTCTCTTCCACTGAACATGATTCTGGGAGACTTTTGTATCTTACAAGACAGAAAAGCCCAAACTATGTCTTTGGGTTCTTGAGGTAATATGAATATGTTCTTGGGTGTCTTAGAGTTCTCTGACAATTTTATACTTTTTTTTGTTTTATTTGTATCAGGGCTTGAATTCAGAACCTCACATTCTTTTTTTTTTTTTTTTTTTTTTTGGGTCCAGTCGTGGGGCCTGAACTCTGGGCCTGGGCGCTATCCCTCAGCTCTTCAGCTCAAGGCTAGCGCTCTACCACTTGAGCCATAGAACCACTTCTGGCTTTTTTCTTTTTGCTTATGTGGTGCTGGGGAATCGAACCCAGGGCCTCATGCATGCAAGGCAAGTGCTCTACCACTGAGCCACCTTCCCAGCACCAACCTCACATTCTTGTGTGTTTTCTTGCTCACAGTTGGTGCTCAACCACCTGAGCCTCTATCCTAGATTTTTGCTGATTATTTTGAGAGATAGGGTCTCACAGACTTTTCTGCTGGTGCTTGGCCTTGAACCTTAATCCTTCAGATCTCATTCTCTTGAGTAAGCAGGATTATAGGGATGAGACACAAGCACTAGCTTTGGTTTTGAAAATCAAACTCATTTGATGAATAAAACATACATAGTGCAGAATATGTTGTTTTGAAATGTGTACACTGCAAAATGGCCACACCAAGTGAATTCATATTTACCTTACCTCTCCCATTTATGGTGACCGTGTGTGTGTGTGTGTGTGTGTGTGTGTGTGGTGAGCAATGTGTTCCTTTCTAAGTTATGCAAGGCCGTCTGTGGCTGAGCTCCTGCACAATGGGAAGGTGGTGCCCACTGCCATCTGCCCCCTCTCTCCATCCCTCCTCCCACCAGCTCACCAGCTCATGCCCTACCGGGCCTTCATGGAGAAGAGGAGAATGCCGTGCACTCAATGCTGGTCTATATCTTCCTTCTGCTGCTGGCCTTTGCATTTGAGAAGCGGGATCTGTTTCTCTTTATTGTATTCCTTGGTCATGACCAGGGCCTCACATCTTGTTTTTGTTTTTTTTTGGTCTAGTTGTGGGGCCTGAACTCTGGGCCTGGCCGCTGTCCCTCAGCTCTTCAGCTCAAGGCTAGCGCTCTACCACTTGAGCCACAGCACCACTTCTGGCTTTTTTTCTTTTTTGCTTATGTGGTGCTGAGGAATGGAACCCAGGGCCTCATGCATGCAAGGCAAGCACTCTACCACTGAGCCACCTTCCCAGCCCGGGCCTCACATCTTATAGATGTCTAATAAATACTGAATTGAAGGCCCAATGAAGACATAAGAGAATATTAGAGAGACCTGTGGTATCCCTGGGAAACACGAGTGTATCCCTGCAGGATGCATGTTGGCTAAGTGTTTGCTTCCCCTCAAGCAGGAGCCCGGGGTGGGCCGCTACCCAGCAGCCCCATTAAACCCCATCTCTGGATCTGCAGTGTCAGGCTTTTCTCATGCCAGGTCTCTAGCCTTCCCCAGCGGGCAGCAGAGTTCTCTACACACGGCCTCCAGCACCACTTCCATGAGTGGAGTCTGCCATAACTGACCTCTTCCTACTAAGTATCAACTGTCAGGACAGCATTGTTCTGTGACACCGGGGAAGCTGGACAAAAACAATCCCAATAGGATATGCCTTTGTGGAATTTATAATGAACAGGGAAAAACCAAAGGGAAATAGGCAGATGTAAATAATGATCCACATGAAAATTATTAAAAAATATGCTCACAAGTATAGAGGAATATTCTGTCAAGTGTGTCAAGCCTGGACATTCAAGAAAACCCACAGGGAGTCACTGATCAATGCAAATTTTCAGCTGGGCACAGGTGGCTCCCACCTATAATCTTAGCTAGTCAGCAGGCTGAGAGCTAAGGATCACAGTTTGAAGCTAGCCCTGGAAGTAAAGTCCTTGAGGATCATCTCCAATTAAACAATAAAAAAGCCAGAAGTGAAGCTGTGGCTCGAGGGACAGAGTGCTAGCCTTGAACAAAATAGCTCAGAGACAGCTAGTTTCCAGGGTGAATTTGAATTGTTGGAGATGTTTAACATTGTAGAGTCCTCAGAGGTTATCTACTTTAACAGTTAAATTTAGAAGGAGAGACACAGAGACCACCTGTTTTCTTCTACTCATTCCAGGTCTTCTAAATGCTGGGAGAAACATCAGAGCAAAGCAGATGTGTGTTGGCAAGTTAAGGGGCCAGCTTCAGCTGGGGTCTCTGGCTGCTGGGTGGCTGAGCAACCCTTTTGTTTCTGGTTCTTCTCCACCCCCACTGTGTTCCCTTTAAAAGGTCCTCTAAACCATCTCAAGCTCTCTTTCTTCACCGCCTTGCCAACTCACTCTTCACCTCTGCTCCACTCCACCCAGTTATTCCGCACCCGCCATATGTGAGATCCAGTTCCAGATGCTGTGGCTGAAGTACATCACACCCAGGCTCTGATCCTGAGAAATCCCACCCTGTGTGAGGTGGGAGGCCCAGGGGCAGAGAACAGACCATCAAGCAAGCACACAGATGCTGAGAGTGAGCTGTGAGAGGAAATCTGAATGACTGTTGAGCTGTGCACTGGTGGATCATACCACCAGCTACTCAGGAGGCTGGGCTCTGAATTCAGCCTGCCCAGAAAAGTGTGCAAGATTCTCATCTCCAATTAACCAGCAAAAAGCCAGAAGTGGAAGTGTGGCTCAAGTGGCAGAGTCAGCTTTGAGTTTGAAAAAGCTAAGCAAGAGTGCGTGTGGGTTCAAGCCCCATAAAAGACCAGCTTATCAAGGTTCAGGGAAAAGCCTTCTAGGCATTGCTATGAGTGGAGAAAAAAAAAAAAAAGATGGGCTGGACACTGCTGGCTCACACCTATTACCTTAGCTATTCAGGAGGCTGAGATCTGAGGACCGGGATTCAAACTAGCCTTCGCAGAAAAGTCCATGAGACTCTTTATCTCCCAGAAAACCAGAAGTGGCACTATGGCTCAAAGTGGTAGAGCACTAGCCTTGAGCAAAAGAGCTCAGGGACAGTGCTCAGCATGGAGTTCAAGCCCCACGACCACTGACAAAAAAGGAGAGGAACAAAAAAGTAAGACCGGAGTCCATAGCTGTGAAGGTGCCTCGCGGGCATGTTGAACGCTCCAGTCCAGGGCATGGAGCTCAGATTTTATTCCAACTGGAATAGTTGCTTTGCTTTTATCACGTGCTTCCTTGGCATGGTGTCCTGCCTCACCAGGCCTAAGAGCAACAGAGCATGTGACCGCTGACTTAAACCTTGAGAAGGGAAATTATAAGAAAGCAGTATTGAAACAGCTCCTCAAAATCCAGGAGGGGGCTGGAGTTCAGACCGTCGCAGCTGCTACCTGAACTTTGTTCACCTCTACCTTTTGGCCAAAAGCATCTGGAAGGACCAGAACAACTGGACAACAAGGCTCTGCCCAGAGGCTCAAGATGCATATCGAGAGCAAGGAGAGGGAACGAAGTACAGTGGCTGGGAAGAACTATGTCTTAAAGACTGCACTGAGAGGACTTGTACATGGAGAAACAATGAGGCATGAAGACAACTTGCCCGGAGTGGGCGATTAAGGAGGTGGGGCATGAAGCTGCCTACGCTTCAGGAGACACTGGGGAGAGGTCAAGAAGCAAGTGGCTCAAGTCTGGAGCAGCGGGGACTGATGGGGCAGCATGGGGCCGGATGCCCCGTGCCATGGCGCCTCAGGCAGCTCCGGGGAGGGGACTGCCCGGCGGTGGAGGGGCTGAGCTGCGGCAGGAACAGGGGCTTCTCTGACCTGGAGGAGGATCATTCCTCCTACAAGCCTTTACACCCAAACTTCTTTTTTTTTTTGTTGGTTGTGGGGCCTGAACTCTGGGCCTGGGCGCTGTCCCTCAGCTCTTCAGCTCAAGGCTAGCGCTCTACCACTTGAGCCACAGCACCACTTCTGGCTTTTTCTGCTTCTGTGGTGCTGAGGAATGGAACCCAGGGCCTCATGCATGCGAGGCAAGCGCTCTACCACTGAGCCACCTTCCCAGCCCCACTTTTTTTTTTTTTAAACTAACAAAGCCTTCCCTTGACTGTTTCTTTTCCCTCTAACCTCTAGTTCTTTGCTCTATTTCACAGTCAGGTGCTGGGAAGACTTTTCTCTACCTTTGTCTTCCATTTCCTGCTTGATCCATTGAAATCTATCGAACTCTGTCTAGGCCCGTCAGTGCCGTGTGGCAGCTGGTTCAGTTCTACTCTGCCTTCGGGGTCTTGGCATCCCGATGGTTTGGGGCACACCCTGTGTCCCTGAACCCTTCAGTGGCTTCAGACACCCCCATCCGCCTGCTTTTCCGAGTCACCCAGTTTCTCTCAGCACTCTCCATGTTCTGCTTGGCTGACTCCAGGTGGAGGACTTCCATTGCTGTCTGTAGACTAATGAGTCCCAGTGTCTGGCTTGGCCTTCCCAAACCCTCATCCAACTGCCAGCTAGACATCTGCAGAAAGACAGCTTCACATCATCTACACGCACATTCCGTGTGTCAAAGATTGAGCTGCTCTGTCTTCGGCTATTACATTTCTGAGTCTGCTCCCTCCTTTCCATTCCCACCTGCTTGGCCTTCCTGCACTCATTCTTCTGTGATTTTTTAAAAACTAGTCCTAGAGCTTGAACTCAGGGCCTGGGCACTGTCCCTGAGCTTCTTTTGCTCAAGGCTAGCACTCTAGCACTTGAGCCACAGCACCAGTTCCGATTTCTTCTGTTTAGGTGGTACTGAGGAATCAAACCCAGGGCTTCATGCATGCTAGGCAAGCACTCTACCTTTAAGCCACATTCCTAGACCCCTGCATTCATTCTTTAGCTAGGCTGTTGCCACCATTTCCCATTTAGGACTTTCCCATTATCTTGAGTCCATCAGCAGCAGTAAATTTCCCCAATCACCAATCTGACTGTTGCCTCTTTAGCTTATAAAAGCTGCTTGGAACACTGTCATGAAAAAAGTCAAAAGCAAAAACAAAATCTGTGCTCTGGGATAGGCTTTCTGTTTCAAGAATACGGCAGGACCACACACTCAACTCTCTTATTCCTGCTTCAGATACAGTGTTAATAACACACACAAGGTCGCTGTTTAGGACCAGGCTCCAGAACTGGGCTCCATCAGATTAGATAAAAATTAAAATGGTGTCACCTGCCCTAAGATCTCACCTCATTTTCAGAAACTGAGTTGTTATCTGACTTCCAAGAAGTCAGGAGAGAGAAACAATAGCCCAATTTCCCAAGCAGGCCAGTTTCAACTGGCATAATACTGGAGTTCCCTCAGCCTTAACAGTCACACAAAACAAGGTCACACAAAGTGGTTGCATCTCACTTGGTAATTTCCTATTCATCTGTCTAAGAAGCCGACTCCCCTCTCAGGCCATGGGAACACTTAGTCTACTGTATGAAATCAAACGTTGCTTGCTTTCACAATGGAAAACAAAGATGATTAACATCTTTAAACTGCTATAAGTTTTCCTGAGGGAATATGCATAAAAATTAGTAAGATATTGTCACTCTCAGAAAGAGGGGGAATACTTTATAACGAAGAAGTACTGTGATGCTGAAACGCAGGAATAAAAAAGGATGCTGAAGCCTCAGACCTCAGGGACGCTAGGAGCCAGGAAGGAAGAGAGCGGCTGAGGACAGCAAGACAGGCTGGGGCCACGGAAGACGAGCTCAGACTCACCAAGATCACTAAACTTTTGAGGAACATCAATCCTGCTAACAAAACAATAAGCACAACAAATATAAGACTCCAAGACATCCAGTCAAGGTTAATGCAGCAGGAGGACTACATGTAATATTGCCAGAATGTAAAAGGTTTCAATCTTATCCATGAAAGAAAAACAACTGTAGTTGTACAGTTATGTGCATTTATATACACATATATAAAGTTTAAAAGAATTAATTAAGCTAGACACATGGCTCACACAATCCTAGCTACTCAGGAGGCTGAGATCCAAGGATCATGGTTCAAAGACAACTCTAGATTAAAGATTCTTATTTCCAATTAACCACAAAAAGACAGAGGTGGAAGTGCAGCTTAAATAGTAGCGTATCAGTTGCAAGTGAACAAGCCTCAAGGAGAGCACTTGGCCCTGAGTTCAAGCCCTAGAACCAGTCCCCCCAAAAGTAAGTCTTAAAAAAATAAATTTAAAGAGTTGGTAGACAGGCTAAATAAAAACCAGGACAGCGCTTATAAAAGTCGATTATGACCAAGGAGATTTATTGAAGTACTCCCTCTGAAGACAGCATGAATAAGGGGCCAATGTTAGGTAGAAGCAGGAGCCACAAGGAAAATTACAGAATCCTAACATTCCTTTGATAGGCTTCCAGGGAAGCATGGAAGGATGGGAGTGAAAGCAACAAAAGCCACAGGATTTCCCAGAACGTACTTATCTTAAAGAACTCACTGAGACTTGAGAACAAAACAGGCCAACTCCATCCACATCTGGACAGGGAGTAGTTAACACTCAAAAGAGAAAATCCTGCAAGCCATCAGACTCAGACAGGCCGTAGCCCACACAGGAATGGGGACATGACAGCATCTTATCAGCCTTGTGACTGGGGAGAAGATACTGAAGCAGATAGAAGTCCAGAGAAACAAACATATCCTTGATCTTAGCATCTGGTTCTCCATCTTACCTTTATTACTAGGAACAAAGGACATTCTTGGATCATCCAAGGCTGAGTTGCTGTGAGACGCACACACTTCTAAAAGAATGAAAACAGGGCATTCTCCCAAGAGAGAAATAGATCTGGGAAGAAATAGTGAATTCCCAAAAATTAACGTGTGCAAAGAAATAAGCAAAGTTCCTTTGTCTGGTAATGACTGTGACCTGTTTCAGATTCTGAAACTGTGGTCCACAAAATAAAAGGAATGAATCTGGGGCTTAGGGACCAAAGTAGCTCACTGGGAGCCAAAGCGTCTGACCACCTGTTTTGTAGACCTTCGCTCCCCAGTATCTAACACAGGCACCACCAAACAAGTCCTTAATGCCTGCTTGCTGTGATAGCAAATGAAGGAAGGAAGGAAGGAAGGAAGGAAGGGGCGAGTAGATGGGTGGATGGATTAGTCCATTCTGGAACATCAGCATTTCCAAAGAGCAACAGTGGGCCACACTGTGGTGGCCCCAAGCAGAAAAGGGGCAGCCAGGAGGGACTCACTGCCCTTCTATTCTAGAGACAAGTTTGGCTTGTGCTCCTTCCATGGGCTTCTGGGAAAAGTGCCTCTCTGGCAGCTCTGCCCTTTGGCTGAGGCCAAGAACCCTCTGAACAAACTGTCTGTTGGAAAGGAAGCGAGAGAGCAAGAGAGAGGGAGAGACGGAGGGAGAGAGGAAGATACTTCCTGCCTTCCTGCACTTGGTGTGATTGGCTTTCTGCTTATTCCAGGTCCTTGACAAAACAAACAGGCCACCTCGTAAGACTTTCGAACGAAAGTCACAAATCAGAAGTCTTGGGGTGCTATCTCAGAACCTCATTAATTTGACACTTGTTTGGAGCTTGAGTTTCACCAAGAAGCCAGGAGGAAGGCATTCCCACTGCATTCATTCCAATACAAGCGGCAAAGGAGAAAGCCACTGCTTCTGTTGCTGAAGTAAGACACCAAAGGAAGGGCAAACTCCACCCTGCCATTTCCTGGAAGGGAGCTTGGTGATGTCTGTCTGTCTCTATTTCTACTTCTCTCTCTCTCTCTTGCTCTGTCTCTCTCTGGGATCTTGACTATGTCAACTACTTTCTAAGACAACTATGGCATCTATAGGAAAGCTGGACACCAAGCAGGACGGGGAAATGGGCCCTGGCCTGGCCACTCAGTCCGTGCCAATGGCCCTGCTGCTTACTTTTCTGGAAAGAGCTCCCTGTCTGAATCTGTGGACATCATCGTGATTCCATCATTAAGATTCTTCTAATCCTAAAATTGCACAATTTGCCATATTTTGGCAGCCACAAGTTCCTGGTTTCCCAGTGCCATTTCTGTTCCCTCATTTCTACTGACACAGGTGTTACCTGAACAACCTCCTGTCCACCCCTGCTGCTTTCCATCCGCACTCTGCAGCCACTGGCCCTCTTAATCCCCACACATACTGGTCAAGCAGCAAATGCTTAGCTAGTGCCCACTATGCGTCAACCAATGCCAGACAATACCAGACAAGGAAGAAAGCAGGGAGATTGGCAGTACCCAAGGAGCTTGCAGTCCACAGGAGATGACAAATCAGTGAGCAGAGTAATTCCAGGTATCAGTAGTGAGGGCGAATACTGGCATGGTGAAAGCAGCCATGCTGGGGATCCAGGGACTTCATGCTTGCTAGACAACCACTTTACTACTGGAGACACCCCCCCCAGCCAGCTTCATACTATGAAACATGTATTCTCCGCCCCCTAGAATAATTGATTTTTTTCTTTTCGAGATAATGTTGATATGTAGCTCAAGCTGGCCTTAAATTTGAGAACTTCCTGCCTCAGCTTCCCTAGTGCTGGGATTACAGGTGTGCACCACCATACTTAACTTTCTTTTTAATTGTTATTGTAAGTTTGATATACAGAAAAGTTACAGTTATATAAGTCAGCTAAAGAGTACATTTCTTTTTGGACAATGTCACCCTTTCCCTTGCTCCATGCTTAATTTTAAAAGAAGTTTTTTGTTTGTTTGTTTTTTGGTGGGTCGTGGGCCTGAACTCTGGGCCTGGGTGCTGTCCCTCAGCTCTTCAGCTCAAGGCTAGCACGCTACCACTTAAGCCATAGCAACACTTCTGGCTTATTTTTTTCTGCTTATGTGGAACTGAGGAATCAAACCTAGGGCCTCATGCATATGAGACAAGCACTCTACCACTGAGCAACTCCCCAGCCCTAAAAGAAGTATTTGAAATAGAAAATATTAACATTTTCCACATTTTAAATTACTAAGAGTGGCTAATGTACAATCAAATCTATTTACCATCTGTTGCTTGCTGAAATTTTCAGTATTTCCTCCTAGGGAAATTTTAATGAGGAACTTGTTTGTAAGAGAATAGAAAAAGACACTTGCCTAGTAAGTGCAAGGCCCTGAGTTCAAAGCCCAGAACTGTGGGAGGAAGGAAGGAAGGAAGGAAGGAAGGAAAGGAGGGAAGGGGAAGGAGGGAGGGAGGGGGAGGGGAGGGAAGGGAAGGGAAGGGAAAGGAAAGGAAGGGAAGGGAAGGGAAAGAAAAAGGGGAGGGAAAGAAGGAAGAAGGAAAAGAGGGAGGGAGGGAGGGAGGAAGGAAGAAGGTGTGAGCCCAGAAGCCTCCTCTTCCCTCTTGGCTTAGCATGCTCTTTCCTGGCAAAGTCTAATTTACTCTAACAGGAAGGAAGGGGAGAGGGTAGGAGGGAGGGAGGAAGAGGAAAGGAAAGGAGAGGAGAGGGAGGGAAGGAAAGAGGGAGGGAAGGAGACATAATGTATCTGTATAGTACTTTTTCTTGTCTAAGCCCATCCCGAAGTTTCAGGTTACTTTGATTGAGACATCAAGAGCCAGGAACGGAGGGCACGATGAGGACAGACTTGCTCCAAATCCTCTCCCTGTCCAAGGGAGTGAGGAAGTAAGCCAGTGTGTTTTCATGTGTTGTATTATAGTTCAGTTTTTTCTAATTGCTACCAAATTATCTTTCCAAAACTCAATAATCTCTTGGTTGGCCCCTGTATTTACCCAATTTTTTTTGTTTTTGGTCGGTCGTGGCGCTTGAACTC
>NW_012267317.1:2788754-2799446 GCF_000151885.1 Dipodomys ordii | reverse complement strand
GCTCTACCACTGAGCCACCTTCCTAGCCCTCCAGTTGTTTTTTTTTAATCTTTTGTGCCGGTCCTGAGGCTTGAACTCATCCTGAGCACTGTCCCTGACTTTTTGTGTTCAAGGCTAGCGCTCTACCACTTGAGCCACAGCTCCTCTTCTGGCATTTTTTGTGCTTCATTGTAGATAAGTGTCTCATGGACTTTTCTGCCCAGGCTGGCTTCAAACCATGATCCTTCTACTTCAGAGAATGGCTAGGTGCCATTCTGGTGCCCAGCCTAAAAACCATTTTTATAACACTGAAAGAATATCACATTGTGAATAAATGCTGTGGTGTACTTCAGGATTTTCCTTTGGGGAGAGGAGTAATGATTTTTTTTTTGGGGGGGGTAGTGGTTGTGCAGCTAGAAGTCAGGGCCTGGGTCTATCCCTGAGTTCTTTTGCCAAAGGCTAGTGTTCTAGCCCTTTGAGCCACAGTTCCATTTCTAGTTTTCTGGGGGTTAGTTGGAGATAAAAGTCTCATGGACTTTCCTGCCCGAGCTGGCTTTGAACTTTGATATTCAGATCTCAGCCTTCTGAGTAACTAGGATTACAGGTATGAGCCACCAATACCCAGCTGAGGTAATGACATTTTTCCTCTCTGGACCTGGGGATGGAACCCAGGGCCTGCCCACATTAGGCAAATGCTTTACCACTGAGCCCCAGAGGGCTAGCTTATCATTCATTTTTCCTGCCCAAGTTTAAAATGAAAAGAAGAGAACATGCTAAGTTTTACCTAACTATCCAGTCTTTCTAGCTCTGCCTGATACCCTGGTTCAGAGCTTGGTCCTTGCTGTACCAGGCATGTGCAATAGAGAGGAAGCCCATCCATTATCCACGTGTCCTAGAACTCTCCGGTTCTATGATTCTGGTCCTTATCAGACAGCCACCGTAGATAATGTGACCCAGGTCAAGTCATTTCTTTCTGTAGAAAGAAAGAGCATATTCTTTCATGGATCTAGCCTGACCCTAAAGACAGTGACCTGAGTGCACCTATAGCAATCTCTGGTGGTGTGTGCAGGAGGTGGTTTCTTCCTAGGGGCACTTCCTGCAGGAATCCTAGGACTGCTCCAGAGTTAGACAGCGGAAAACCACCAAGATGATGAAGGTCTCTTACCTTGGACACAGCTGTACTCAGAGCACTAGACCTCCGCTTCCACCCCAACAACAGGAGAGGACTGTGGCTTTTGTTTGGTTCACGCAACAAAGCTCCCAAGGCAGGGTCAGGAGCTCTCAAACAAGCTGGTCTCCAGGACCAGGAAGTCTTAGCATTCTGTCACTACAGTCTGGGCTTCCTTCCTTCCAAACTCAAAGACTAGGGACCCCAATTAACCTCAGAGTTTCTCTCTCCTTTGTTTTTAAGAGAGAGCTGAAGGTGGTGAGTCAGGCCATATGAAAGTCAATGACTGCATGATTCAGTGTAACCTGAGGCCCAACAGAAAAACAGCCCAGGACACCTAAGCCCCACCCTCCACCCCCAGGTCTACCTTGACCCATTTCCCCCTATACCTTCCCTGGAGGGTTGAAATCTTGGCAGTGCTACAGCTGCTGGACAGATAGCCTCAGTGGCCTGTGGTGAGTGTACAGAGGTGAGGTCTCTGCTGCCTCCTGGAAGTCCTTCTTGCCACCCTTCATGTGCCATTTCTACCCCAGTAACCAGGAACAGTCAACATCTCCCTCTACCACTGCCACTCCGGCAAAAAGAGGGGGAAAATGCAGTTATGACTAGCTGCAATGTACTCAGCAGAGCAATGAATCAGTTCACTACTGTGCTATTGAAACGTGTTGTGCAGTGTTTAGCAAACACCTCCCTGCCTTGTTGCAGGCTGGTGCAGAGGTGTGGGAGGGGGGAGGCCAGAGAGGAGGTAGGATCTGGAGAGAGGCACACTAATTTACCAGTGGGCACCATGCCAGCCTGGGGACAGGGACCCAGCAGCCTGTTCAGCCTCTTACCCCCAAACACCCTCAGGTCCCAGAAGTCCCTAGGGTTTCCCTGCCCTTCAGGTAGGCAGGTTGTAGGGTTCCTGCCCAGGTTCCAGTCCACCCTTCAGCCCCCCACCTCTTCAACATCCTCTGCCTACTGCCGCAGCTCTCCCCTTCTAGCCACTCTCCATCCCAGCACCTTTCTCCGCTTTTCAAGGCTCTGCTTCTCCTCTTCTCTTAATTGCTCCTACTAAAGCAGCCCGTTGAGCAGCCAGCCTGGCAGAGGCATCCTTGCGTTCCAGGACTCCCAAGCCTCCTTCTCCTGTTCCTGCACATTTATCTCTAGTCACATTCTCCTGGCATTAAAACTACCTGCTAGCCGGTACCAGTGGCTCCCGCCTGTCATCCTAGCTACTCACGAGGCTGAGATCTGAGGATTGTGGTTCAAATCTAGCCCAGGGAAGGAAAGTCCATGAGACTCTTATCTCCAATAACCACTCAAAAAACCAGAAGTGGCACTGTGGCTCAAATTGTAGAGCTCTAGCCTTGAGCTGAAGAGCTCCCAGGCCCAGAGTTCAAGCTCCACAACCGACTAAAACAAAAAAACAAAAACAAAAACACTACCTGCTAATTTCGGTGTTCTCTCCACCCATGGTGGAGAGTACTGCCTTGCTTAGACTTGGACCTCCCCGTGTCAGGAAGAGATAGGCTTGAATGACAGCAAGCCTTCAGTATGTGTTGGAGGAGGAAGTAACTAGCATCTTACAATGATGTATCTGTGTCTTTATTGGTTAGAAGAGGAGGCAGTGAAGGTCTGCACAGAGTCCTACTCCCGAGCAGATGGCTCTGCAGGTCACCAGGCGCAGACCCCCTCCGCCCTCCCGAGACAGTGTTAGCCCTTCAAGTGCCGGCGCCTGTCCACTAAGCACACACTCTGATGGCATGCCCAGGCGAGGCCGGTATCCAGAGAACTTTATGGCCTCTTGTTGTGTTTTTCTTTTCATGCCTATCCTGGGGCTTGAACCCAGGGTCTGGGCACTGTCTCTGAGCTTTTTTGCTCAAGGCTAGTGCTCTACCACTTCAGTTACAGTTCCCCTTCTGGCTTTTCCCTTTATTAGAGATAAGAGTCTCATGGCCTTTCCTCGCTGGCTGGCTCGGTCCTCACATCTTGATCCTCACAGATCTCAGCCTCCAGAGGAGCTAGGATTACAGTGCGAGCCAGGATGCAGGGCTGTTCTTGTTCTCCATGGATGTGAGCATTAGGTGGAAGACTATATTGGGAACATTGGCATTGGCCCCAGAAAGTGCTCAATAAAGAGTGTTTTTATTATTGTCCCAGCTTTTATGGGCTAAGCTAGCAATTTTAGTGTGGCTTTTCTCCAGGGAGGGACCCTGGGTCTCAGTGGCATCAGAAACTCACTTTCCATGGATGCTGTCGGCTCTCTGCTCCTGCATGTATTTGTCCAGCTTTGTAAGGAGCTCCTCAACTTCCAATGCCTAATCCTGCTAATCAAGAGTAAGTCAACGGGGGCTGGAAGGTGGCTTAGTGGTAGCGCTTGCCTAGCATGCATGAAGCCCTAGGTTCAATTCCTCAGTACCACATACACAGAAAAAGCCAGAAGTGGCACTATGGTTCAAGTGGTAGAGTGCTAGCCTTGAGCAAAAAGCAACTCAAGGACAGTACCCAGGCCCTGAGTTCAAGCCACAGGACTGGCAAAAAAAAAAAAAAGTGAGTCAATCAATCCTAGTCTTCTCTCAACTAACAATGTCTTCTCTCTCTACTTCTGCTCTAGTTTAGTTATTCAGATTCATCTGCTGTAACCTCTTTAAAACCCCAGCACAGCCTTTTGCATTGTTGCTCTTTGCCTAATTGGAGGTTAGGGAGGGGAGTGAATATAACTTTGGGGGTAGACTGTACGGCTAGCACTCTACCACTTGAGCCAACACAGCTCCATTTCCAGCTTTTTTTTTTTTTTTTGGTTGGTCATGGGGTTTGAACTCTGGGCCTGGGCTCTGTCCTGGAGCTCTTCAGCTCAAGACTAGTCGTCTACCACTTGAGCCACAGTGCCACTTCTAGGTTTCTGGTGGTTTATTGGAGATAAGAGTCTCACAGGAGCTGGGAAGGTGGCTCAGTGGTAGAGCGCTTGCCTTGCATTCATGAGGCCCAGGTTTGATTCCTCAACACCACATAAGCAGAAAAAGCCAGAAGTGGCACTGTGGCTCAAGTGGTAGAGTGTTAGCTTTGAGCTGAAGAGCTGAGGGACAGCACCCAGACCCAGAGTTCAAGCCCCATGATTAACGACCAAAAAAAAAAATTCTCACAGACTTTCCTGCTCATGCTGGCTTTGAACCATTATCCTCAGATCTCAGCCTCCTGAGTAGCTAGGATTACAGATGTGAGCCACTGATGCCCACCTAAAATAGATGCTGTACAATAGATGAGTGGATCAATAAAATGTGGTATAAATACACAATGAAACTTTACATAGCCATTAGAAAGAATAAGATAATGTCATTTGCAGGGAAATGGATAGACCTAGAACAAATGATGCTAAATGAGGTAAACTAGGCTCAGAGAGATGAACAGTGCATGTTTTCTCTCATATGCAGGAGCTAGATCTAAAATATAACTGGATATGATCATTTATAATGTATACTGCACTCTAGGCATTCACACACAAACATTCACACAGACCTTTAGGTGGATACCCTTAGAGGAAGAACCAAAAAGTGTAACTTCTCTGAACATTTAAAATACCATTTATCAAAATGAATTCCAGGATATGGAAACATGTTTTTTGTTGTTGGTGGTGGTGGTGATAGTCTTTCTTTTTGCTTTTGGTTAGTTTCTATTGTTTGTTTTTTTAGGAAGGGCAAAGGGGGAGCACAGAAAGGTAGGGAGGAAGGGTGAACAATTATGCTATTCATCATAATAAATATTTCCCATTCTAATAAATATTCATTGTGATTTTAATATATATTTCCTCAATGATAAATGATTTGAATATCTTTTCATCTTCTTCAGTGTTGAGGATGGAATTTAGGGTTTTGATCATATCTCTGTGTATACACATACACACAGCCTCTATCTAATGCTGGATTTTTGCTGTTGTTTTTATATCAATAGCACATTGTCATTATTATGTTTTTTTTGGTCGGTAGTGGTGCTTGAACTCTGGCCTTGGGTGCTGTCCCTGCACTCTTCAGCTCAAGGCGAGCGCTCTACTGCTTGAGCCACAGTGCCACTTCCAGTTTTCTAGTGGTTTATTGGAGATAAGAGTCTCATGGACTTTCCTGCCCAGGCCGGCTTATTTCTTTATATCTTTATAGTAAGTCTTAAAGTCTGGTAACACAAGTCCTTAAATTTCCTTGAGATTGTTTAAGCTATTCTAGCTCCTCTGCATCTCCATATGAACTTTAAAATCAGCCTGTTTGTTTCAACAAAAGTACATGATTTGATTTTGAGTTGGGTTATTTTGGATACTCAGCCTTCTCACTGACAGAAAAATATATTCCTCCATTTAGTTAGGTCTTCTTTGATTTGCCTCTACAGTATTTTATTAGCATCTATATCCTTTGCGCATTCTTTGTTTTCTCTAAATGTTATCGCTAAATATGTCAAATATTGTAATGTTAATGAAACATTTTTTTGGAAGATAGGGTTCCAAACATCCTTTGCTTTTGCCTCCAGAGAATTGAGATGATAGGTGTGGCCACTATGCCTCGCTCTAAACCTTTTTTCTTTTTATTTTTTGATGCTGGTACTGAGGCTTGAACTCAGGGCGAGGCACTGTCCCTTAGCTTTTTCCCTGATATTAGTTGGGAGGCTTCCCAGATGACCTTTTCACACCGAGGAATGATTCATTTCTTAGTTTGCTCAGTTTTTATTTGGAATGGATGAAAACTCTTGTCAAATACTTTTTTTTTTGCCTCCGAGATCACTTTTTCTTGAGTTTGCTAATTGAAATTTGAGTTTGAAAAAACTGCGTTTTAGAAATCCAACTTTGCACTCATGGGATAAGTGTCACTGGATGATGATTTATATACTGATGTGTCTAGTTAGTGAAGAATTTTGCATCTATGCCCCAGAGGACTGGAAGTTGATAGTTTTGCTTCCTGCAGTGCTTTACTGCTCCCGGTGGTACTGAGCTCAGGACACTCAAGACTTCACTACTGCTGGACAGGTGATCAACGACTGAGACCATTTGCATAGTTTTGGTAACTCAGTAATGCTAGCTGGTAGAAGGAATTGAAAATTTTCCCTCGTTTTTTATTCCTTTTAGAAGAGTTGTGTTACAAGTGTCAAAGAAATTGTAAAAGACTGAAATGGGTCAAAAGATTACTGGTATATCTTATGTAGCTCAGACTTTTTTTTTTTCCCCCAGTCGTGGTGCTTCAACTCTGGGCCTGGGCACTGTCCCTTAGCTCTTCAGCTCAAGACTGAGAGCTCTACCATTTGAGCTACAGTGCCACTTCCAGTTTTCAGTGGTTAATAGGAGATAAGAGTCTCACAGACTTTCCTGACTGGGCTGGCTTTGAGTCACAATCCTCAGATCTCAGCCTCCTAAGTAGCTAGGCTTATAGGCATGAGCCACTGGTGCCTGGCTAGCTCAGACTTTTAAGCTCAGTCTTTCTTTCTTTTTGGACCATTTTATAACTGTGTAGATTATAAGAAAACAGAGACTCAAGAGAATATTTGAAAGGAATGTGTTTTCTCGTTCCTAAAAGCAAGTATTAGGAAGGGCTGGGAGGTATCTCAGTGGTACAGTGCTTGCCTTAGCATACTCAGAGCCCCAGACTTCCATCCCCAGCACCACAAAAACTGTTCAAATGGCTATCCTGAGGTCCTTTCTGCTTCTGATCATTCAGACCATGGTTTCATGACAAGTTTGCTTCACTTTGCAGAGTTTGGACTTAATTGTTATCTGTTACATAGGGTAGTAACATCTCTATCCATCTCAAACAACCAAGTAAAACTGTGAATCTGAAATGCCCAGGTGCCTCGTGCCCTGTGCTGATGCTCCTGCCCCTCTCCCCACTTTGGCCAAGAGTTCCAATTTCATCATCTCATCTGAATCATCATCATCTAAAAATAAATTTCATCACAGCCTTGAATAATCTGGAGCCATACCAAGTGCCACAGTGGGGCCTGGGAAATGGGATAGCACCTCTGGACTGCTCAAACCAGAGGCAGGGGTGGGGTCAGCACTGAGGGAAGCCCTCTCCTACTTCTGCCTGGCCCTTCTTTGGAAAGGTTTATAGAGATCTGCAAAAAGTTTGCAGGGGGGCTGGGAAGGTGGCTCAGTGGTAGAGTGCTTGCCTTGCATGCATAAGGCCCTGGGTTCGATTTCTCAGCACCACACAAGCAAAAAGAAAAAAGCCGGAAGTGGCGCTGTGGCTCAAGTGGCAGAGCGCTAGCCTTGAGCTGAAGAGCTGAGGGACAGTGCCCAGGCCCAGAGTTCAGGCCCCACGACCGGACCCCAAAAAAAAAAGTTAGCAGGGTGCCCGTGGCTCACACCTGCAATCCTAGCTCTCAGGAGGCTGAGATCGGAGGATCGCAGTTCAAAGGCAGCCCAGGCAGAAAAGTCCCCATGAGACTCTTTTTTTTGGGGGGGGGGTCCGGTCGTGGGGCCTGAATTCTGGGCCTGGGCGCCGTCCCTCACCTCTTCAGTTCAAGGCTATGCTCTACCACTTGAGCAATCAGCCCCACTTCCGGCTTTTTCTGCTTATGTGGTGCTGAGGAATCGAACCCAGGGCCTCATGCATGCAAGGCAAGTGCTCTACCACTGAGCCACCTTCCCAGCCCCCGCCATGAGACTCTTATCTTCAATTAACCACCCAAAAATCAGAAGTGGTGCTGTGGCTCAAGTGGTAGAGTGCTAGCCTTGAGCACCAAGAGGTTCAGGGGCAGCACCCAGGCCCCGAGTTCAAACCCCCAAACCAAAACAACAAAAATAAATTGCCAGGGGCTCACTTCCTCATGGCCCTCCCACATCCCAGGAACGATCTTCCTCCCCTCCAGTTGCTTTCTTGCTCAAGCTCATATTCAGGCCAGCTTCTGCAGGAATGTGCCTTCCAGGCTGCCAAGCGTTGTGTGCCGCACGGTGCTTCCTGGTGTGCAGTGAGTGAGCCAGGCTCTGCTGCCTGGCACTGTTCAGTCCTGAGGAACACAGGTAGGACTGAAGACCGTTCGGTGGGGAATGCGTGTGGACAGCCACGTCTGCGCAGTTCACTTCTCTCTAGTGAAAAATGGTTGACTTTTTAATGGTGCTGTCTCTCTTCCAAAGCCTGAGGTTATGCATATTCTAACCTTTGTGGGCCTGTCTCCTTACCCTTAAAATGAAATTAGATGGAGTGACATTTAAGTTCTCTTCCAATCTCAAGCTTAAAAAAGATTATGGCAAGGAAAGGAAATTAGGAGTCATTCATTTTCATGTGTCTATCAATCCAGTCATCCATGCATCCATCTGTTTATAAGAACTTTCCCTATGGATTGTACAATGCAAGCTACAGTGTCTTAGCTGTAGCCTTGCTTTCCAGGATGTTCTGAAACACTTTTCCTTGCCAGGGCTAAATGTGGGGAGGAACCAGGGAGAGGGTCTAGAAAGGTCTTTACTAGGCAGTGCTGGAGGAACTACTAACCAGTCAATTAATTAATTAACAATCAGCAAATGGCATTCAGTGGGGAAGTATGACTTCGCTTCCAAATGCTAATTATTGGCCCTTCACGGAGTGGAGCTGGTTAGGGCAGATCATGGCAATATCCCAGATGAGCTGGCTCAGTCATTGCAAGGAGACTGGGATCCTCATTTGTACCAGCATGCTTGCCAGGATTTATCTGGTGAGATTAATTAGACTTTTAGAACTCCAAGTAAAAGCCATAAAATGTTCATATTTGTGTCACTGGTAGTAAGTGTACGGAAAAGGTCCAGAGCAATTTTAGAGGATGGGAGTTACAGGTTCAGTTTTCTACTGCCTCTCCAGTCAGTCTCTCGGTGATCTGCTAGGTAACCCTGGGAAGTCACTGCACTGAGCCTCGTTTTCAATTTGCCACCAGTCCTTATGCTCATGCAGTTCTCCATTCCATTCCCCTGCAGCTTCCCAGGAAATGTGATGTCTGCTTGGTGCATTTGTCATATCCCAACATTTGGAACCACAGGAGAGACTGCCTGGTTTAGGGCTCCAGGTTATCCATCTGGACACCATCCTGACTTCCCGCTTTATCCTCACTCCCCAGAGCTGAAGCCACTGAGTGCTCTGTGAAAAGGGTAGTAGCAGTAGGCTTATGACTCTGCACCTGTACCCCCATATTCTCATGCAGCAACCAATCCTGAACACAAATTTCTAGAGGAAAGCATTTGTGTCTTCTTGAACAAACTGCACAGGGACAGTCACAGGTGTAAATAGTGAGCCGATGTTTCTTTGGCTCACAATTGAAGTATTATGAGTTTACGTGAAGAGAATTGCACATTGTTAAAATTTGGGAACTTTAAGATGAGGCACAGATGAGGCTTCAGCTCCAACTTTTGTTATGAAGACGATATAACCATGAGGCCCCACTTCCACCTTTAGTTATAAATACAATATAACTATGGGGTCCAAGCTCCAACTTTCATTATAAGGACAATAAAATCATGAGGGCAAATTCACTTCAAAACCAAAAAGATGGGGCTGGGAAGGTGGCTCAGTGGTAGAGTACTTGCCTTGCATGCATGAGGCCCCTGGGTTCGATTCCTCAGGACCACATAAACAGAAAAAGCCAAAAGTGGCACTGTGGTTCAAGTGGTAAGTACTTGCCTTGAGCTAAAGAGCATAGGGACAGCACCTGGCCCAGAGTTCAAGCCCCATGACCGACCAAAAAAAAATAAAAAAAGAAAGAAAGAAAACCAAAAAGATGACATAGAGGTTTCAAAATTGTCTCGGACACAGAACGCTTCCCAGGCACCGTTGGTGAGGAGAACCCTGGAGAAGTTCCACCTACCCTACTGCCTTCCAGAGGAGGATGAGCCCTGGCAAATTAGAACCCAGAGGGCCAACATCAGCTCTTCTGGTTCTGGGGGGAGGGTAGAGTCTCCTGTGGCAGTATCCCATAGCTGTCTAAAATGCCTCTCTCCCCAGTTGGACAAATCTTAATTTTATGGAGTCTACCTTCACTACCAATAAGTCAGAGCTGGAATTCATTACCTTCCCAGGTTGCCACTGTCAGGTGCACATGAGCTTGTCTCTGATTGGACAGTGGTCAGCTGACCGAACCTTTCTGAGTGCATCCCCCTGCAGGCAGCGTGCATGCAATGGCAGCTGGCTCTCCAGGACAGTGGTGGTGATCAGCAAGGCCCCAATGGTACCAGGCATGGCAATGCATGCTAGGGAGTGAAGCTTCTGACCAGCAACCCAAGGAAGAACTGATTCAAGAAGCTCAACCGCCAAGCCTTGCCTTTTGACCTTTCAATGAGTTTTCGAATCACCTAGAGTCAGTCTTCACCCCATCCTACAGGCTTATATATTTGTCTGCTTAAATTAATGATGGTAGAGTCTTCTTAATTTTTGTTAATTAAAAATATCAACCCCAGTTGAGCATGGTTCCAGATACTTAGGGATTGAGGTAGTGGCAACTGGAATTCAAGGTTAGCCTGGGCTACAAGCAACTGGAATTCAAGGTTAGACTGGGCTACATAGCTCTCTCTCTCTCTCTCTCTCTCTCTCTCTCTCTCTCTCTCTCTCACACACACACACACACACACA
>NW_012267317.1:2764066-2788704 GCF_000151885.1 Dipodomys ordii | reverse complement strand
CACACACACACACACACACACACAGAATACTGGAGGAGTAGTTTCAGACACCAGACCTGGGAAAAGATGGGATACAAGGTTGTAAGGCGCGTTATCTTAAATGAACTGGTCTGCAAGTAAGGATGCATTCAGTGTTAAAAACCTAGGGTAGGTGTAATCCTAGCTACTCAGGAAGCTGAGATCTGAGGATCATGGTTCAAAGTCAGCTACGGCAGGAAAGTCCACGAGACTCTTACCTCCAATTAACTACCAGAAAACTGGAAGTAGAGCTATGGCTCAAAGTGATAGAGCACTAGTCTTGAGCAAAAGAGCTCAGTGACAGTGCCTAGGACCTGAGTTCAAGCCCTACAAACTGCAAAAATAAAAACAAACAAATAACCAAACTAACCTGGCCTCTATGCTGGGTGCTGGTGGCTTATGCTTATAATCTTAACTACTCAGGAGGCTGAGATTGGATCCTAGTTCAAAGCCAGCCTGGGTGGGGAGGTCCATGAGACTCTTATCTTAAAGGAACCACCAGAAAACCAGGAGTGGAGCTGTAGCTCAATAGCCTTTGGCAAAAGAGCTCAGAGACAGTGCCAGGCCCTAAGTTCAAGCCCCATGACTGAAAACAAACAAACAACTGAGCTCTTTAAGCTCATGGTAGGATTTGATTCCATGAAAACTTTGTAGGAAACTAGAACATCAAGTCCACTGAAGGTCAGCCTTTGGAGAATTTCAATACCTACAGCAACTTCATCTAAGAAGATGCAATTCAGTGGGGTTTGTATGGTGGCTAGATCCCAAATATGCGTGAAGATTATAAATCCAAAGTCTTATCTTATGGCATTTGGCTTATAGCATCTTCAAAGACACAGGGAACTTCTGACTGTTCTGTAGGAGTCACCAACAATTCTGCTCATGGCTGCCAGCTCTCTGCAGTCTTGGCTCTGGACTTGGCCTTCATGACCCACCTTAGGCCACATGCCACCTGCTGTTAATCTCAAGCACAGGACTCCAGATGGGAAGAGTGAACTCCCGTGACTTGGAATGGGCCATGTGGGAAGATCTGGATGTCTTGGGGTTTGCAGAACTCCTCAACCTACTGAGCACCCTTTCTTGAAAAGCTGCTTCTCTTCTTCTGCCTAATGGAGCTTCTCTTCTGCCGTAAACTCTCAGAGACAGTCACATGCCAAAGGAAGGTATTTCTCGGAAGGTATTTCTCATCTAAACCCTCACTCTGCACACTGCCTTTGTGCTGGTGAGTAGATCCTGAAGTCAGGCTGTCTCTAATTGAGTCAGTTTTATTACTTCAACCAGAATCTCACCGAGACAGGCACCAGTGGGGGCTCCTGCTATGGTTTGATTCTGTTGCCAAAACAAGGCAGTGCCACCCTATAGCATCAGCCTGCTTCCCTTCCCTGGACCTCTTCCTTCAGATCAGCAACAGTGCATGGGGTGAGGTAGACAACTGGAGGGAGACAGCAGGTAGACAACAGGAAACAAGAAGTCAGTCAGAAAGCATACAACTTGTTTCCGGGCTATAAAGACAGTCTCCTGTCCAGGGTCTGCCTTGGCTAATCTTGCTTACATCCCATTTTCCTTTGCCTCTTAGCTTTCCAAGGACATTTTTACCTCTAAAGGGGAACTCTGCTAGTTCCTGGTCTCTCGTGGCAAAGAAGTTTGCATACATTTCATCCTAACTACTAGAGGGGTATAGCTGGCTCAAGAGGTAAAGTATCTCTTTTCCAAGTACAAGGTCCTGAGTTCAAGCTCCAACACCACCAAGAAAAAAAAAAGACCTGGTGTCTAATCCAGGCAAAGAGAACTCTCCCACACAGATGCATTTTTCAAGCTGTGTGAATAATTCTAATTCATTTAAAATGCTACCTGCATACATGGCTTTATGTGGTAAACCTAAAGGCACTAAGAACACATGCCTGTGTTTATGCCATGACACAGCAAATCCGTTTTATCTCTACCATGGAATATGATTTATGACCTTCAGAAAAGGACTGAACAAGCAACTTTCTCAGGTCTGACATCATCAGAGCTTTATTTAGGACAGGCTATCAGAAGCAGGACCGGTGAGAGAGTGCACCAGGGGAGATGGGCCCACAGAGAGGCCAGGAGCCTGCCCTGGGCACCCTCCTCCTCTTAGCACCCCTTCCTCCTGGCACCCCAGGCATCCTCTTTGGGTAAGGGTACCCTATATTCACAGTAAGTGGTTTTCACAGCCAGCCTTTTACAAACTTCTTATTTACTATCATTCCCATTCATTTTCCTCCAGTGAGAAGACCTCGAGTCAGCTCTGACTACTGTTTCTTTGTCTCTCACGATGGCTACCAGCACAGCTCTGGATTTCCACATGCATGCCCGCACACATCTCACAGCTGCACAGCTTGCACTCCCTACAGCCACCTTTCACCAGGCTCATGTCCTCACCGGGTCTCTATGACAGCTTGGGCCCCAGATAACTACCCTTCTAAACACATCAGACAACATCACTGCCTAGAACAAAACCTGCCAGAACTACATTTAAGATGCAATCCAAACCTGTGCCTGGGAAATCATTCCTTCCAGGACCGACTGCTCTCACACTATCCTTTTTGGTGGGTAGGAGATAAGAGTCTCACAGCCGTTCCTGAGGAGGCTAGCTTCAGACAGAGATCCTCAAATCCCAGCCTTCTGAATACCTGGTATTACAGGCTTGAGACACAGGCACCCAGCCAGTGGTTATCTTTAGGATAGGGTCTCCCTGAGCTGCACTCTGACTACTTCTCTCTACAGAACTGAGGCTTGCAGACTTTTTCTGCCCACATTGGCTTATCATCTTAACCTCACACATAGCATGGAATGACAGGCACAGCTGTGGTGGGAAAGGGGTCCCAGGAGGTTTTGTGCCCAAAATGGCCTCAAACTAAGACACTTCTTTTCTCAACCCCTCAAGTATTACAAAGATTACAGGCCTGAGCCACTAGCTCCAGTTTCATGCTTTCCACTCATAAGGCTGGGCAAATAGAGACTATGAGGAATGGAGTGGCCCGGATGATGAGATGGGTTTTAAGAGAATTTCATTTCAAAGAACAGCATCCAAATATGGGCCAGGAGACATGTGTGGGAAGAGATGGGGTGAAGAAGCAGAGTTCAAGTGAGTGGGCAGGGAGAGAATAAGAAGAAGTGAATTCTGAGAGCTATGAAAGAGTTCAATTCTGCACTTAGATAAAGCCACAGAAATGAAGGTTTAAATTTTGCTGGTGATGTTCTCATTGTAGTCAGCTAGATAATTTGTTAAATACTTAATTGGTACACAGTGTTTTTCTGGATAGCTGCGAAAAACAAGTTAGAACAAGAGATCCAATGGGATAGGAGAATGATGAGGAACTGTTATGTTGGAGGTGGGGCAGACAGAAATAAAGAAATTCAAACCATGATGCAAAGTACAGAAATAAGAGTAAAAACCAGTGAAGAAAAACATGGAGATATTAAAAACCAGACCAGCAATACCACACATTATTGAAATTTTAATCTATTAAAGTGCAAGCGATTTCTGCACTTAAAAGTTCTAAGTTTTTAATAAAACTATATTTAAATAAAAAATATTAGAAGACTGGTCATAAAAGAAGCATTAAAATTTCAGATAAAGTTTAAAAGCAAATAGTTGAACTTCTTCTAAGGATTGGGGCTAGGAAGGTGGTTCAGTGGCACAGTGCTTGCCTCGCATGCATGAGGCCCTGGGTTCGATTCCTCAGCACTACATAAACAGGAAAAACCAGAAGTGGCATGGTGGCTCAAGTGGTAGAGTATTAGCCTTGAGCTGAAGAGCTAAGGGACAGTGCCCAGGCCCAAAGTTCAAGCCCCACAAACAACAAGAAAAGAAAAAAAAAAGAGAAATAAAAGATATTAAGGATCTCAAATTGCAGTTAAAAAGTTCCTTCCTTGCATTCTTTTTTCTTTCCTCTTATGTCCCAGGATAATAGGCCAATGTCACTACATCTAGCAAAAGGTATGCTTTTTCATATGAAGTACATCTAAAACAACATTCCACAGGAGTAAAACATAGAGAATAGACAAAGAAAAACAAAGACAGGAGAACTATGCAACAGTCAAGAAAAAATATTATTAGAATTAATGTAGACAAATGCTCATAATAACTGAAGAGAAGGAGGCATGCCTCAGTAGTAGAGTGACAGCCTAACAAGTATGAGGCCCTGCGTTCAAAGCCTCAGTACTGAAAAAAAAAAGAAGAAAAGAAAAGTAAGGAAAAGAAACAAAGCAATTTTTAGTCAGGAGGCAGTGAAAGTTGCGAACTGAGAACCACAGTTCAAGGCTAGCCAGGGCAGATTTTTTTCCTAATTAACTACTCCAGCAAAAAGCCAGGAGCAAAGGTGTGCTTCAAATGGTAGAGTACCAGCCATAAATGAAAGTTGAGAATGCCAGGCCTGAGTTCAAGCCACAGAAACAGCATGCACACACATAAATTATTTGATCATTAATAATAATAATTGATAAGCACTATTAATTTGATAATTATATAACTATTATATATTATATATTACATTATCATACTAATTATATTGTTATATATTATTAGATAATTATATTGATCAAACATATAGAAGTATATTAAACATATAATTCATATCAAAATAATTAATTTGATTATAATTTGATAATTATAGAATTTAATTTTAACTATCTAATTGATCATTATCATTATCTAATAATTATATAATTTGAAAATACATTTTTCTGTAACATTTTTCCCCATTTTTGATTATTATTATTAAGCAGTGGTACAAAAGGTTTGTAATTCCATAATTCAGGTTTTAAGTACAATGTTCTTGGTCAATGTCACCCTTTCTTTTGTTCTCCCCCATTTCTCTCTCCTGCCTTACCCTCAAATTACATAGTTCAATTTTTACATAATGTACAATGACTATAATGATTGCATTTGCTCACCCTTCCTCTCTTCATTCCTGTGACCCTCCATGCTTTGCTCACCCCCAATACATGTTTTTCCTCTCTGTTATTTGTTTTTTAAAAAAAGTATTTTTGTTGTTCAGAGGAGTTATAACTTTAGATTTTTGGGCATGGTGGTACATACCTATAATCCTAAACATGAGGCAGGCATAAAAACAATAAAATGACAGAAAATAGGACATACCTTGAATGGTATGTTGAATGGTTGAATGGTAATGATTGTTTAATTCTCTAAAGGATGTAAAATGGCATCTTGGATTAAAAATAAGATCCAACCACTTGTTTCCTATGAGAAACACATCTCACTGACAAACACAATTATAGGCTTAGGTTGAAAGGATGGAAATGATCTTCTAAGCAACTGGACCCTGAAAGCAGGAAGGACCAGCCTTCAAACTGAAACCATTCAGAAGAGACAAGAAAGGTCATTCATAAAGAAAATGATCCATGAAGAGGAAATTATAGTTGTTAAAAGATATGCACCAAAAAAAATAACATTTATTCAAACAAACGAACACTTGTAGACTTACAAGTACTGACAGGCCCAAGGACAATAATAGCAGGAAGCTTCAATAACCCAGTAGTGAGGTTTTCCAAAGAAAGAAAACCAACGAAGAAGCTGGGTGCCAGTTGCCCATGCCTGTAATCCTAGCTACTTAGGAGGCTGAGATCTAAGGATCATAGTAGCAGTCTGGGCAGGAAAATCCATGAGACTCTATCTCCATTTAACTACAAAAAAAAAAAAAAATTGAAAGTGGAGCTTTGACTCCAGTGGTAGAACACTAGCCTTGAGCAAATAAAGCATGAGGACGGTGCCCAGGCCTTGAGTTCAAGCCCCAGGACTGATACAAAAAAAGTTGAAAGAACATGTTCACAATAGCTAAATGGTGGAATCAGCCAAGGTGCCCAACAATAGATGAATAGATAAATAAGATGTGAAAAAGCCAGATGCTGGTGATTCACAATGTAACCCTAGCTACTCAGGAGGCTGAGATCTGAGGATTGAGGTTCAAAGCCAGCCCAGGTAGGAAAGTATATGAGATTCTTATCTCCATTAACCACAAGAAAACTGGAAGTAGCTCTGTAGCTTAAAGTGGTAGAGCATTAACCTTGAGTGTAAAAGCTCAGGGACGGTACCCAGGCCACAAGTTCAAGTCCCATGACCCGTGTGTGTGTGTGTGTGTGTGTGTGTGTGTGTGTGTGTGTGTGTGAGAGAGAGAGAGAGAGAGAGAAATTAAACAGCCTTAAAGAAAAATGAAATCATTGAATTTGTAGGAAAATGGATGGAATTAGAGAACATCATGTTGAATGACATAAGTCAACCTCGTCAAATAATATGTTTTTAGTCATGTGGAAGCTAAACCTAAAAAACTTACATATTCAGATACATGTATGTTGTACACATATATGTACGCCCACAAAACACAATTCTTACCATGTGGGGAGATGAGGGGAAGGGAGAGGGGAAAAAGAGAGTAATATATATATATATATATATATATATATATATATATATATATAATATGTATTTATTTATTTATTTATTTTTGGTCAGTCATATGTCCTGAACTCTGGGCCTGGGCACTGTCCCTGTGCTCTTCAGCTCAAGGAGAGTGCCCTACCACTTGAGCCACAGCACCACTTCCGGTTTTCTGGTGGTTTATTGGAGATAGGAGTCTCATGGTCTCTCCTGCCAGGGCTGGCTTTGAACCTCAATCCTCAGATCTCAGCCTCCTGAGTAGCTAGGATTACAGGCATGAGCCACCGATGCCTTGCTTGAAGGTAATAATTTTGAAATACATTGCAACTCTGTGTGACTATGGCATAAGGAACCTCAATGAAAGTTGTTGAGTGAATTGCTTCAGAAAGCAATGGAAATATTTTTCTGAGGAAAGCATAATGTATTCATGTGAAATTAATAGACACTAAAATAAATGAATGACAAGAAAGTAAAACAGGCTTATTACATAAAAGGGGAGAGCTAATGAAAAGGGTGAATGAGGATGAATATGCATATATGAAAACAGAACAATGAAACCTGCTGTAATTGTCTTAAGGAGGAGGAGTGGGGTTGGAACTGTGGCTCAGTTGGTAGAGCACCAACCTATAAAGGCAAGTGTCAGGTAGCAAGTTTGAGTCTTGGTCCCAGACCAAAAACAAGAAGTGGAATGGGGGAGAATGACAGAGGGCAAAGTTAATTGGGATACATTCTTTATATATGTGGAATGTCATAATGAATCTCCTCCTTGTACAATTAATGTATGGTAATAACAATAAGACAAAAAAATTAACAAGAGCCAATAGTAATATAAGTTACGTACTTGGAATTGTGCCAAGCACTATATTTCGTTTGTGTAATTGCTATTGGTTTTACAAGTGGAGAAACAAATGGCTTGGAAGGTCCCACAGATCCTAAAAGGTCCAAATGTGTGCTGGGCCTCTGTGCCCCGGGCTGTCGGGTGCGCTGCCCCCTGCACAGCACTCCCTGGACACATGCCTGAGGCAGCTGAGGAGCATTGGCTTGGAAGCTGGAGGGGAATGGACCTGACCTTTGCATTCAGAAGCCTGAAGCTCAGTCTTGGAGGCTTCCTGTTGACCACGGATGGTTCTGGCAGCATAAAGAAAACCTAACTACAGCGAGCGTGCACCTGAATGACAAAGATAAGCAGCAGAGAATGGGAGAATGGAGAAAAGTTGTGAAGTTATTGCCACACCTGAGATGAGGTCCACTGGAAGCCAATAGAAGCCAATGAGATATCTCTTTCTTAATTCTATCTCTGCCTGAGAACCCCCAAAGTCCTGACAAGATCAATACAACTTTTTTTTTTCCCGTTGGTTGTGGAGCT
The DNA here is from genome assembly GCF_000151885.1 of Dipodomys ordii. NCBI lineage: Eukaryota > Metazoa > Chordata > Mammalia > Rodentia > Heteromyidae > Dipodomys > Dipodomys ordii. The sequence goes on along the minus strand of NW_012267317.1, from coordinate 2,780,896 downwards.
TGAACTCTAGGCCTAGGCGCTATCCCTCAGCTCTTCAGCTCAAGGCTAGGGCTCTACTACTTGAGCCACAGTGCCACTTCTGGCTTTTTCTGCTTATGTAGTGCTGAGCAATCAAACCCAGCGCCTCATGCATGCAAGGCAAGTGCTCTACCACTGAGCCACCTTCCCAGCCCCTCAACACAACTTCTTTAGTACATGCTCTCTTACTATGTAAGAAGATGAATAAACCAATGGACAAAGCCTGCAATTACAAAGTGTAGGAGAAGTGAGCAGTGAATTTGGGGGACTCTCCGGTGGAGAGAGTCCTGCTGCTGCTTGGTGTGCTGAGTGCTCAGCGACTGCATTTCTGGGGCAGGGCTGATGGTTTTCTTGGGATTACTTCTATCGAATTAAATGGATATCTTATTTAGCTTTCTCAGTTAGAAAAGATGACATCAAACATGGCCTGTTCCTGAAAAACTACAGACCTAGGAAGGGCCTGTCCTATGGCTGGCCTTCTGTAACTGTCCTGTGGTGTGGGGTCTTGAGCGTGCCGTGACTGTCCTGTGGTGTGGGGTCCCCAGTGCTGTGTCATGAACTACTGCTTCTCAGCCTGCTCCCTGTTTCCTGCAGCTTGCTGCAGAGACCATAATGAAGCTGACAGTTCTCGAGGCATGTCTCTATTTCCCAATGCGTGATTTCCTTGCAAAATAATCAATTACAGTTTTATTTTATTCTACCATTGCAAATGGGTGCAAGATGATGCTTCTCTGGCGTAGGAGTGGTCCCTGAATACGGGACTGATGGGGAGCAGGGAAAGTGTGTGAACACCAAGTCTGGCTCAGAGGATTTGGTGAGGACCTGCTCTGCCTGTGGAGGACAAAGCGCTCGAAAGCTCTCCAAAGTTTCCAGTCTAGTTTGAGAGACAAGAAGAGTCAGGGAGGCAAGGGGAGTCACCAACCGAGGGGGTGAGCTGAGACAAGGGACACGGCTAGTTAGAAGGTGATAAAAACAATCTTGTTCCTTGGAGGCAGAAAGAAGTTATGGTGGACAGACATGTACATTTGGTCCTCCACATCTTTGGGCTCTACAGCTACAAATTCCAACACATCAAAACTATTCACACATAGGGCTGGGGTGTGGCTCAAGTGGTAGAGCAACTGCTTAGAGAGCAAGAGGCCCTGGGCTGGGAAGGTGGCTCAGTGGTAGAGCGCTGCTTGCCTTGCATGCATGAGGCCCTGGGTTCAATTCCTCAGCACCACATAAGCAAAAAGAAAAACAGCCAGAAGTGACGCTGTGGCTCAAGTGGTAGAGTGCTAGCCTTGAGCTGAAGAGCTGAGGGACAGTGCCCAGGTCCAGAGTTCAGGCCCACGACTGGACCCTCCCCCCCAAAAAAAAGAGAGCAAGAGGCCCTGAGTTCAATCCCCAGTACCACCACCCAAAATAGGAAAAGAAATAAAACTACCCACATAAAGAAAACTCTCTGTATAAACATATCGAAACTTGACACTGTTCCCTAAACAATATAGTGTAACAAATACCTATGTAGCGTTGCTTTGTATTAAATGTTCTTGTTAAGTATTGTAGGGCTGAGTTAGAAGCAGAGCTGTTACTGTAATTGTGTGTGAAAATAGGCAGACATTTCTGTCCTATCGCAGGCCAGAGGTGCCCAGGATGGAGCAGCTTCAGGGAAGCTGTTGGCACCCTCCACGGGCTCACTGCCCAAGCCCACCTTGGATTCTAACTCCTTACTTAGCGCTCTGTGCTACAGCTTGCTTCAAAAACCCCAGGCACTACTCATACTGGAGGCAGATCTCAGTAGGGTCCCTATGGTGGCCTTTAGTAGTACAGAAGGCAAATCCGGGGGGTCATGGCGGCTGTCACCAGGATTTCAATGGAATGCCTTGGAGGCCAACCAGAAGTGCCACTGAATTGGAGCCTTCAGGGCCTGCATGGCCGACATCACTCTGGCGATTCCACCACCTGGGCTTCAGAAAGGCAGAGGGACGGATGCTGTGAATGATCTGCCAAAAGGGGCCTTGACTCAGTGTGCCACAGCGGGCCAAGCCACTGGGGCTGCAGAATCCCCAAGGGCCCCTCCACTCCTACAAAATGCATGGGACAGTAGGCCTGTTGGGCTCCAGTCCTGCTTTGGGCTGATCATTCCTTCCAACTTCCCTATGTCTCTCTCTTAAAGTTAGTTATTTATTCATGTATTTATATATTTATTGCCAGTCCTGGGGCTTGAACTCAGAGACTGGGTACTGTCCCTGAGCTGCTTTTGCTCAAGGCTAGCACTCTACCACTGGAGCCACGGCACCACCTCCGGCTTTTTGTGTATGTGGTCCTGAGGAACTGAACTCAGGAATTGATGCATGCTAGGCAAGCACTCTACCACTAAACATATTCCCAGCCCCTATTTTATTTTCTATTATCATTAAAAAGATGATGTACTGAGGGGTTACACTTACATGTCAGGTATGAGCACATTTCTTTTCCTTCCTCATTCTCTTCCAATTTTTCCCTCTGATCCCCAAACACAAATTGTATAGTTCATTTTCAACTAGTGTCTAGTGAGGACTACTGCTACATGTGTTCACCAGTGTCCCTCCATTTCAGTGTCCCCTCTTATCCCCTCAAAGAAAGATAAATGAACAAACAAGACAAAAAGAAAACAACAAAGAAAAACTTCTTGTCTCCACTTTGTGGGGTTCATTTCGATAAACATCATTTTATATGATCAGAGGCACATAGGCATTGTACCTCTGTGCTCCTCCCCTAAGAGTGTCCTCCTTCGGGCTCACTGCCTGTGTCTCTCGTCTGGCAATGTTTATCCAGTCTCTCTCAGGACTGTTAGACACATCAGGGTATATATGACTTGGGTTTGATTATATGGGGACTCACAGATGGGCAGAGTTTGCCTTAAGCCTCATAAGAGACTTCGGGTTTGGACTTTTGAGGGTACTGGAACGAGTGAAGACTTTGAGACTATCGGGAATAGAATAAACACATTCTGCATTGAGAGATGAATGGAGACCTTGGAGCCTGGGGAAGAATGCTGTGGTTTGAGTTTGTGCCCTAGATGCCCCAAGGGTCTGTGTATTGGGAGCCTGGTCTTCAGTGTGGTGATGTGCGGAGGTGGTGGAGACTTTCAGAAGTGGGGTCTAGTAGGAACCTCATGGGTCACTGAGATGCTCCTTTCAGAAGAGTGGTCCTTAGACAGGCACTGGTGGCTTATACCTGTAGTCCTAGCTACTCTAGAGGCTGAGATCTGAGGACTGCAGTTCAAAACTGGTGGGGTAGGAAAGTCTGTGAGGCTCTTACATCTCAAATTAACCACTAAAAAGCCAGAAGTAGAGTGGTGGCTTAAGAGATAAAGTGGCAGCCTTAAGCAAAAAACCCAGAGATAGTTCCCAGGTCCTGAATTCAAGTCCCAGGACTGACTCTCTCTCTCTCTCTCTCTCTGTCCCCCGCCCCGCCACACACACGAGTGATTTTCATGTAGCTCCTAGTTCTCATGAGGAACTTGTTATAAAAACAGAAAGCCTATTCCTTCCCTCTTACTCTGACTTCTGTTGTCTGTGCTCCTTCCATGACGCCATCTTCCAGGCAGTAAGGCCCCTGCCAGAGCTGAGGTTAGGCTGTGTGGACTGTTAGCCTCCCTAACTGTGAGCTCTATAAGCTCATTTTCTTTATCAGTTACCTAGCTTCATATATTTTCTTATAGAAGCAGAAAACAGGCTGATATACTACTAGTTTACAGAAAATCTGAGGCTGGAGGAACACAGAAGAAATACAAGATATGATCTACCAGATTTGGAATGTAAAATGCAACAGAACAAATGACCACATTGTCATTCACTCACAACTGAATCATTGGACCCTGATTAGATTCTGATGGCACCTGAGTGTATTACAGAAATGGTATGCTGCACAGTGGGTGATATTAAGGAATTAGTATTTATTTTGTTGAGTGTAGAAGAGGTATTATGGTGACAGTAAAAATGACTTAAACTATATTAAAATCAGACATAAAAGCACTCACAAGTGAAATGCTATACCTGGGATTTAGCGTACGATGTGTCAGAAAGAGAAGCTGGAAAGTGGCAGTGGGAGGAGAGGTAAGAAGGAACTTCAGGCTGCACAGCATTCAGTGGTGGATGTACAGGCCTCATTACACTTCCTCCTGCTGCGAGTTTTTGAGAAGTCCCATAATGGAACTCTTTCCAATGCTGCTTTAGTTTTTCCTTACAAAGCATATACCCCCACTCCAACGGTGCAGGGGTATGCCCTCCACGCTGCCAATGGGTATTTCTGGAGATAGAGGAACCAAGTCTCTCAGCAGTTTTGCAAAATTAAGAAAAGCTACCGGCAAGGCGCTGATGAATCAGGCTTATAAGCTTAGCTACTCAGGAGGCTGAGATCTGAGGATCCAGTTTGAGGGCAGCATGGGCAGGAAAGTCCATGAGACTCTCATCTCCAGTAAACTTCCAAAAAACCATTACTGGTGCTATGGTTCAAGTGGTAGAGCACTAGCCATGAGCACAAAAGCTCAGGTACAGCAACCAGGACCTGTGTACCAGGATAGGCACAAAAAAAAAAAAAGAAAAAGAAAAATTTATCTATTACAACTAATACCACACATAGGATGCCTAGGTCAAGAGTCTATGGAGTCTGGGACACTGGGGGTTAACAGCACTCCCAGACAGCTGAGCATCCCCAGGGCTGCCAGCAATTAGGTGAGCTGGCAGTCCCCTTAGGAGACTGGGCTGCCTGATTAAGTCTAATTGCTAGCCAGCATCTAAGTCCCCAATCGATAGAAGCGGAAATCCATTAGGGAAGGCTTGGGCCCGAGAGGCTGCTTCTGGTGAGAGCGCAGAGCAACGCATACCAGCAGGTCTGTGAACTGTCTCAAGCACAGGGCAGCCACTCCACCCACACAGCCCTGCCACATCCCCTGCCAGCCTCGCTACTAACCGCTCCCTTGCACATTTTCCTCCCTGACTTCAGTGGTGGCTAGAAGAAGCCTAGCTTTGCCCTACATGACATCACAACAGTTGTTTCTTAGATACAAATGCATATGGCAGGAGTGTGGCTGCAGACTAAATCAGCAGTGGTTTGGGGGCCTGGGGAAAGGCTTCCTGCTGAAGTGGGTCCACCGGGAGTTCTGGGCGGGAGTTCTGTATTAGACTCAATTCAGAGTCTACACTGCAGATCACCGGAGCTAGAAATACATGACACTAGAGACAGGGTCATTTTTGCAGGAATTACTTCAATTCTGCTGAATGGTATTTCTGTGAATACAAAGACCCCTACCATCTGGTCCTGAGGCTTAAGGAATCCTACAGCCCTGCAAGTTCAGAAACAAGACATTACACAAGGGATATCCGAACTACTCAGGTGACAAAATAGGATTTCTAATCTCCCTTACCAAACTTTCTCATTTAAGTTTTTGTTAGATCTCCCTGCTTACACGTGCGCATGAACACACACACACACACACGCACACACACACACACACACACAGAATGACAGATATATGGAGCTTTGGGTTTTAACTTAATTTCATTTGTCAGCAGTACTGGTGTTTTGAACTCAGAGCCTTTTTACTTGCTAGGCAGGCATTCCACCACTTGAACCACACATCCAGGACTTTTTTGTTGTTGTTGTTGTGTGGCTTGAACTCTGGGCCTGGGCGCTGTCCCTCAGCTGTTCAGATCAAGACTAGTGCCCTACTCCAGGCCCTTTTTTGCTTTGGTTATTTTGTTTTTTGCCTGTACTGAGCCTTGAACTCAGGGCTTTATATTCACACGCCATTTTCCTTCTCATAGCTCGTATGGTACCACTTGCGCCAGTTGGAGAGGAAGTCTCATAGAGGAAACCTGTCCCCATTGGCTTTAAACCACAGCCTTCCTCAGCCTCCTGAGTAGCTAGCATTGTAGGCATGACCAGACAGCACCCAGCTACGTTAGCTATCTTTGATTTAGAGTCTTGCCTTTTGCTTGGGCCAGCCTGGACTTTGATCTTGCTATTTTAGCTTTGTGAGGCAGCTGGGATGACAGGCACACAACCACCCCTCACAGCTTTTTCTGGGCTGGCCAGGAGCAAACTATGATCTTCCAAATCTCCGTATCTTCAGTATCTAGGATTACAGGCATAAGACACATTGTGCCTGATTATGATTTTAATCTGTTTTGAAAGTCAGGCAGTTATAACTGTATCAGTGTGTATACTGCATATTGTAAGTACAGAATACGCTATTTGAGAAAACACATTTGTGATCCCATTTAGATAGGTCACTAGCAGGACAGGTATGACATAAAAAGTTGTTTTTTATTATTGTTCAGAATAAAAGTATCCTCTATAGATTATGTGTTAAGACTGCATTCAAGGGGCTGGGAAGGTGGCTCAGTGGTAGAGTGCTTGCCTTGCATGCCTGAGGCCCTGGGTTCGATTCCTCAGCACCACATACGCAAAAAGAAAAAAGCCAGAAGTGGCGCAGTGGCTTAAGTGGTAGAGCTCTAGCCTTGAGCTGAAGAGCTGAGGGACAGTGCCCAGGCCCAGAGTTCAGGCCCCACGACCGGACACCCCCCCCCGCCAAAAAAAAAGACCGCATTCAATTCACACCATGAGTTTGCTTCTCCAGAACAAACATGATTGTTGTAAGAGCTGACAGACATTAGATAACAGAAGAGTTGTACTATTATTTTGCGATTTTGTGCAGGCATTATAATTATTATTCCTTAGAACTCCAAAAAGTATTAAAGTAAAACCATTGTAAAGTAGTGATTATGTGTTCTTATCTCATTATTGACCTCAAATACAATCTACAGCAACCTCTTTAAGCACCGAAGAGTACTCATTTGCTTTAAAATCAGTTTCATTACAAATGATCCATTATTCAAGAAAGTCTGGCATCAGCAACTCATTTGAGTTCCTATGTGTGTGTGAAATTAATCACTGAATTGCATTTCTGTTAAAATGTTCTGATTTATATTTTCCCAAACTAGGACTGTCCTTCTGTTCAACTTAGACTTCTGGTGGTTACGTATCCAATTGCCACATTACAGAGAAACCCTTAAGATCTCAGTTGAGCGTTCTTTTAGGACATGTGAAGAAGCACACAGAAAAGATGTGGAGTTTGCTGTGCCATTACATCTCAAAGGTGACTGGTGAGGGAGACATTCTTATCCTTCTTCCTTGTGTTGAGTTGGTCAACTTCATGCAGGAAGCTAAATGTGACCAATGAAGTCACCGTGACTGAGTTTAGGAGACTGTCAAGAGAACAGAACTCGTCAGCGACTTACAGATTTGCAGTAAAACTTTTTTAAAAGTCTTTTTTCATACAATATGCTGATAAGATTGAGTAAAGAGAATAATTTTACAAACTACAAAGGAAGATAAGTCTCCATGCTGAATGTTCAACACAGAGAGCAGTGGTAGAGCACTAGCCTTGTTCAAAAGAGCTTAGTGATAGCGTCCAGGCCCCGAGTTCAAACCCCACGGTTTAAAAACAAAAAACAAAAAACAACTCATACACTGACTTTTGTCCTAACACACGCATTAGTTTTTAGATTTATTGCCTTGGCCAATGAGGTGGGAAGAAGGGAAATTATTTACCCAAGCTCACACAATCAACTGATCAACTGATTTATCTCAATTTGTTTCAGAGACCAATTCTCTCGTGTTACTTTATGTTTGTTCAGTGTTGTTTTCAGTAATGGGGTTTGAACTCAGGGCCTTGTGCTTGCTAAACAGGCATTTCACCACTTAAGCCACACATCATCCATTTTTGTTTTTTTTAATAGAGTCTTACTTTTTCCATAGCCTGGCCTTGGGTTCTAACCCAAGTCTTATTTATGCTTCCTGCATAACAGGAATGATAGTTGCATACCACCAAGCTCTGGTTTTCATTGGATGTTTTGCGGGCTGGCTTCAAATGAACAGTGATCCAGACATTTCTGCCTTCTACATTTTCCTCTCATTGGTGTCTGACTCTGCCAGTTTTCTGCAGTCCTGTAGTACTCAGCTCCTTCACCCAGTGGGAAATGTGGGTATGAGAAGGATTTGACTAAGACATACCACATTAGAGATTTCTCTATCTCAAAACTGAAGGAAGTTTACTATTTTACAACTAGAGCCCCCTTCTCCCTCTTTCGCTGGGGATTGAACTCAGAGTCTTTTGTGCACATCAGGCAAGCTATGTCCCCAGACACTCGAGTTCCCACCCTGTTGGTGGCTTTGTTGTCCTCGAAAGGAACTTCTGGATAGGCAGTGTCATGCTTGCACAGCTTCAGATCGTCTGCAACCTCTGGCCAAGTAGCGGTGAACCTCAGAATGGCCACAGTCCATTCACCTGCAATTCTTGTCATGGCTTCTTCAATCTCTTCAGGATCTCTATAGAAGTAGAGACCTAGCATGATTCCACGGGTGCTCTCAGTGAACGGCGCTGCGTGTGTGCAGAATGTCCCAGTGAGTTCCGTTGGATGGCAACGCCCACATCATGCAGAGCATCTCTGTGGCATGGAGTGATGGTAGCAGGCTGACAACAGGTCCTTCCGTGAGAGGTTGCAGTCAACGCAGGACTCAGCACCCATCAGAAGATGCAGCTCCTGGAAGGCCACCTCAGTCTGGCTACTGAAGGCTCCAGGAGTGAAGTATCTCATGATCAGAATGGCCAGTGGCAGTGGCTGCCTTCAGCACTGCCCACTGGCCAGCACCCCTGGCAGACAGGAGACTGAACTCAGTAGGGTTCAACAGCAGCACTGGCATGAGCCACCAGCAGAAGCATCTCCCCGTCCCCTTCATACTTCTAAGCCAGCCACCATCACCACCCCTTGTACAGAGATACCAGTCCATCTATGCATTAAGCTTAGTGCCACCCATAGGGGGTCCAGCTGCAGGGCTCGGACTTTGTGGGCTTCCCTATGAGTTGGGGTGCAAACAAGAACAAGGTGATTATAGACCCCTCCTTGAGCAGCAGGGAAAGGAGTGTGTAACACTCACAAGCCATCCATTTTGTGGGGTTTTGTTACAGCAACCTGAATAGGGGAAGACAACCACCAAGTTCTTCTAGTAGTGCTTAGACAGAAATGGATCCACATTTGATTTCAGCTCAATTTTACAGATGTTGTTTGGGGTAAATTAATTGCTGAATCTCAGATAATCACATATCAAGTAAAATGCCATACTGTTCTCACAAGGCTGCTTGGTGGGAGGAGAGAGAAGGCTACAGAATAGTTCACAGAGAGTATCTGCAAAGTGTTTGTAACACAAGTAGCTACACACACTGGGCACTAAAGGGAAAGACAGCAAGAGTGGGAAATCTGTGAAAGAGGAGGGGTGTTTGCATGGACGTCAAGTGTGAGAGAGGAAGAGAATGTGGTGGCTACTACTGCAGGAGGTCCCTAGGGTAAGGAAACTGGATGACAGGGACATAGGGTTTTTGGTACAGGCACAACCTTCGCATCCCCGCTGTGTTACTAAGCAACCACTTCCTGAGTGCTTTAGAAGTGGAAAGACCTTCCAGTTGTCTGTTCCCTACTAGTAGCAGGTCTATCCCTACATTGCTAGTGACTTCTTTGGCAGGGAGGAACAGAGATTGCCAGGGAAGATGGGAAACTCTGAGACTGTGGTAGAGGACACAGGATTCACTATCGCCACCAGCACAGCCATCCGTCACCTTGGCCTTGCAAAGATTCAGAAATGGAAATACAAAGACCTTGATGTTGAAGGAGGTGTTTCTTGGCATGCCCAGACAAAGCATATGTTAGGCCAGAACTGAGCTGTTTTCCAGGATGCCAGTGTGTTTTTTTCTTTTTGTTATGTGCCAGCACAGGTGCTTAAACTTAGGCCTGGGCACTCTCCCTTAGCTTTTTCATCAAGGCTAGCACTCTACCACTTGAGACAAAGCTCCACTTCCAGTTTTTTGCTGGTTAACTGGATAGAAGAGTCTCATGGACATTTTTCTTCATGTGCTGGCTTCTAACTGTGATATATAGATCTCAGCCTCCTGAGCAGATAGGATTACAGGGGTGAGTCACTGGTGCTTGACCGCCACTGTGTTTTCTGATGGCAAAGGGAGACAGCTCTCATCACCAAGGCTATCCAGCCTGAGTCATCACAGTCTGGAGGAACAAAGCAAGGCGCTGCCAGGTGAGAAAAGTCTCACGGGGTGGCACTGTCCCTTACAGTAGTGGTGCGCTAGCATTTTTGTTTTTGCCTGTAATAAAAACAAAAAAAGGTCACTGTATACACTACTTGCAAAGCTTCTAGAGGGTGTGCGCGTGTGTGCTACTACTGCTGTTCCTCTCTACATCACTCTTCACTATTTTACATTTAAGACACTATTTGAATTTCCATTTGGAGCCACAATTCACATTAGTATGTTTTTATATGGCTGGAATTACTTCCCAAATGAACACCTGCAGACAATCCTCTGGTTCCTCTCTTCCAGGATTACTTGAATAAAACCACACAGTGGGATAAGGCTCCAGCTCAGTGCATCAAGTCAACAATTGCTACTAAACACCACTACAGCTCACAGCTCACACTTCATCATATTTGTTCACTACAAATTCCTTAGTATTGGGGGCCAAGTGTTGTTTTGTGTCAGTAAGATAAATGCAATAGCATATAATACCAGCAGCATCCTTAGGATCTGTTATAAATGAGGAATCACTGGCTTACCAAGGGAAAATACGCATGCTTCAGGATCTCCTGGTGACCTGTACCACCATTAAGTATGGGAAGTACTAAGGGAAACACGAGTTTTATGCCTTGGTGCTGTAAGGATCCTGCCGTATTCAGGACTCTTATAGTAGAGTCATTAAAATGCACTTGGTCTCGGGAGTCCTGAGAACAGGGTTCACGACATGACAGTGACTCTTTATACTGTCACCTTGTTCACTCATGTTGGCCAGAAACATTCAGCCAAGGAGTATTTATTGAACTCCCATCAGCAAAGTTCTAAGACACACACACACACACACACACACACACACTTTTCTTTCTTTCCTTTTTTTTTTTTTTTAACAAAATCTTAATTTCTGCTGGGCACTGGTGGCTCACACCTATAATCTTAGCTACTTAGGAGGCTGAGATTTGAGGATCACAGCTCAAAGCCAACTCAGGCAGGAAACTATGAAACTCTTATCTTCAATTAACCATTAAAAACAAACAAATAGAAGTAGAGCTATGGCTCAAGTGGTAGAGCACTAGCCTTGAACTAAAAAAGAGCTCAGGGACAGTACCTAGGCCCCATGGACCAGAAAAAAAAACTTAATTTCTGAGCTACATCCCCATCTCTTAATACTTTAATTTTTAAGAGAGAAAAATGAAACTGGATCTTACTATATAGTCCAAAATAACCTTAAACTTAAAATTCTCCTGCCTCGGCCTCCCCAGTGCTGGGATTAAAGTCATGAGCCATCATGTCTGGTGTAATTCTTTAATATAATACATATTTTTAGACTTCAGTACGAGTAGCTGCCGTGAGAATAGGTATGTTGCTTTAATAAATGTTTAAGTAAATCAAATGTAAAATGCATGTTATTATGAACTTGGGTGGTTCTTTCTCTCTGTACCCTCTTCTTCAATAAATGAATCAAATTTAAATGCTGCACTCAAAATTAAAAATAGTTCCCAGAGCTTGGACGCCAGTGGTTCATGCCTATAATACTAGCTACTCAGGAAGCTAAGAGCTGAGCTGGTTCAAAGCCAGTGCAGGCAGGAAAGCCCGTAAGTCTTATCTCCAGTAAAGCCAGAAGTGAAGCTGTGGCTCAAATGGGAGAGTGTTAGCCTTTTGCAAAACAGCTCAGGAACAGTGCCCAAGCCCTGAGCAAGCTCCAGGACTGACACCAAAGAAAAAAAGGTATAGTTCCCGGAGCCCTCTGCTACTGATCACAGCTTTGACCTTAGGCAAAATGTATGTGAGGAAAATGATGATAATGTGAGAGCTAGGACTGAGCTCACCACTTCAGAGAAATAAAGCAGAGAAGCTGCCTGTGAATTTGATTGCCTTCCTTGCTATGCGTGCGGGCCAGGAGTGATCTGCTATGTCACGAAACTACCATTTCCTCACTGAGGGGCTAGTATCCAACACACTGTGAAAGATATGAAAGCACAGGATTAAAAACTTGTTCGCCAGGGATTTACAGTCTTCCTAGGAAGAAAAAGTAGATTCACAAAAGAATTCTTCAATGAAGAATAGAAATAATTGTGTAGAAGTTGACTTTGGCCTTGATCAGGTTTGGGCTGAACCCTGAAGCTCCATTTTTTTTTTCTTTGTCAGTTGTGGGGCCTGAACTCTGGGCCTGGGCGCTGTCCCTCAGCTCTTCAGCTCAAGGCGAGTGCTCTACCACTTGAGCCACAGCACCACTTCCAATTTTCTGAGTAGTTTAATGGAGATAAGAGTCTAATGGCCTTTCCTACAGTCTGGCTTTGAACCATAATCCTCAGATCTCAGCCTCCGGTGTAGCTAGGATTACAGGGGTAAGCCACCAAGCCCAGCAATGAAGCACCATCTTGTTTAACAAGACAATAAGAGGGGCTGGGAAGATGGCTCAGTAGTAGAGTGCTTGCCTTGCATGCATGAGGCCCTGGGTTTGATTCCTCAGCACCACAGAAGCAGAAAAAGCTGGAAGTGATACTATGGCTCAAGTGGTGCTAGCCTTGAGCTGAAGAGCTGAGGGACAGTGCCCAGGCTCAGAGTTCAGGCGCCATGACTGACAAAAAAAAAAAAAAAAAGACAATAGGACAAGTGGCTATCATGAGAAACACATTCTCCTGCACTGCTACCAAAAGTAACCTTTTCATTGGGGTATCGTGACTTTTATTTCTTGTTATTTTTAAATTTTTTTTAAATTTTTCATATTTTTTGTTATTTTTTAAATTTAGTTTTATTGTATGTACAGAGGGGTTACAGTTATATAAATATGGTAATGAATACATTTTTTATCAAACATTGTTACTCCCTCCCTCATTTTCTCCCACTTTTCCTCCCTCTTCCACTTCCCCCTCACCAAGTTGTAAAGTTCATTTCCAATGTAGTCTCTTTTGAGTATCCCTGTTGCACTGGTTCCTCCTTTGTCCATTTTGTGATTCCCCTTCCCTTCCCCAAATCAGATATATGTATATACAAGACACAGGGTGCCAGAATAAAAAACAGTGACAATAGGGGATAAACCAAAGGGGGGGGGGGAAGAAAGAAAAAAAGAAGTAACTTCACACAGTACATTAAAAACAAATACAAAAACAAAAACACAATGCCTGTAATCCTAGCTACTCAGGAGCCTGCCAGTCCAGGCAGGAAAGTCCATGAGACTTTTATCTCCAATTAACTACCCAAAAAAACGGAAGTGGAGCTGTGGCTCAAAGTGGTAGAGTGCTAGCTGTGAGCACCAGGAAGCTTAGGGACAGTGCCCAGGCCCTGAGTTCAAGCCCCAAGATTGGCATTTAAAAACAAACAAACAAAAATCACGTTTGTGTTTCTTGTGACTCACACATATCTGAGATCTGATCCTAAAGTCTAGATGTGTTATGTCTTACCAGGGTTTTAGCTATCCTACAGAGCAAGCCACCATTTGGGGATGAAGCCTTAGCTACAGCTGCAGGGAGTGTTGTCCAGTGAGCTGGCAAAGGCTCCAGTATTTACTCCAGGGCTTTCCTTGAGGACTTCCCCTTCCTGCTCTGGCTAAGCAGAATCCTAGTTGAACACATGATGCTGTGCAGACTCCCTGTTTTATCAGGTGTTCCTCATGGCCCCTGGGACCAGAGCCTTGCACACAGGGCTGGTTAAGTGCTGCGGGACCATGGACCCATTTGCCAAAGCCCTCTAGCCCATCTCTTGTAGGTTACAAATGGAGAAAATACTCAGCAGTGAAAGAAAAATAAAGCTGTGTAGGATTTGATTACCAGCTGGTGTGGTAGCAGTAGTAGCACATGTTTTGTTTATCACTCAGCCTAACCTTGGGAGATGAACTAAAAATAAGAGGTCTCAAATAATAAGGCAAAGGACAATTTTCCAAAAGTAAACAACATACATGCAAGCCAGGCACCAGTGACATACTCCTGTAATCCTGTAATCTGAGGACAGTGGTACAAAGCCAGCCTGGGCAGGAAAAGTCCATGAGACTATTATCTCCAATTAACCACCAAACAGCTGGAAATGGAGCTGTGGTTCAAGAGCACCAACCCAGAGCAAATAAGAAAAAAAAAAAAGCTAAGGGAGAGTGCCCAGACCTTGAATTCCAAGCCCCAGTACTGTCATATGCCCCCCAAATCATACACGCATTTATAAAACTAACAAGTCAGCATGCAGTTCAACTCATTCATGAATGAGGGAAATGGTTTCCAACAAGAATTTGAAGAGGTAGCTGCTGATAACAATTTAATAAAAGAATGGTAGAACAAAACCACTAGATAAGATATAAAGCTAGTTAATATCCTACAGGACCATAAAACACAACCTATGTGGCTATCTTTCCCATTGGGCAGAAATTATTTGCACATGTAACTGGACAAGAGACACAAGTTAACCTCTGCTCCTACAACGACCATCAGAGGCAGCAGCACATCTCACTTGGTGAAGAACATCTATTATCTCTACTTCCAAGCTTGGAATAATTTTTCTAACACTCAGAAGAGACTCTCAGAAGGAGTGGCAAGGTGCCAACATCCTTCACACCAGCATGGGGATCTCTATAACATGGAAGGACACTGTACCAATTATAAAAGAACGGCATCGGCACAACAGCCTAGATAATTTGAGGAAACACAACCTGATGTAGGCAATGACCAGACTCAAGAGAAGTGGGGCACAGAAACAATGGCGGAGAATAATGAGTAGCCAAACCATTTACATGACAACTTCAATGATCTGGAATCCAGGTGGGAACTACTCTAGATGTAAATTTAAAGGATTTCTAGACTCATGGGGAAACGGCCATGAGGCTGGGTCTTAAAAAATTTAATACACATCCAACTTCAAAATTCTATGACAAGAGCCAGGTGCCAGTGGCTCAGGCCTGTAATCCTAGCTACTCAGGAGGCTGAGATCTGAGGATCGTGGTTCAAAGCCAGCCCAGCCAGGAAAGACCCTGAGATTCTTATCTCCAATAAACCACCAGAAAACCAGAAGTGGCGCTGGTAGAGTGTTAGCCTTAAGCTGAAGAGCTGAAGTGCCCAGGCTCAGAGTTCAAGCCCCACAACCAACCAAAAAAAATTTTTTATGAAAAGAGAACTATGAATAAATGAAAATATACTATAAATCATTTTTCCTTTAAATAAGTTCAATTCTGTAGAAAAATACACATTCTACAAAACAATAAACTGAGATAAGAATAGTTTTTAAAAGACTGATGCTGTGGACAAATTATAGAAGAAATGGAAACAGTTAATGGGCACTCACAATTGCACTCCTTGTTAATGAGCAAATCCATGTGAAGTTTCACAGGACAGCATAATCAGATTCAAAGAGGACACTTGTGCCTTACAAATCTATAAAGAAAGCAGTGTTTCATATACTGTGCAGGAACAAAACCATACAACTTTTTGCAAATGGTTTCCACTGCTGTGAATTCATCTATGAAAACAATTAGACAACAGTACAAAGATGGTATCTATATGAAGTTCATCAAAACACTTAAAACAATTCTACAAAGAAAAAGCAAAGAAGGGCTGGGAAGGTGGCTCAGTGGTAGAGCGCTTGCCTCGCATGCATGAGGCCCTGGATTCGATTCCTCAGCACCACATAAGCAGGGGAAAAAAAGCCGGAAGTGGCGCTGTGGCTCAAGTGGTAGAGTGCTAGCCTTGAGCTGAAGAGCGGAGGGACAGTGCCCAGGCCCAGAGTTCAGGCCCCACAACCAGACCAAAAGAAAAGAAAAAGCAAAGAAATAAATGCCTAACAATTGAAGATCAGTAAGGTAAATTACAGATGCAGAGAATGTTGGGCAGAATGGCTCATGCCTGTGATCCTACCCATTTCAGAGGTAGAGGTTAATAGTCCATCTCACCCAATAAAAGCTGGGGGTGCTGGCATGTACTTGTCATCCTAGCTATGTGGGAAAGCTAGGCATAAATTTTTAAAAAAACTATTTAAAAATAAAACGCAGTGCTGGTGGCTCGTGTCTGTCATCCTTTCTACTCAGGAGGCTGAGATTTGAGCATCATGGTTCAAAGCCAGCCCGGGCAGGAAAGTCCATGAGACTCTTATTTCCAATAAACCACTAGAAAACTGGAAGTGGCACCATGGCTCAAGCAGTAGAGCACTCGCCTTGAGATGAAGAGTGCAGGGACAGCACCCAAGCCCAGAGTTCAAGCCCCACAACTGACAAAACAAAACAAAATAACAAAAGCAAAAGAACTAGAGACCTGGCTCAAGTGGTAGAGCAACTACCTAGCAAGTATAAATCCTTGAGTTCAAACCTCTGTACCACTCCCCCCAAATTACAGAATATTAGGTAAGAGAAACATCTATTATCCATATATTATTTTTTCATATATCTTATCAGTATGATCCCAGTTTTGATCATGAAATGAAAAATGACCTGCATTTTCCCATTTCTTTCCAAAATATGTCTTTGGGTCCTCGCTACTGCATTTAACACTGATATCATTTTAAGCTAGGACAGAGCTTCCTGCAGCAGTAGCCAGAAATGATGGTCAAAGCCCTAGTAAAACACATAGATTTGAAGTTTTCTTAATTTTTCTACTAATGAGGAATTTTGGGATCAGGTAATTGAGATAATTGTTTAAAACCACTGTAATGCTCAAAATTATGAAACAATAGAAACCCAAAAGGTAGGTAACTTAAAATTTTTTTGTTCTGTAAAATGTCTGCAATAAACATGT
>NW_012267317.1:2755107-2763950 GCF_000151885.1 Dipodomys ordii | reverse complement strand
CCACTTCCGGCTTTTTTCTTTTTGCTTATGTGGTGCTGAGGAATCGAACCCAGGGCCTCAGGCATGCAAGGCATGCGCTCTACCACTGAGCCACCTTCCCAGCCCCAGATGTACTATTTTAAAATCAGAACACAAAATACACACTTATTTATAAATTGTAAAAATAGTCTTATTTTAACTAGCAGTACCATCTACAAGAGTTTCAGCCAAGGAATTCATCATAGCTAGGAATAAACATGTTTACATATGTACTGTCTTAAAACCACATCCATCAGAGAACAGGAAGAGAAAGTTGATGTGTTAATAAATAGACTGGAATCCCAGGGAAGCAAGTGGTTGTGCACCTGAGTGCATGTGTGTGCAAGTGTGTGTGAAGGAGTGCTCTCCCTTGTATCTTTACACACCCAGCTGTGTGTGTGCATGTGTGGTGAGTGTGAAGGAATGCTCTCCCCTGTACCTTTACACATCCAGCTGACCTGGTCCACGGTGTCTTGGGGAGCTCACTTGAAGTACTCATCTAGGAGTGCTCTGTTGAGGAGGAGAAAGGAAAAACAATTTAGACGTGAGCTCCACATCTTTCCCAATTATCCCAGTCAAAATCAAGCAGAGCAAATGCTCCCTTTCACTTCCAGCCTGTACTGAGGTAATCAGAGCCTCTAGTGTGACCCGTGGGCTGAGATAGCATGTGGCATGATGGGGGAAATTTCTAGGGTGGGTCTGGACTAGAGGAGCAGGGTTAGGGGAGTAGGAGGGGGGAGGGGGAGAACAGGCCAGGCCTGTGGGCTTGGGTTAGTGCTGCACACAACAGACTGTTCTCCTTTGCAGCACTTAGGTCTACTCATTCCTGTTCCCTCCAAGGTTCAGATCTCAGGCAAGAGCCAGGGCTCCCACTTCCCCCCAGGAAGAAACCAAAGTGACCTCCTAATAGTCCAGGCCAGCGGTCCCCTGCTGGTGGCACAGCAGGATGCCATCCCCACTGTGCCCTCTCCCTCCATCACTGGCTCTCTGTCACCTTCGGCCGGGAGGCAGGCAGGTCTAGCTTGCTGGGCAGGCAGGTAGGTGGTCCAGGCTTTCACCCACAGGAGGAAGAGCCCTTGGCGGCTTCGGCCCCTCGTCAGCAGTCATCAGTGCACATGGCAGTGCCACGAGACTTCTCCCTTTGTAGAAGAAGGTACACAAGGAAGGCATGCTGCTCCCTAGGCCAAAACTTACAATGGAGCAGAGCTGCTAGATATATAATCTTAGAGGTACCAAAAACAGGGGTGTCACTTTGAAATACTGGTGGCTCAGAGGGCTCCTTTAATCAAAGAACTATAAACTCTGAACAGAATTTCAAAAGTTTTCCCCTTGGGTGGGTGAGGCTGTGAGCTGACAGGGTGGAGGCCTCCTGGACTCCACGCGGCACATCCCTGGGGGACCACAGCCCAGCGCAGTGAGGCTGCCACTGCTTGCTTTCCTGAGTTGCTCTCCTCCAAGAGAGTCAGGTGATCAGCCTGGCCCGAGGAGAGAGCTTGCACACAAGAAAAATATGGAAGAAGAGAAAAAAAAAAACACCAGGAAATAAGCAAGGGAAAAAAGAAAGGAGGATAGCTTGACTACCTCTCAGAAAGCAAAGGGACTCTGAAATCACGCAGTAAATGCAAAAGGCAGCTAATGAGAAAGTCAATGCAGAGGAGAAAAATAATGACTGGCTCTTTGGAAAACATGGGTGCTGCTGCCACTGGGGTGCACCATAGCTCTAAGATCAAGACTTCATAAGTAAATAGGCATGACCTGTGCTATAATTTACCTGTGTACAACTATTTTAAACTTTGCTTCTCAATTTGAGTAAGCATTATGCATTAAAACCGTTCTTCAAAAAATAAAATACTGACCATGCATGTAAAAAAAAGTTTTCCAGCCGGGCACCAGTGGCTCACACCTGTCATCTTAGCTACTCAGGAGGATGAGATCTAAGGATCACAGTTCAAAGCCGGCCTGGGCAGGAATGTCCATGAGACTCTGTTCTCCAATGAACCCCCAGAAAACCAGAAGTAGCACTGTGGTTCAAGTGGTAGAGCACTAGCCTAAGAAGAGCTGAGGAACAGAGCCCAGGCCCAGAGTTCAAGCCCCACAACTGACAAAAAAAAAAAGTTTGCCCTTTCATGGCAAGGGTGAAATATCGTAGAGTGGGTGGGTGAGAAAGCATCCTCTTACAAGCTGATGCCTATGATCCTATCCTAGCTACTCAAGAGGCTGAGATCTAAGGACTGAGCTTATAAACCAGGAAAGTAAGTAAGACACTTACCCTGGGTTCATGTCCCAGTACTGACACAAGGAAAAAAATAATGAAAATTAAAAATTCATTTATATGTGTGCATATTTATGCTGAGATGGAGCCCAGCATCTCTCACGTGCTAAACATGTGCTCTACTAAGCAGCAGTCCCAGCTCCTTATACTAACTGCTAAAGTCTCCTTTCTGATGTTACCAATTCATTCTATTCATTTACTAGTCTTATGTACCTGTTATATTTAAACAACTTACAAATCTTATTAAGAAACACATTTGCAATGTATTTTACTTTTTACCCATGTTTACCAATATTTGAAATATTTATGTGGTTTTGACTATGTTTCATGAAGCTTTTACAATGCATTCTAAGGTGAATACTGCCTTTAAACTAAGATTATATGTATACAGTTACTGTAGAAATAGGTGATCAGGCCAATAAAAGAATCAAGTATAAAAAGTATTTGCTGGCCAGTTGTTTGTCTTCTTGTTCAGGTAATCTCTGTCTTCTGCGCACGAGCCAGGGACCTCCCTGTCACTTCCAACCTCCCTTGAAATGTGCTGGAGTAGGGAGATCAATTTACTATTTAAAAGTTAAAAAAAATTCTGCACCAAACTCCCCATGATGTTTGGGAATAATCGTATCCAGATGTACAGTAGCTCTGTTTTTATACTTTCACATTGTTTGAGGATGTATCCAGGGCTGCTTGCATACCCTTTTTAATTAAGACTTATTTTTATATTTAAAATGTTCTGTAATCTCAAAGTGAATTTTACTAAGTACTAGTCCTGTTCTGTGTAATTTTACAGGGACACAACACATTTTATATTAAAATGGAAATTGCTTATTTTCTCTTGAAAAAAAATTTTTTAAAAAGTATTCTAGATTAAAACTCCATACCAGGGCCAGGTGTGATGGCTCCCACTTGGGATCCCAGCTAATCAGAGTTGGAGATTTGGAAGATGATGGCTAGATGTCAGCCTAGGCATAAGTTAGGGACTCCTCCACCTCAACAAATAAACCTGGCATAACAGTACATGCCTATAATCCTAACTATGTAAAAGTGTAGATGGGATTTTAGTCCAAGACTGCCCCAGGTAAAAAACAGGAGCCTCTATCTAAAAAATGGCTAAGCCAAAAAGGGTTGGGAGGTGTAGCTCAAGTGGTGAAGTACTTGCATAGCAAATGCAAGGTTCTGAGTTCAACCTCCAGCATTGCCAAAAATAAAGGTATATATGGGTAAACAATGGAAACACAAACTTATGAACTAGAAATATAGTAATATAAAATTTTTGACTGCTACTTACAAGCTTTAGTTCTTAAATTTACTTTCAACTGGGGCTGGGAAGGTGGCTCAGTGGTAGAGTGCTTGCCTTGCATAAGGCCCTAGATTCAATTCCTCAGCACCACATAAGCAGAAAAAGCCAGAAGTGGCACTGTGGCTCAAGTGGTAGGGTGCTAGCCTTGAGCCGAAGAGCTGAGGGACAGCACCCAGGCCCAGAGTTCAGGTCCCACAACCGACAAAAAAAAAAAAAATACTTTCAACTTTTTAAAAATATTGTAGCAAATGCACTCAGCATTTACCACAGAAACGATCTTAAGTTGTGTGAACACATACTCGTTGCTTCACACAATCGCCACGTCTCCATCTCCCAAAACAGAAACCTGTGACACATTCACCAAGCCAACTCCTCTCTGGCTCCTCCAGTCCCAGGCAGTGCACTTCCTCACCACCTCACGTAGTCCTTTCACTGGCTATACATAAGAAATGCTTTAAACGTTCATATGCCAGAAAGCAAATACTTGGCCACTATCAAAACTTAGGATTTAGCCAGGCACTGGTGGCTCATGCCTGTAATCCTAGCTACTTAGGAGGCTGAAATATGAGGATTGCAGTTCAAAGCCAACCTAGGCAAGAAAAGCCCATGAGACTCTTATCTCCAATAAACTACCAGAAAATACAGAAGTGGTGCTGTGGCTCAAGTGGGAAAGTGCTCGCCTTGAGCTGAAGAGCTGAGGGACAGTGCCCAGGCCCAAAGTTCAAGCCCCACGACCAATCAAAAAAACCTAAAACTTAGGATTGAACATTTTAAAAAAGTCAAAAGGTATGAATAGCTATAAAAAAAGCCTAACTTTTAAAGACTATGTGGCAAAGGCATCCAAGAAATGTGGATTTGTCACGTGTAGACAGGATTTTGTAACACATCCACAGGGACCAAAAATGCCTCACACCCCAGAGCTCCTTCCAACCACAGTCTGCTGTCCGTGAAACTCACACACTAATTTAGATTTTGCATGATCTGTTCATACTAACCTTTATGTACAAATGCTCTGTAGAGTGAAGAATGACAACAGGCTGGTCATGTGGCTCAACCAGTAAAATTCATGCCTAGCCAGTACAGTTCAAACCCTGGTATGACCAAAAAAAAAACCCAACCCTATAATTTATCTGTGGTATGAATATGATTTTTGTATAATGGATTTAAATAACCAAGCCTTATTTGGTTGTATGCTGTTTGAATGGTATTAAATGTATCACCACATAAGTGCTTATTATATGAATATAGACTGATGCAAAAAGGTCTTAAGGGTCACCTTGTCAGAAAAACATAGTGAACTGTTAATAGTCACAAATTATGTGACTATTCCCAAATGTTTCTTAATCCTTCAGAAAAGATCCTTCAAAAATTTTCAAAATAATGAATGGAATTCAATCACTTAAAATTCAAGTGCTGTTATTTCTACAAGATCTCGGATTATATGTTCATTTGTTTCTTGGAAGAAAAATCACATTTTCATTTCTTATATTTTATTTATGGTAGAGAGAACACTTCAATATTAATTCAAATATCTATCCATTAAATGCAAAAATGTTAATGCAATATTAAAAATCAAATTTAAATGAACACAAGGGAATATCACATTAAGGTTTCCATGGCAACTTCTCACTATGCTTTTCTGTTTCTGAATTGTAATATGGTCATTTATTACAGGCTCTTATAAAGTATAATTTTTGCAAATACTGAAAGATGTATAGGTTAATGCATGTCAATTCCAGACTCTGGCTGCAATGTAATATGATTCATTAGGCTACAGATATTCCAAACATTAACCCATATTCTTAATTTAGACAATTGATACAGACTGGAGCAAACTTTGGAAATTTTGACTCATCTGCTGGCATTCACGTGGATCACATCAGTACAGTTCCCATCACAGCTGAAACCTGAGTCTCCTCACTGAAATACTAATGCAAGTATGTCAGGTGACTCACTTTAGGGCGAATTTGAAATTATGAATTACAGATTCTGCTAGGCTAGGCAAAAACGTGATCTGAGAAATGGGTCCTACTGGTCTACAGCTGCTGCCAAGTCTCGACTTCTAGTACTGGACCACCTTTGTCAACAATCTCTAGTTGTACATTTACATATACTGAAACCTCAATGGAAACAGCCTTTAATGAAACAATAACTATTTATCGAAAGGAAAGAATTGGGTATCACCAAGCTATACCTATAAGGATTTAGGAAAAATATATAAAGAAGTTAAATGTCCACTAACAGAAGTGAGGTAACTGATTGTCAATGCTGTTTAGAACTTGAAGAATTCCTTGAGTAAACTGGATTTTTTTTCTAAAAATAAATACAGGTAGGTTAGTTAAAAATGGTAAACAGAGTTTTGAGAGTGATTAGACCGATATATACTGATGAGAAAAAAAAAACACAGCACGCATAAAACAGTCTGTACAGTAAGGGGGGAAAGAGCAAACAGGCAACATATTCTCTCAAAAACATTTGCACAGGTGAGCGCTTGGGAAAGCCATCACAATCTTGTTTTCCAAGTCTTAAATTTATTATCAGGTTCTTCTGCTAGTTTAAATAGGTGATTTTTTTAAAACTGCTTTGCCTATTGTCACCACTTTTCAAAAATGTGCCGGTACTGGGGCTGCAACTGAGGACCTACACACTATCCCTGAGCTTTTTTGCTCAAGGCTAGTACTCCACCACTTGAGCCACAGCTCCACTTCTGGCTTTTCTGTGGTTAATTAGAGATAAGAGTCTCAGAGACGTTCCTGCCTGGGCTGGCTTCAAACTGCTACCATCAATCTCAGCCTCCTGAGTGACTACCAGCACCTGGCTCATTTTTGAAAACTTTTTTTTTGGGGGGGGTAGGGGTCCGGTCGTGGGCCTGAACTCTGGGCCTGGGCGCTGTCCCTCAGCTCTTCAGCTCAAGGCTAGAGCTCTACCACTTGAGCCACAGCACCACTTCCGGCTTTTTTCCTTTTTGCTTATGTGGTGCTGGGGAATCGAACCCAGGGCCTCATGCATGCAAGGCAAGCGCTCTACCACTGAGCCACCTTCCCAGCCCTCATTTTTGAAAACTTTTGAACATAAAGTTATTCCTAACATCTCACCTCTTGGAGTAATAGAATTATATGGTGATACAACTTTTTTATTTATGATATTGGTTATATGTACCTTCCCCTCTTTTGTCTCCTTGTAGCTATTGCAAAGAACTAACTGGCTTCAGTGACTCTATTGTACTTTTGTTCTCTATTTCATTAATTTTGCTTTTATTATTAGTTTTGGGGGAGACAGGGTTTCACTATGCAGCCCAGGCTGGTGTCAAATTCACCATGGAGCCCACCCAGGTAAGCTCTGAACTTGTGACCCTCCTGCCTCAGCTTCCAGAGGGCTGAATTATAGCCCCCAGGTTTTGCCAGTACTGTGGCTTGAACTCACAGCTGGTATTCTACCACTTGAGCCACAGCTCGATTCCTCTAGCTTTGCTTCTATTACACTTCCTCTATTAGGGAATGTGATTTAATTCATTATTCAACATCTCCTTGAAAATAAGTTATTTACTTAGATGATATTTTGGCTTCCCTCTGCCATCATAGAAGAGCTTAAGGTTATAAATTTCCTCAAGTTTTATCTCAGTTATGCCTCTCAAATTTGATATTTTCACCAATGAGTTCAAAATATTCTCTAATTTATAGTATATGCAGATTTTCTAACTTATTTGAGATATAATCATGTCTGTGATTCCCTTCAAATTTTGTTGAGAAATTTATGGCTAGTATATAATCATTAGAACCTAATTCAGGCTGGGTGTTGATAGCTCACACCTGTAATTCTAGCTACTCAAAAGGCTGAGATCTGAGGATCATGCTTCAAAACCAACCTAGGCAGGAAAGCCTGTGAGACTCTTATCTCCAATTAGCACCAGAAAAAAATGGAAGAGGAGCTGTACCTCAAAGTGGTAGAATGCTAGCCTTGAACAAAATCAGTCAGAGACAGACAGTGCCCAGGACCTGAGTTCAAGCCCCATGACCAACAATAACAACAACAAAAAAGCCAAAACTTAATGATAAGCACAGTTTTAAAATAATGCATTCTGGTCAGGCATGGTGGTACATGCATACAATCTCAGCATTCAGGAGGCTGAGGCAGGAGTGCAGAGTTTGGGGCCAGTCCATGCTAAAGAATGAGGTCCTGCCTTAGAAAACCCAAAACTTAATCTGCACTTGATTGGTGGGGTGGTGTTTGTTTATCCTAGTCAATCTTTGGTAACCCTATGGACACTGTTTTTCCCAATCACTGTTACAATCTCCACCAGAGGGTTGGAGGCTAGAATGCTTACCAATGAGCAAAAGCATCAGGTACTGAGTTTGAGTCCTGGTCTCCAACCTTTAAAAAAAATCTCCATGATTCTAAATTTACTTGTTGCCCTCATAAATCCTGTGAACAGGCTGGGAATGTGGTCTAGTGGTAGAGTGCTTGCCTAGCACGCATGAGACCATGGGTTCAATTCCTCAGTACCACATACACAGAAAAAGCCTGAAGTGGCACTGTGGCACAAGTGGTAGAGTGCTAGCCTTGAGCAAACGAAGCTCAGGGACAGTGCCCAGGCCCTGAGTTCAAGCCCCAGGACTGGCATAAATAAATAAACAATCCTGTGAACATTACATTTTCCTGGTGAATGGAAAACTATATGTTTTATCTTTACCTCCGGCAATGCTTCTTTCCTTACTATCTTTTTTTTGACATTTGGTTTCTTGTGTATTTATTAAAAATTATAGCATCTTAGTGGAAGGGGTTTTAGCAAATGTCAACAGCAACATTTTCACATTTTTTAAAAACCAATTCCACATGTCCGATTCTTTATTCAGACTTCCAATCCATATTCAGCCTGAGGAGAGTGACTTACTAGTCACTGGTCCCAATTGAATGTGTGTCAAACTATCTTTGATATTGTATAGGTACACCAGCTGTTTACCACATGTTTCAGAGAATCATTTGCCATTTCTTTAATGTTGTTTCCTGTATGGTTATATCTACATGCTATATTAAAAATAACAAGTATATATTTTAAAAATCCAGTCTACAATTGTCATTTTATTACGTTGAATTGAAATCCTTTATACAACTACTTAATAGTTTTTTAAAAAATTAACAAAAATAAACCCATTGGCAAGAAAAATTTTAATAAAATTTTCATGTCAACTGCAGTAATCATTTATATATTCATTCATACATGGTTTTAGATATAAGATCTTCTTTTTTTTTTTT
>NW_012267317.1:2750805-2755057 GCF_000151885.1 Dipodomys ordii | reverse complement strand
CTGGGCCTGGGCACTGTCCCTCAGCTCTTCAGCTCAAGGCAAGCGCTCTACCACTTGAGCTACAGCGCCACTTCCGGTTTTCTGGTGGTTAACTGTCTCTCCTGCCCGGGCTGGCTTTGAACCGCGATCCTCAGATCTCAGCTTCCTGAGTAGCTAGGATGACAGGCGTGAGCCACCAGCGCCCGGCTTATAAGATCTTCTTGTGTCCTTTCATTCTGTCCTGCTATATTATGGCTATCGTTGAATATACTGCCCTAAATTCACATTGGAAGTGGAATCCAAATGCACAGGGCCGGGAGGAGGGGCCTAATTAGAAGTGATTTGGTAATGGAGGCTTCATGCTCACAAGTGGGCTGTGGTGCTGTCTTGGGAGTGGATCTGAGGTAGAAAAGAGAGTTCAGCTTGCTCACCCTGACCCATCTCCTGCTTGGACTTCTACCACAGAATGAGGCAGCAAAGCATTTCAAGCAATCTCTAGACTCTAAGAAAGAAATGTCTGTTCTAAGTCACCTAGCCCAGTTATTCTGTTACAGTAACACAGAAGGGACTAAGCAATCATGTTAGTTCTTTTCCTGTTTTTAAGTCTTTTATTTTATTTATGTCAGTAATGGAGCTTGAACTCATGGCCTTGAAACTATCTCAAGCTTTTCTGCTCAAGGCTAGTGCTCTACCTCTGGGAGCCGTAGTTCTACTTCCAGTTTTCTGGCGGTTAATCACAGATGAGCTCATGGACAATTCTGCCTGGTCTGGCTGCAAACTGTGATCCTCAGATCTCAGCCTCCTTGGTAGCTAGTATTACAGGCGTGAGCCATCAGTGCTAGTCAAACCATTTATTTATTTATTTATGAAACAAGGTCCTGCTCTTTCCCAAGACCACAATAGCTACTCCAAGGTAGCACAGTGGTAGAGTATTGGCATAACATGTACAAGGCCCTAGTTCCATCTCTAGCACCACAAAGTAAACAAATCCTATTATAATTCAACTCTTCCTAAAGTCTTCTGTGCATGCAGGAATTTAACAATCCAAGTCCTGTAACTGTAGTGTTTTTCAGTGTTTTAATTTTCTTGAGATTCTGTCCACCAATTTTAACTTCCTGATGTCAGACGTGTGCTACCATGCCCAGCCATGCAAACTTTTGGAGGCTTGAGAACTTTTCTTTTTTTCTAAATCTGTCTCTATAAACTGCCATCCCCTGATCTCAGCCTCCTAAGTAGCTTGGCTTACATACAATGCATCTGGCTTAAAAAAAAATCTATCTTAAAATATTATATGGAATGTATTTTTTAAAAAACTGCTGAGGATCACACATAGAGCCCCTAATATATACTAGGGAAACATCTATCACTGGGCTATGACCCCAACTCCTTAAAATCGAAAGTATTGCTGCAGTAAAATGTGACGGGCTACAATGCTGTCTCCTCTGTGGCACGTCAGTGCCACATACTGTCATTTCTCTTCTAGTAAACTTTCCGATTTTGGGGGGGGAGGATGGGGCACGGGGCTTGGACTCAGGACCTGGGCGCTGTCCCTGAGCTCTTGTGCTCAAGGATAGCACTCTACCACAGAGCCACTCCTGGTTTTCTGGTGGTAAGAGTCTCACAGACTTTCCTGCCTGGCCTAGCTTCAAATCATGCTCCTCAGATCTCAGCCTCCTGAATAGCTAGGATTGCAGGAGTGGGCCATCATTGCCTGGCTTCCTATCATCTTTTAAAAATGTATTTATACAACTACAAAAGCTTTCTTTTGATATTTCTCTAGATTCATCTTTTGGATTTCAAAATTACTATATATATTTTATATATATACACACGTGTGTGTGTGTGTGTGTGTGTGTGTGTATATATATATACATACATACATATATACATAAATAAAAGCTTTTAAAAAGCATATAGCAAAGCCAGGTACTAGTGCCTCATGCCTGTAATCCTAGCTAGTCAGGAGGCTGAGATCTGAGGATCACGGTTCAAAGCCAGCCCAGGCAAGAAATTCCATGAGCCTCTTATCTCTAATTAACCACCACAAAACTGGAAATGGGGCTATGGTTCCAAGTGGTAGAACACTAGCCTTGGGCAAAAGAACTCAGACAGCAACTATGCCCTGAGTTCAAGCCCCATGGCTGACCAAAAAACAAAACAAAAAACATATAAAGGATGGTTTAGAAAACTAGTTTAATGATCTTGGGTTCTTGCAGGAGAGTTTAATCCATTTGGTGAGATCTAGTTCAATCATGTTATTTCATGCTTGTTAAATCCATCTTTTCATGTGTGCATTTGTCCATATCCTGATTTTGACAGTTCCTTTTCTTTTCCTTAATATATATTAGTGGTACCTAGATACTGTGGTAGAATATATTTGTAAATTCAAATTTGTAAAATTATCTCTAAAATATATAGAGCATATATACAGACAGCCCAAAATCAAATTGACAAATTCTTTTTTTTTTTTTTGGGTCCGGTCGTGGGGCCTGAACTCTGGGCCTGGGCGCTGTCCCTCAGCTCTTCAGCTCAAGGCTAGCGCCCTACCACTTGAGCCACAGCTCCACTTCCGGCTTTTTTCTTTTTGCTTATGTGGTGTTGAGGAATCGAACCCAGGGCCTCATGCATGCAAGGCAAGCGCTCTACCACTGAGCCACCTTCCCAGCCCCAAACTGACAAATTCTTAATCAAAGGTAAAGGTTGATCTACCTTTCATCTCTTTTAGAAAAACTGAAGATGATAATGGTTTTTATTCTCTTGGTGATAATGGCTTTGAATTCAGGGTCTCATGCTTATTAGACAAGTAGCTATATCACTTGAGCTAGCCATGCTCCTACTCCTAGAAAAATACAATTTTAATCTGGCTATTTTCAGTTAACCTAATGCGCTATAGACTTATGATTTTTCCTGCCATACATTAATGTCTAATTTAATTTATGGCACCAATATTCCTCAGATTTATTCCAGTGCTTTCCAGTTATTTCACTCACCCTTACTTTTGATACCTCAGTCTTTCTTTCTGAACTAATTTTCCTCCATAAGGTATTAACTTTCAGAAGTTCCTTTAGTGAGGTAATTTTGTCAATGTGTTTTGGTTCTGCTCAATGGAAGGTATCTTTATTACACTTCCATTCCTAGATAGGATGGTTTAATATATCTACATAGCAGGGCAGTCTCGCTGAGTTTTGGATGATGGGTAACAGTACTTTTTTGTAGCTAAAAGCTGAGGACCTCAAACATCTGAAGGAAGTGGTATGGAAAGCACTGTCTTAATATTCAGCTGCAGTTACCAAATGGATGTCTAAGTTAGGCTCCACACACATCCTTTTACTAGCCTCACAATGACCCTATAAAAAGCTTGCTGTGAGAAAAGAATATTAGCATCCCCATTTTATGGGTAATGGAATACATTTTCTAAGATTTGTCATTCCTCATTCTCATTATTCTTTTGCTTTTATTCAGCATCACTGTATACACTATCCACATAATTTATAAGACGATTTCACTTTTCTCCCTTGAAGCCTGATTCTTTTTTTGCAAGTATTAAATTTTCTATTGCATTCACAAAGTCCCATACAACTTTTAGTTTAAAAGAATTTTTATTAACCAGTATTCTCAAGTCTTTCCATCAGGTCAGATAGCAAATCTTTCTAAGATAACTAAGTCTTTGGTCTGACACATTAATATTCAGCTGATAATTTAACACCAAAGTTCATTATTTTTTAACCATGTTCCTCAAGAATAAGTTTATATTCTTCTAAATTAATACTTCATCTATATAAAGAAGAAATGGAAAGTCCTCTCCTATTCAAGGCTAGAATTCTGCTATGACAGGTGAAGTTTTCCATGAATACTTTGTGAGGCACACTTCAGCAAACTATAGAGTTTGAGAAAGAAGGTAACTGAATCTTCATGTCTTTTATGAGCTAAAAAGAGCAATTCTCTAAAGCAGAACAATAGATTTTATATATCACACATTCTGACCAGAGGGTAAAATTAGCATATCCCTCCAACTTATGAATTATCTGTAAATTATTTGTAACCTGTATTAGATGTAATAAAAATATACAAAAATAAAAATGGTAACTGGGACCTGGTGGCTCAGGCCTATAATTTTCGCTACTCAGAAAGCTGAACTCTGAGGATCGCATTTTGAAACAAACCAGACTGGACAAGACAGTCTTTGAGACTTTATCTCTAATTAACCAGCAAAAAGAGCCAGAAGTAGAGCTGTGGCTCAAGTGTTAGAACACCAGCTTTGAGTAAAAAAGCT
>NW_012267317.1:2747288-2750613 GCF_000151885.1 Dipodomys ordii | reverse complement strand
ACACACACACACACACACACACACACACACACACACACACACACACTCTGACTAATGCTCTAAGAAACTGGGAATCCATACTACCAAGGCCGCTCTGAGAAATACCTCAGTGGCTTCTCATTGACTGAGGAAGCTGGGCTATTTATACAACCAATTCTGCCTTGTGGCTAAGGAATTCCCAGCTCTGCAGACATACTTCCATAGACACACCTCCTAAGGGAGGATGCAAAGGAGACTAGGAACACATTTGAACTTTCCTAAAGAAATGCTTAACTGAATTCCAAACTTGTGACACCAAGTTTTATATAAAAGTCCATTTTATTTAGTCTAAAATATGTATATTAGTTTTAAAACAAGCTTGGCTCAAAGTTTTAACTGTTAACATCACTTTGATATTAGGAACAGAACAGCCTGTAGTTTTACTAACACTAATTTAAGAAATCCATTATGTGCAGTACTGCCAATAAAAAAAGAAAGAAAGAAAGAAAAATCCATTCTGTGTAGAAACATTGTGGTGTTACTTTCCTCAGACTTTTAAAACTTTTAGAATGAAATCACTTTAGCTTATAAAAGACTTCTTAAGACCTGTATTATAGCTTGTAAAAGACTATTTTATGACATTCAACAAAATTCCACCCCACTTTCTCTGATAATAAAGAAGTGTTTTCTTAAACTGTGACTTGTTAAATGACGTGAAACTAGGGAGAACTGGGTGGTACCGTTAGTATCCTGGTTATCTTGGTGTTTGGAGAAGACTATCCTGTGCTTCACCATTTGCTGCCAGGCCTTACAGAGATAGGGCCTGAAGTCCGAGTCGGCATCCGAGGGCAGTTTACACGCAGCTGGCCCTTCTGTAGACGCTCCAGCTCTCTGCATTATGCTTTGTGTTGTTGCTAAGAGGATCAAGCGATATTCATTGACAAGTTTCTCTAGAAGCTTAGAACATTTCTTCAGAGTAGACTCCTGCAAGTTCACACTTTCTCCTCCATTGACTCGGTCTATCCAGTAAAACGCTGACAGGCTGTCCACAATCAAAAGACAGAGAGAGGGGTGACTACAGAACATGGCTTCTAGTGAATAGAGGGTGAGCAGGAGCTGGGTACTGCTGCTGCAATAAACCAAAAACATTCTTCCAAGGCAGCACTTTATCATTTCTTCAGAGCTTTGCGATAGCCTATGCTCAAGAACTGTAACAAGCCGAAGCATGTCAAAGTGGTAATCTGTATCAATAAATAAGACTTCTACTTCCAATCCACCTTCTGACCTTGGAAGTATACATCGTGCGGTTAAATGATAGAGCATTTCTGTTTTTCCTGTTCCTTCTGGACCGTGAAATTCAAGAATATCACCTGTGTAAAGTTTAAAAATGTCAGTCAAAACGCAGAAATGAGAAGTCTGCATGCAGAAAGGTTCAAGGAAACATTTACAGGAATGTCAGAATCCAAATCCATTTGCCAAATGGATGTGACAAGCAAATACAAATGAGTAGGGAAAGCATTACATGTTAACTCCCAAGTTGTGGAGGGAGGCAATGGATCCACCCTAAAAATCATGTTTCTCAGTCTCCCTTGTAAAGAGGGATTGCCAGGTGAATAGTTGTAGCTGCCAAGAGGCAAGTTGATGTCTGCTGGGGCCTCAAGGGTTTTTTGCACTCTATGCAGGTGTCACTCCTTGTGTGGAAGTGGCGCAGCCATCTCCAACCAGTGAAGATGAAAGACAGACAGTTGTGCCCAGCTTTGGATAACAACAGCTGCTTGCGGCCTACCCCATACTACTGCACCAAGGGGAAAATAAGCCTCTCCCTCAACTGGACTTCTGTTGCTGGCTGGTGAGAGTCATCCCTAATCAGGTGCCTCATGCTATCAGAATTAGAAATGGTATAGTTCTTGGCTTTCTCGGTTCACAAATTACAGATGGCAAGAGTTCCATGGTGCTCAGGCTCCACACACCGATGGCACCCTTCAACTGAAAAGCCCTGACATATATATCCAGACGGCTTTAGGTTATGCTTTTCAATTGGAACAGTTCTTCAGAGTTGGGAGGGTTGCACTTGTGTAGCATGCCTGAGGCCCTGGGTTTAATCCCCAGCACCACACAAACACACACATATACATATACACACACAAAAGGAATATCTCTTAAAACTGTATCTAGCTACATAATAAATTATTTTCCCCCATAGTATAAGCCAAAGTCAACCACTTTGAACCTTAAAGATTCCAAATTTCTTTCTAAATTTCTTATTAACTTCAAGAGCAGTACAAGCTAATAAAATGCCACCTGGGAAATTGTCCTGCTTCCAGAACTTTTCAAAATGCATTAAAGACTAATGTTCCAATTCTTCCTAGTTTGTTTGTCATTATTGCTAATATATGGCTGAACCATCTGATTTGGAAACACTATGTTTAAAAGCAGATTTTTAGGCCTCAATCAAATTACAGTGTATCTAAAAATTCAGATATTTTATTTCCTATTATTACAAACCACTGGACACTGAGGTATTCTCAAACAATATAAAAGCATAAAAGTATAAAGTTATAATTTAGCAGGAGTAACTTCAAGCATTCTATTACACAGTAGGGGACTACAGTTGACAATAATATATATTTCAAAATAGCTACAAGAAAAGATTTTGAGGTTCTTCCCATAAGGAAATGACAAATGTGAGGTGACTGATATGCTAATTACTATGATCACTATATAAGGCACACCTTCTGAAATAGCACCTTGCATCTCACAAATACATACTGTTATTATGGAAACGTTAAAATTTTTATTAAAAATCTAGCAAGTTATACTATACCTAAAAAGTATAACTTCAGACAAGGCTGGGATATAACTTAATGGTAGAGACTTACCTAGCATGCATGAAGCCTAAATCTGGCTCTCAACACTACACACATACACAACAAATAAAAAGCTTAGCCAATTTCCACTATAATCTTACATAAAATTTGTGACTTAAAAAAAAATTTTTTTTTTGGGGGGGGGGTGGAGGTCCAGTCGTGGGCCTGAACTCTGGGCCTGGGCGCTGTCCCTCAGCTCTTCAGCTCAAGGCTAGCCCTCTACCACTTGAGCCACAGCGTCACTTCTGGCTTTTTTTTCCTGTTTATGTGGTGCTGAGGAAATCAAGCCCAGGGCCTCATGCATGCAAGGCAAGCGCTCTACCACTGAGCCAACTTCCCAGTCCTTAAAATTTATTTGTAAAAAACTTTTAAGCCAGGCACTGGTGGCTCATGTCTGTAATCCTAGCTTCTCAGGAGGCTGAGATATGAGGATGGCTGTTCAAAAGCCAGCCCAGGCAGGAAAGTCTGTGAGCCTTTTT
>NW_012267317.1:2742649-2745083 GCF_000151885.1 Dipodomys ordii | reverse complement strand
CGCTGTGGCTCAAGTGGTAGAGTGCTAGCCTTGAGCTGAAGAGCTGAGGGACAGCGCCCAGGCCCAGAGTTCAGGCCCCATGACCGGACCCAAAAAAAAAGAAAAAAGAAATATAAAAATTTGGAGAGAAAAGGGAAGACCTCCAGGGGATAAAAAATACAGGAAACTATTTAGAAGGTAAATATTTTAGAATTAAACTTAACTTTGCCATGTATTTTATTGGGCTTCTCTCTTTCGTCTAATAACATCTTTTCTTTCATTCTCTCTGTCTTTGTCTCTCTCCCCAACCCCCTCACTTCTGATAACTGGATTTTGAACTTGGGGCCCTGAGCCACAACTTCACTTCTAGATTTTTTGCTACTTAATTGGAGGTGTCTCTCTTATTTTTTTTGGTCAGTTGTGGGGCTTGAACTCTGGGCTTGGGCGTTGACCCTCAGCTCTTCAGCTCAAGGCAAGAGCTCCACCACTTGAGCCACAGCACCACTTCTGTTTTCTGGTGGTTTATTGGAGATAAGAGTCTCACAGACTTTCCTGTTTTGAACTGCAATCCTCAGATCTCAGCCTCCTGAGTAGCTAGGATTACAGGCATGAGCCACAGGCACCCGCTGGTAAATGTCTCTTGAATTTGTCTGTCTAAGCTGACTTCAAACCTTTATCCTCAGACCTCAGAGTAGCTAGGATTACGGATATGAGCCACCGGGGCCCCTTTCCTTTTTTTTTTTTTTTAAGATTTGTTGATCTATCTGCAATGATGGAGATTAAACCCAGGAATATTTATACACTAGCAAACACTCTACCTCTGCAATACCTCCGATAACTTCGCCAAGTATTTTCTTAGTGAGAGATGGTGATTACAAACATTTCTCAGCATAACTCAGAAAGACTACTAAATGTCATGATGAAACCCCTTACTTATACACAATTAATATAAAATTTTTAAAAATGGGGAATAAAAAAATGGGGGAAAAGACTATTGAAGGCAGTTATCAGCAAAGCTTTCTAGACCTGTACATTAACATTAGATATCTACGGTCATCTTATGGATTCCTTTGAGCCTTAGTTTTTAGCATGATTGAAAGTAAGGCCAAGGAATTTCTCTGAGAGTCTTTTGTTGAAAGATTAATTCATAGATAACACTTCTTGTTCATAACTAGGGAGTAAAATCTGCATACTTGCAAGTTACATATGAATATTATCATTAAGGTCCTTGAACTAAATTCCCTACAAATATGCTAATGATGAACTAAAAAATTAGTTCTACTGATTTTATAAACTTTCATGCTTATTCATTAAGATAAAAAAAATTGTGTTCAAAGATTATGTTCTATGGAGGGGATATGGTCCTTTTAACCCTATTTGAAGTCACTATCTCTCTTATATGTTTCTGTGAGCTGTTACAAAAAATAGCGCCCTTGTCCAGCCAAAGTACTGACTATGACAACTTGTAATGAAATTTTTTTAAAAAAAGTTCTACAGTTTGGCACTTGAAAAACTTAAAAAAACTCAGAAAATCTGGATGGTTTGGCCCTGGCAGTTACTCTTACGAATAGATGCTGTAAGGAGTCAGGGTAACAGATTGTAGAAGAGTTACGAATCTAAAGATCCTTCAAAATAAGGAAAAGAAAGAAATGCCAAAAAAAATAC
The DNA here is from genome assembly GCF_000151885.1 of Dipodomys ordii. Classification (NCBI taxonomy): domain Eukaryota; kingdom Metazoa; phylum Chordata; class Mammalia; order Rodentia; family Heteromyidae; genus Dipodomys; species Dipodomys ordii. The sequence goes on along the minus strand of NW_012267317.1, from coordinate 2,743,439 downwards.
ATCATCTTGGTACCATCCTACTAACTATATAACAAATATGGTGAATTTTTAGTTAGTCATTATAGTACTGAAGAAGTGTGAAATAGTACATAGTACTAAATAACTACTATCCAAAAAGCATTAAAAACATGTTTACCACAGCATTAGAGACTTAAAACCCTTCAATATCTCCTACGTAAGCTTCCCTAAAACAATTTCTGGTAACTAATATTACTAATAATCTTTATAATCCCAGTCTTTTTTCCCTGCAGAAATGGGGATTGAACTCAGGACTTCACTCTTGCTATACATGTGTTTTATTATTTGAATCACGTCTGCACCCCTTTTGTATGTATTTTGTTTTGGAGACAGGATCTTGCCAACTTTGCTAGGGCTGATCCTGAACTCACAATCCTCTTGCTGCTATGTTACAGATATAACACACCAAAGACAGAAGTAAGTTACGGGTGTGCATGAGCACACTGGACTAGAATCCTAGGCCTGTATCTGCTTTGTGCCAAAGAGGTATTTGTCTAGGTAGCTTTATAGCTATAGTATCTACGCATCTACAACAAGCTATGACAGGAAGTGGTGCTATAGCTCTCAACTGGTAAAGCACTAGCCTTGAGCTGAAGAGCTGAGGGACAGCGCTCAGGCCCAGAGTTCAAACCCCATGACTGACAAAAAAATAAAAAAATTAAAATAAATAAATTGTTGATTAAATTTTTAGCCAGGCACCAGTGGCTCACACCTGTAATCCTAGCTACTTAGGAGGCTGAGATCTGAGGATCACAGTTCAAAGCCAACCCAG
>NW_012267317.1:2736226-2738344 GCF_000151885.1 Dipodomys ordii | reverse complement strand
GGGAAAGGAGGCAATGTATACTCATCATTCCACCACTTAAACCATGGTCTGGCCCAATTGCTTCTCCATTTTTAATTGTGCAATATATTATATATTATCTCTTGCTAAGAGTATGTATATGCAAACAAGTAGAGTGGAAAAACTTCTTTTATAAAACCATTTATTGGACTGGGGTGTGATTCAAGTAGAGAAGTAGAGGTCAATCCCCAGTATTTTTTAAAACCCTAACTTAGATACATTTTGTAACCAACATATTCTTCTTCCCAGTTTACTCTAGTGTGTTTTACATAGATACTTGTACATTTAGTGATCTCCTTCTGTTTATATTAGTTCCATAGAACTTAGAATAGTGACAGTCTCTCTCTGTCTGTCTCTCTGTCTCTGTCTCTCCCTCTTTTAGTGTACTAGTCCTGGTACAGGAACTCAGGACCTAGGTACTGTCCATGCGGTTTTGTGCTCAAGGCTAGCACTCTAACACTAGAGCCACTTCCAGCTTTTTGGTGGTTAATTGGAGATAAAGAGTCTCATGAGGTCTCATGGGCTTTTCTGACCTAACTGGCTTCAAACCTCTATCTTCAGATCTCAGCCACCTGAGTAACTAGGATTACAAGAGTGAGCCACCTACATCCAGTGAAATGATATTTATCTTTTTTTAATTAAAAAATTAGCATATATGAATTGTACATTGAGGGTTTCATTGTGACATTTCCATACAATCTATCCCAATCATTCTCCTTCCCTTTACCTCCCCCACTTCCTAAAACCAATTCCAACAGGTTTCATTGTTCAGTTTTTATACTACTTTTTAAAGTTGCATTTTTACCATGAACAGGTGAATCTTCATCAGCAAACAGATTTGGTTCTATTTCTTTCAAGGAACTTCTACCTTCAAGGCGGGCAAGAAGCTTACAAAAGAAAAAAGAAGAAAACTCATTACTTAAAAAGTCTAAAATTCTACAATTATCTAACTTTCTAAAATCCCATATGAAAAACTTTGAAATTTTGAAGATTTGAAGGAATATACAGAATGGGAAATGTGACTTAGAAGAAATACTGTGTTCATCTATATTTATGTTATTTCATTTTTTTGCTGGGCACTGGTGGCTCACGCCTGTAATCCTAGCTACCCAGGAGGCTGAGATCTGAGGACTGTGGTTCAAAGTCAGCCTTGGCAGGAAAGTTCATGAGACTCTCATCTCCAAGTAATCACAGAAAAAGCCAGAAGTGGTGCTATAGGTCGGTCAAGTGGCAGAATACTAGCCTTGAGCGAAAGGAGATTAGGGACAGCTCCCTGACCCAGACTTCAGGGTCCAGGACTGGCAAAAAAAAAAAAAGGTAAAAAAAATAACTTTTTGTAAATGTACCCAAAACTGTTGGTATAAAATGTCTGTGTCCTTAAAGGAATAGTCAATTTTAAAATCTAAAGCCAAACTGTTCATTGAAAACTATTCATTTTAATTTACCTTATAATTAAATTTCTTCCTGTGCTTATAACACTTATTATATAGTTATTTGTTTTAATTTATCCCATTTTATGTAGGAAAGGAAAACAGAATAAGAAAACCTATTGAGGATGTTATTGAGGGGTAGGGGAACAGACAGTGTAATAGAGGAGATGAAATTGGTTAAAACAGAGTGGAATGCATGTGGAAATGTAACAATGAAATCCTGCCCTGTATAACTAATATAACCCAATTTTAAAAAGCACATATTCAAATTCCACAAAATAACTAACTCAAGAAGTTACTCCAACTGTTTACTATTATGGCTCAAAACATGGCACAACTCTCCCCCATATTTCCTTATTGTATGGTATTCAAATCAGTATCATAATTTTTTTGACATTGCTCCTCATAGTTATCTACTTTATTCAGCCAACTCACACGTAACTTTCCACTATTACTAAAAAAAAGAAAAAGAAAAAACTAATCAAGGCTAGGCTGGGCACAGGAGCTCATACCTATAATCCTGGCGACTCAAAAAGCTGAGATCTGAGGATGGCAGTTAGAAGCTAGCCCAGGAGGGGCTGGGAAGGTGGCTCAGTGGTAGAGCACTTGCCTTGCATGCCTGAGGCCCTGGGTTCGATTCCTCAGCACCACAGAAGCAAAAAGAAAAAAG
>NW_012267317.1:2723055-2734451 GCF_000151885.1 Dipodomys ordii | reverse complement strand
TCCGAGACCCCCACAGCGCGGCGGCCGGGCCCTCAACTCCCTCGCTCCCACCGGACACGCTCACCTCGGTCCCAGACTCAGCCCTGTGGAAGTCACTACACATCCCCACGAAAGCCTGGAGCGCGAGAGGCTCAACTTTCCCGCCACTGACGCCATTTACCCACAACGCGGGAGACGCAACCAGTCAGACGGGCCGAGCGCCGGCCCGAGGCTCGCGCCTGCGCCCTGAGCCGGCCCGGGTGAAGCGGCAAGGAGCATGCGCAGTGGAGCAGGTGGTTCCGATGACGTCAGCCTCGCTCTCTCCTCCACCGCCCCTCCACCCCGCTCGTTTTCGTTTCCATGGAGACCGGGAGGCCGCCAGTGCTTTCGTTTTTTTCCCTCGGTCGTAAATTTGGATTCGTTTTTATTAGACAAAATGAGCAGCGCGCACTTGATTTTTTTTTAATTACCAAAATGCATTTCATGCAGAGAGAGTTGTTGCAGGCGACAAGGCGATTGCCACAGCGATTGGGGTGGCCGAGATGGGAGGGGCCCCGAACCGGGATTGCGAAACTGCCAGGATGAACCAATCAATCAATCAATCAATCAATCAGTCAGTCCTCTTCCGTTCGTTCCTGGGTTGAAAGCCTCTGACTGACTTCATGTTAACTCGTGGTTAATTTCAGAGGAAAAAGAAGAACAGAAAATAATGAATTTAAAAGAACTTTAAAAATATACCGAGCTAGTGGGTTTACGAAGCCTTTATGCTTTTGGAGGGAGGTGCAAGCACTGAGGCTTCAAGTCAGGGTCGGGGCTCTATTAGCTTCTTTCTTTTAAGGCTGGCACTCGACCACTTGAGCCACAGCTTCATTTCCGGCTTTTTGGTGGTTAATTGGAGATAACAGTCTAGGGAACTTTCCTGCCAGGGCTGACTTCGAACTGCAAATCCTCAGATGTCACTCCGCCTCTTGAGTAGTTAAGTTTACAGATGTGATCCACCGGCTATCATGCCCTTTCTTGAGGCAGAAGTCTTATTACTAGTGAATGCAAAATGTCCATTCATCAATTTACATACATATATAATTTGTACTTTATAATCTTTATAAAGATATATTGTATATATCTATTGTAATGTATAATAATGTAGTATATGTCTGAGTAATATTGATTGTATATATACATGAGTATATTATATACTAATATACATGTATATATGTAATTTATGTGTATGTGTATATTACATATAATATATATAAGTTCTCTCATATATAGAGATGAGAGAATACCATATACCAGACCTTAAAATCACACTTCAAACACTGTAGAAAAGCACACTGCAACATTATTCGTAATTGCAAAATATTGGAAATATCCTAAATGGCCCTACAAAGGCGAGAGTAATCAGCCTTTGCCTCAGAGTGGAGTGTGACGATGAAGACACTCTCGATGCACTTGCATTGAGTGGTTACCAGGATTCAATGTTAAAGGAAAACACAAAGTGGAAGGGGTATCTGGAGTTTGTTAGCTTTAATGGAAGAAGGAAAGAGAAAGAAGAAAATGCACATTTCTGTTCTTTTAGGTAAAAAGAAGAACAGGAAGAATAGGTGAGAAACCAAGGAAACTGGTTATCTATAGAAAACAGAAAGAAATATGCTGGAAAAGCGGGTACTATTAATAAGGTAAAAGTTGGGGGCTGGGCACCAGTGGCTCACACTTGCAATCCTAACTATTCAGGAAGCTGAGATCTGCGAATCATGGTTCAAAACCAGACTGGGCAAGAAAGTCTGTGAGACTTTTATCTCCAATTAACCACCAGAAAACCGGAAGTAGAGCTATGGCTCAAAGTGGTAGAATGTTGGCCTTGAGTGAAAAAGCTCAGGGACAGAGCTCAGTTCCTGAGTTCAAGCCCCAGGACTGACCAAAAGAAAAAAACAAAACAAAACCACTACTTTCACTATTTGTTGCATCTTGCTTGAAATCTTTTTTTTTTTTCAGTTGTGGGGCTTGAACTCTGGGCCTGAGCATTGTCCCTCAGCTCTTCAGCTCCAGGCTAGTGCTCTACCACTTGACCACTTGAGCCACAGTCCCACTTCCACTTTTTGGTGGTTTATTGGAGGTAGGAATCTCACAGACTTTCCTGCACAGCCTGGCTTTGAACTGTGATCCTCAGATCTCAGCCTCCTGAGTAGCTAGGATACAGACATGAGTCACCAGAGCCTGGCTCTTGCTTGAAATCGTCTCCTATGGGAATGTAAGAACCAAGGTCACAAAAAGACTACATGTTCAAAGCCAGCCAGGGCAGGAAAGTCCATGAACCTCTTACCTCCAATAAACCACCAGGAAACCGGAAGTGGTGCTATGGCTCAAGTGGTAGAGTGCTAGCCTTGAGCTGAAGAGCTGAGGGACAGCACCCAGGCCCAGAGTTTAAGCCCTGCAAAAAAAAAAATAGTACATGGGCTGGGAAGATGGCTCAGTGGTAGAGCACTTGCTTTGCATGCATGAGGCCTTGGGTTCCATTCCTCAGCATCATATAAGCAGGAAAAATAAAGCCAGAAGTGGTGCTGTGGCTCAAGTGGTAGAGCGCTAGCCTTGAGCTGAAGAGCTGAGGGACAGCGCCCAGGCCCAGAGTTCAAGCCCCATGACCAGCAAAAAAGAAAAAAACAAATAGTACATGTTTTGTTTTAATTATCTTTAAGTAGTTGTACAAAGACCTTACTGTTCAAAAAAGCAGTTTATGAATACAATGCATCTCGGTCAATGTTACCCCTTTGAACATTCTCGCCCATCCCTCCCAACCCCCTCTCCTTTTTCTGAATTTTGTAGAACATGCATTGAATTTTTTACTGCATTTTGACCCCTTTCTTCTCTTTATTCATCTACGCCTCTCCTTGATCCCATCCCAACCTTTGTAAGTACCTATTTCCTGGCTATACATGTTTTAAGAAAGCAGTGAGCAAGTATTTTCTGTCAAAAACACATATCTACTAGAGAAACACACATATTAGAAAAGAAGCCTCAGGGCTGAGAAGATTGCTCAGTGGTAGAGTGCTTGCCTTGCATGCATGAGGCTCTGGGTTCAAAGCTGGAAGTGAAAAGCTGAGGGACAGTGCCCAGGCCCAGAGTTCAGGCCCCACGACCAACAAGAAGGAAGGAAGGAAGGAAGGGAGTCCTGGATGCTTTGGGGCAAGTGGAGATGAGGGAGTGGAGGTGTGAGCTCAGGGCCAGGAGACAGACTGCCTGGCCACAGAGAAGAATGTTTTCCAGGGAGATGCAAGGCAGCCTAGGGACGCAGGGAAGGCCCAAGCCTTCCTCACTGATGGTGGTCTCTCAGTCTTATTGAAAGCAGAGCCACAGACTCCTTGACATGCTCTGTTAGTATTTTTTTTCCAAAGGATGTTGAGAGAAACAGCTACATAAAACCTAACTCAAAAAGAGTGAAGGAGGCAGTGGAAAACGACCATGTTATCTTAAAGGAAATGTGGGTCCACTCCGATATGTCCTAGGCCTAAGAATAGTAAGTAAAAACTCCAGAAGGAAGAAAAAAAAACCTAAAATCATGTGGGTAGATAAGAGAACAGAGCTAAAGGAAAATATGTCTCCAAAAATGAGTAAGTTCCTTATTTCATAGAATTGTCACAGGCAGGATATATTTTTGGTAAATGAAGCAGTTAATAGTTTGTGATAAAGAAGAGAAATAAGAGCTGAGCTATCAAACAGATTCACTACTGTCAGATCTTTATTTATATGAGGTAAAAGAGTACAATCAATACTCTAGCCTCCTCCATTTCGAAGATTCATCCATCAGCAATACTTGGGCATACATCTGCATAACTATGTGCCGTCATATTCCTATACCTTTCTAACTAAAATAAGTAAATAAATAGGTAAGTAAATAAGTAAACAAAATACAAATACAACTGGTTGGGCATGATGGTTACCCTTAAAATTCCAGCCACTAGGGAGGTGGAAGTAGGCTTGGAAAAGTTAGGGAGACTGCATTTCAAAGAAGGAAGGAAGGAAAGAAGGAAGGAGGGAAGGAGGAAAGGAAGGAGGAAAGGAAAGAGAGAGAAAGGAAAAAGAAAGAGGGTACGTACAATAGAGCATTTGCCTAGTAGTAGGAGTCGGAGAAAGTTTGTAAATAGTTGATTGGCTTAATAAAGTACTGTGTATTATATAATTAAATAGTACACAAATAAGACTCATAGTAAAGTATTGTTCTGTATATGGATATGAAAAAGATGAGTACAATGTTTTTTCAGCAAAAAAGCAAAATGTGCCCAGCACCAGTATCTAATGCAAAATGTGCCCAGCACCAGTATCTAACGCCTGTAATCCTAAACTGAGATGAGAGGACTGAAATGTGAAGCCACCCTGGGCAGGAACATTTATGACACTCTTATCGCCAAAAGGTTGGAAGTAGAGTTGTAGCTCAAGTGGTAGAGTGACATTCTTGAGCAAAAAAAGCTTAAGGAAAGCACCCAAGTCTTGAGTTCAAGCCCTAAGGCTGGCACAGGAAAAAAAATAAAAACAGAAGAGGAGGAGGAAGAGGAAGCAGAAGAAGGAGGAGGAGGAAGAGAAGTCGAAGACAAAACATTCCATATAAATTATCAATTCCTCATATAAATTATATATATGCTTTTAACTACTGGTGGCAAAGGAATAATCTTTGCCATGTTGAGCTAACACACAATGGAATTGGGAGGCTCATTTTTATCCATTTTGCTCATTTTAGACTTGAAAGTTTTTGTTCCTGCTAATCTCCCAAGACCTCCTGTCAAGCTGAAATAGAGAATTTTTTAAATTTTTGATCTTAGCATTTGTAAGGGATAAATAATTGATTAGCATAGGAATTCTGGGAATATATTTAGCTTATGCTCAGCACGAACTATTTTTAAATGTCCTTAGGCACCAAGCCAGAACGTACTTCCAAAGGATGTCGATGGGAAGCCGGGAAGGGAGTGACAAGATAGGTTCAAATTACGAAATGTGAAATGCAGCCCGAACAACAGCACCTGTCACTTCTCTACTACTTCAACAGTGCGTCTACCTTGCCATATTTGTGAAAGTTCCGCACATGACCTCTCACATCAGACTAGAGCCTCTCTGAGGGCAGAATCTTCCCTTCTCATTTCTACAGAATCTTCTGGAGAGCAGAAACTTGGAAATGAATAAAGCACCAGGTAAACTTCTACAGTGGGAAGAACATTTAACATGAGTGCCATCCCCTTAGTCAAATGGAAGCACACAGTCCCAGGTTAATTATTGGGAAAGTGGTGTGGATGGATCTGTAGAACTTACTCATTGTGCATAATTGGGACTTTATGCGTATCAAGTGGTAACCCCTTCCTTCACCCCAGCCAGCCATTGACAGCCATTATTCTATTCTCTGGCTCTTTTGGTGGTGGTGGTGGTGGTCGTGGGGCCTGAACTCTGGGCCTGAGTGCTGTCCCTCAGCTCTTCAGCTCAAGGCTAACACTCTACCATTTGAGCTACAGTGCCACTTCCAGCTTTTTCTGCTTATGTGGTGCTGAGGAATTGAACCCAGGGCCTCAGGCATGCAAGGCAAACACTCTACCACTGAGCCACCTTCCCAGCCTCTGGTTCTTTTTGTCTGACTACTTCAGGTGTCTTAAGTGTGAATCCTGTAGCATTTGTCTTCTTATCACCAGCTATCTCACTTATCATAATACTTTCGAAGGTCATTTATGTTGCCATACATGGAAGATTGCCCTTTTTTTTTAAATGCCAATGCTGGGGTTTGAACTCAGGACCTGGACTATGTCCTGTTAGCTTTTTCACTCAAGGCTGGTGCTCTACCATTTGATCCACAGCTATACTTCTGGCCTTTTGGATGATTAATTGGAGATAAAGGTCTCACAGACTTTCCTGCCCAGGCTGACTTCAAACTGGGATCCTCAGATCTCAGCCTCCTGAGTGGCTAGGATTACTGGTATAGTCATTGGTGCTTAGCGATTTCCTTCTTTTTAAAGGCTGGGTAATATTCCATTGTATGATTACACCACAAGTTTTAAAACCATTTATCCACTGATGGCCTTGTAGTCATTTCTCCCCCTTTGTCTTTGGTTTGCAGAAGTTCTACTCTGATACATCTAAGTGGGGTTTCCTCCATATTTTTCAATAATTTTGGAAAACTTCCAGTTTCTATTATTTCTTCAATACTGTCTCATCCTTATTCTCCTTCAAGTACATATATTTTAGTCCTTCTATTTCAATATCTTAACTTCTCACTTATTGTTTCTGGCATCTTGTTCTTAGTGCTCCTATTAGATATTTCTTCCTGACCAGCTTCTGATTTATCAATTCCCTCTTCAACTATGTCTAACACATGTTTAAACTCATATACTCCTACAATTCCCATTTTAAATTGTAGATTTTCCCATTTCCAGCTGAATTCTCAAGCTTGTCTTTAATCTCTTAGACCACATTCAAGCACAATTACTTCAGCATTTTTGAGGCCAAACTAGTTCTCTTCATTCTCCCTTGTCAGTCTATTTCTATTGCCTACATTTTTTTCTCTAGGTTTTGGCTGGCTCCACTTTCCATGTGTCTGTTTATTATTGATCATGTGGAACACATTGTATAGTCATTGTATAGTACAGAAATTACTAGAGCCGATTATAGTGTTCCCTTGCTAAAGAAACCTCTTTGCTTTTGGAAGGTGTCCTGGAATACTCATGGTTCTCTATCCTGTTAATCCAGTACAGGCCTGGAGATGATTGAAGCTGAGCTTTTTGTCCATCCTTATTCCTCAGGCCTCCTCCTCGAGTCCCCACCCCAAAGCAAGGTCCCCCTACAAGGCTGTAAGAACATCTACTCAGCTTCCCGTTCTTCCAGTTCCCTCACTGGAAACTGGCAGACACAGGGAGAACACTGGCCCCAGAGCTGGGTACCATTCTTGTGTTTGCATCTCTGGATCTTAGCCCTGGCATTCTGTACTGTGCCTTCAACCAAGTCATAAGTGTGTCTTGTGTAGCTTTGCTAGTTGGTTTTAGTGGCAGTATTATTCGCTGTTATCTGCTCTGCCATTTTAAGAAGATATCCAACTCAAGCCTTATTAAAGTTTTATGCTCACCAGATAAGCTACTGGTAAACAGAAGACAGGGGCCTTTTTTAAAAAATTTAATGTTACTTTCTATTTCTTTTTACTTATTGGTGATGATGCTATTAGAATACTTTTCAAATAACAGAAGCAAGGCAGATGGCCAACTAAGAAGGAAGAGATCTGGTGAATTCACAAATTGGAGAGTTAATCTGAACAGCCGAGATAAAAGAAACACTCCCCCAAATGAGGCTGAGCAGACTTGCTCCTTTTTAAAGGGCAATTCCATTTTCTGCATTTATATGTGACGTGTTCCCTGAAGCAAATTTCTCTTTATGCAAAGAATAAAGTAATCAGGTATTTCATCAAGTAGACAGAACTTGTTTCTTTGCTTCCTCTTTGTCCTGGGGGTTTACCGACCATCTGTCACGGCAGAGGTGCCGGCGGCCCTGGGCGGAAGGTGCCAGCAAGGCAGGTGACCACGCAAGGAGGCTTACTCAGAGCAGGGATCAGAATGAAGCACATCTACTTCTCAGCCTGGGCCCTGGTGAGGCCATTCTGTGGTCATGGCTCAGGAGGCTGGGGGGAGGGGCATGCGCAGCCAAGCAGGCCACAGAGTCCCCGGCAGGGTGACAGCTGTGAGGACTACGTGAGACACAGCTGCCTTAGTCGGCTTTCATTTCTTGTTCAGAACCGGCCTGGGGGAATGCAGGGAGGGGAGTTTCGCACTGACTCCTCTGGCAGAGAGGAGAATGGAATTGTACCCTTCTGGCAGAAGCCGTGACAGCCTCCAGAAACAAAGCCAGACCAGTGCTTCCCTGGAGTCTTTCCTTTTTCTCTCCCTAGTCGATGACGATTTATGGAAAGGGATAATGTTTGTTGGGAAATATCTCCCACTGTGCTGATTTGAAGCTAAAGGAGGGATTAAATGTACAAGTAGAAAAGCAGAAGGAAAAAAAAAAGAAAAACCACCAAAGATAACCACCATTAATTCTGCCCTGTTGTGCATCTCAAAGGGGTAAAGGCCCCCTTTCTCCTGTTGGAAGATCAAGACCACCTCACCTCCTTCCCTCGCCTGCCTCCCTACCTCCACCCCCACAACCGATGAATGACATATTCAAGTTGAAAAGGTGCCAAGTGACTTACTCGCCTCTAATCTAGCTGCTCAGGAGACTGAAATCTGGAGCGTTGTGTCAAAGCCAGCCAGCCAGAAAGACTCATGGGACTCCAAACTCAAAATTACCAGCACAAAGCAAGGCTAGAGTCACAGTTTGAGTGGTGGAACATTGGCTTTGTAAGTGCAAGGTCCAAGGTTGAAAGCCCTTTGCGGCCACCAAACAACAAAATCCAAAGGGGACTTAGTGATCCTGGCATGATGCCATCTTAATCCAAAGCCAATCATTCTTACCCACTGGTTGATGGAACTGTGCTTAAATACCATTGATGTAAAAAAAAAATGGTCAGGAATCTCCCTAATTTTCACTTTATGTTGTACTACAGTACATGCAGAAGTTGAGTGAGGTAGTACATGCCTGTAATCCCAGCACTCTGGAGAATGAGGCAGAAGGACAGTAAGTTTAAGAACAGCTTAGGCTACATAGCGAGACACTATGGTCTCAAAAAACAAACCAAGCCAGTGCAGGTGGCTCACACCTGTAATCCTACCTACTCAGGAGGCTGAGATAGGAGTGATCAGCTTCAAAGCCAGCATGGATGGGAAATCCCATAAGATTCTTATTTCCAATTAATGACCATGAATATCAAAAATAGAGCTGTGATTTAAGTAGTAGAACCCTAGCCTTGAGCAGAAAAGCTTAGGCCCTGGGTTCAAGCCCCAAGACTGGCACTCACGTGTGCACACGCATGCACACACATAGCCATACCTCATCCTTCCTTGGTTTCTCTCCCATGGCCACAACTGAGTTCGGATCCATTTTTACAGGACAGCCGTGTGGATGTGGTATGGGTGGGCAGTGCCTGTTTCATGTTGCTATAAGGAAATGCCTGGGACTGGATTCTTCATAAGGAAAGAAGTTGGTTTAGCCCACCAATTTGGAGGGCCGGGAGCATGGAGCCAGTGTGGTGCTGGGGTGAGGAACTCATGGCAGATGGCAGGACAGGCTGGAACCTGAGAGGAAGCCAGAAAGCAGATGGAGAAAAAGCCAAACCCATGTTATCATAAACACCTGCCCTGGCAGCACCCAGCCCGGTCTCCTGGGACACCTTCCCCAGGCCTGGTTGCTCCCACATAGGCCCCAGCCCTTAAAGCTTCTTCCACCCTTCACTTCCATTACACGGGGGACCAAGCTGCCAACGCACAAAGCTCTGCTACTCCAGCCAACAAGCGTTGCAGGGCCTTTGATCAAAGGTGCATATTCACAATAGGCTCTTCCATTGCATTCTCTTGGCAAGTGCTCAGCTAGAAAGCTGGGCCTACAGCTGTGCTGCAAGGCTTCTGGATGGTTGGCTCAGATGGCTAGCCCCTAGATTTGATTTCTAGGATTCTGCAGAATGAGTTGCCCTCTTTAGGGCAAAGGTGATGGGGAAGAATTTCAAGACAGTCCCTGCTGATCTTCTTTCTCTGCTAATACTTGACTGCACACTATTCATTTCTGGCTGAAATCTTTTGAGATTTCTTTTTTTCGGTTGTGGGCCTTGAACTCCGGTCCTGAGTGCTGTCCCTGAGCTCTTTTGCTCAAGGCTAGTGCTCTACCACCTGAGCCACAGCCCCACTTCTGGTTTTTGAGTGGTTAATTGGAGATAAGAGTCTCATGGGGACTTTTCTGCCTGGGTTCCTGGCTTTGAACTGCAATCTTCAGATCTCAGCCTCCTGAGTAGCTGGGACTACAGGTGTGAACCAACAGTGTCTGTTGTATTTTGAGTTTTTACACCACTTCCTGTGTCATTATAGGATGCAAGAATACATACATTTCTCACCAAAGGAAAACATTTGTAGTGCTAGACCCCCCAAGCCCAAAATTGGGGAGTTCCACATTTCCGGTCTGACTGCTCACTCCTATGCACCAAATCAAAGACACTGTGAAAGGTAAAGAAAGGAGGGTTATGACATAGTACAGCCCTGTATGTTCAGCTGTCTTCAGGCTGCACACATGAGCTAAAGGTTTAAATAGACAAAGAACCGGTGGATGAGGGTGCATCAACAGTCACGGTCACACTGGGGTCCTGGCTGACCACAACCTTACTCCTATTCTCCAAGGCTCCAGAGAAGAGGAATCATACTTGTCATCACTTGGGGGTGGAGGGTTGAACAGGTCACAGTTGCCTACTGAGGGCCAGGCAGGAGGTCGTGGGTGCTCTTGTCTTTCTGGCAGGTTCCCCATTCTTTCTGGAAAAGCGTTCCTGGAGCCCAAGGTGACTGCAAAGTGATTGCAGGAGAGGATGGTGCATGTTATAAGCTTGGTTTGAGTTAAATAAGACAAGTTAACTACTTTGGGTGAAAGGTTTGTTGACTTGTTTTCTTTTGCTATTAAAGCATTATTATGATACTATGTAGAATATATTCGCTATTGTAGCACTGGGGGTAGCTGGCTAACTTCAAGAAACTTCATGGGCCCAAATTATCTGCATTCCACTCACATAAACAAGATAATCAGACACTTGTGAATTTTCTTGCAGTTAGAAAAGTAAACTTAAAAAAAATCAAGATAGCTTCTTAAAAATGTGTGAAATATATCTCCTAAAGTAGAAAACACTTAAATACACTTTCCTGTATAGTATATTTATAGATACTGTAAAATTTATCAAGTGAGGAGAAAAAAAATTAAACAGATTTAATGGAAAGAAAATTGAAATTCTTAGCTATATAATTTCTCTGCTAACTGAAAATCAGTGCACCCTAATAATTGAGTTTTTCTTCCTCAGAGTACAGCAAGTAAAGCTGCTTTCCTTCATATTTTTATTTTTTTAAAAATCTGAACCTTGATATTTCAGTCAATGTGAGGAATGGAGGACTTCCCTAAATTATTATTATTATTTTGGGGGGGGGTCTGGTCATGGGGCCTGAACTCTGGGCCTGGGTGTTGTCCCTCAGCTCTTCAGCTCAAGGCGAGCGCTCTACCACTTGAGCAACAGCGCCACTTCCAGCTTTTTTTCTTTTTGTTTATGTGGTGCTGAGGAATTGAACCCAGGACCTCAGGCATGCAAGGCAAGCACTCTACCACTGAGCCACCTTCCCAGCCCTTCCTTGAATTATTAAAATGTATGAGAGCTGGTGAAAAACAGCATTGGAATGGATTCTTCTCATTAGGTCCAAGATTTGCCTCTTGATATTTTTTTTCCTTAAAAAAAAAAAAGCTAAACAAACTTTACAACTTTGGTGCAGGGGGGGCGGGAGGCG
>NW_012267317.1:2707362-2720905 GCF_000151885.1 Dipodomys ordii | reverse complement strand
ACAGACAGACAGACAGACAGACAGACAGACAGACAGACAGACAGATAGATAGATAGATAGATAGATAGATAGATAGATAGATAGATTAATCTTAGGAATGTCCTATGTCTAAAAGACCCTGTTAAGACCTAAGGAACCTCATCTCTTAGTTCTGGACAAACTCATCCACTGGAATCCTTTTCAGTGCAACCAGCAAATTCTATGACCTTGTGAATTCTAGGCTGAACGGCTATGTAATGTAGTTCATAATGGCAATGGTATTTCAAAGTAACTCTGTATTTATTTTACAGTGTTCCCCTCTGCACAGACCCACAGAGCTAATTGAAATTGAGAAATATGTATTTGAAATATCCCGTCATCTTTTTTTTATTTTTTTAAAACATGTTTAGCGGGCTAGGGGCAAAAACCCTCCTTGGCTGCCGCCTTAAAACAGATGACTAGCCAACACTGCCTCCTAGTGCCTCAGGGAGGTCCTGCACTCTAATTTGGACCGGAAGCCCTGACTGCTTGGGGAGGAGGGTTTGGGGCATCCACATATGGATTTAAAAGTTTAGTCATCAAATGGATTCTTGGATTCCAAACAGGGAACCTGGGGCTTTTCATACACCGGATTCAAATCCAGTCTACAAACTCACACACCTCCACGAGCCTGGAATGAGAAAGCAAGCTGTGGCAAACATCATCCCTCCCCTCATGAAAACATCATTTTCCTCAATTCTTAAAATACCATGGGTCCCCCAAAACTTCCGAGGACCAAAGCAGGCATTAAGGCACCGGTTTACATTTACAGAATTTTAAATGTGAGAAAAGGGATTTGTGTGTGTGTGTGTGTATGTGCTGGTTCTGGGGCTTGAACTCAGGGCCCCAGGCTCTGGCTTGGCATTTTTACTGGAGGCTGATGCTCTACCACTTGAGTCACACATCCAGTTCTGAGATTTTCTTTCTTTTTTTATCCTGAATTTGCCAGAGCTGTCCTGCAGTTTGCACCCCCAAGCTTGCGGCTCTCCCTGGGGCAGACCCCACCATGGCGGTGACGCCGCAGTCCTATAGCCACAGTTAGAATCACAGACATGTGACCGGTACCCACAGGGTCCCCCATGAAAAGATGGTCTCACACTTGGTTCCAGCTTGGGGGGTCACCTTGAAATTCCTAATTGTTTCTGAACTGGGGCCTCCACATTTTCATTCCACATGAGGACTTCTTCAGATGACATAGCTGGTATTTTTCTCTTCTTCCTATTTCCTTCCCATCTTGGCTGTGACCCTAAGTGTTCCTGGAACCAGAAAAAAAAGGCTTGGCAGTGGACTCCTATATGGCTCCCAATCTGAAGCCTCAGACGAGGAGGAGCGGGTAGATCCCATCTGGTTCCTACGTTCATTGTTGGGCCTGGCCCTAGGTTTAAACGCTCATTTGCCCTTCAGGCAAACACTCATGCAGGGAAAAAAGCAGTCTGGCTGACCAGGGGTTTGTGGCCACCTTACACTCCCTGTGTCCTCATACTGCATGTCCTGCCCTCTGCTCTGTGACCTCCTTTGTGATGGTGTGCTTGCCTATCTGCCTGCCATTCTCCCTGTCTGCTGACTTGCCTAGATGACCACACGAATGCCAACTGTGCGCCCGACACAGTGAGTGGGTTCCACATGCACGTGTACCATCTTCCCCACAGACTACAATGACAAGACCAGTAGTTTGTTCCTGCATTCTTCCATATGAGAACACAGAAGCACACAGCGAGGCTGGATGGAAATCTAGCTCAGATTCTTCTGAATCCAAAGCCCATTCTTCCCCTTCACACACTTCTCCAGGTGGATCTGCAGATCAGCCCCTGGGAACTGCTTAGATGTGCAAACTCTGGATCACACTGGGGGAGGGGCTCACAGACCTGTCTTAGCAAGCTCTCACATGATCGGTACACGCTGAAGTCTGACAAGTGCTCTTCTGCACCTGACGGAATCCTGTCTCCTTCCCAGCTCTTGACAGCCTTGAACGGCGTGCTGAGGTGGTCTTTCAGGTGAATTGTACCCTCTCTTCCCCTGCCCATCAGGACTTGGAGGGCTGGTCCCTGCCTTTGGTCTTCTATCTGGTGATCCTACAAGTATCTGAAACTCAACCTCAGGCATTCCACCCCCCACTCCCAGCCCTTTGATTTGCATTATTCCCTTCTCTCCCATTTGCTGAGCTGAAAACCCAAGTTCTTTTTAACTCTTGTTTCTTTTGCTCCTTAAAAGCAGACGGCTGGTATCTTCTTCCTGTAATCCTACCTACTTGTAAGGCTGAGATATGAGGACCTTGGTTCTATGCCAGCCAAAGCAAAAGTTTTGTTTGTTTGTTTTTTAGTGCCAATCCGGGGGTTTGAACACAGGGCCTGGCTGCTATTCTTGCTTTTGCTCAAGTTTAGTACTCTGCCACCTGAGCCACAGTACCACTTCTGGCTTTTCTGAGTGGTTTATTAGAGATAAGAGTCTCAAGGACTTTACTGCCTAAGCTGGCTTTGAACCACAATCCTCAGATCTCAGCCTCCTGAGTAGCCAATGCCCAGCTCCGTGAGACTCTTATCTCCAACTAACTAGAAAAATGTCCAAAGTGGAGCAGTGGTTCAAGTGATAGGGCACTGGTCTTGAACAAGAAAAGCCAAATGAGATCCTGAATTCAAAGCCCAGCACCAGCACCAAAAAAAAAAATAAACAAAATAAATTAAAATCGCTTATTAATCCCTACCATACCAGTGTTCACAGATCCTCATTATTCTACTTCCTGTCTCAATTTCAACCAGTCTTACAAATGGATATGTGAGTCAGGATTCTGTAGAGTAGCTACAGAGCCCGCTGTCAGGTCTAAAAAATAACAGTCATCTGGTCACCACCCATCCATAGCCCTTTGTACTTCTTTTATGGCTTCCTTGAATGGTGCCGTTTGTGTGCTTGTCTGATTGGATGACACACTAAGAAAATGAGGCCATTTCCACAAGCCCTTCAATGCAATCAGCTTGGGTTTTTGAAATATCTATATATCTATATATATTAACTAGCTGATTAGACATTAACACTGGGCGAGATTTTGAGAGGCATTACCAACACTTCTACAGATCGGTAATGAACAATACCAGTGACCCAGAAAAAAGCCTCTCAGTAACCAGCGCCACTTTTCAGTGGCTGCAATAGCAAAGCCCTACATTTGGAAGCAGAAAGCTTCTTTAATGACCACAGAATCACTTTTGGAGAAGTTGCCTTGAGGCCAATTTAAGAAGTAGACAGATTCCCAATGTTAGGCCCCTACTGACATAATCATCACCCTCCTCCTTTAGTCGGATTCATTAAACCCTTGGTTTCCAGCAGCTAAACTCAGTCCTTTTGTTTCTGGTTGAGTAATAAATACTTGAATGACACCTTTCTCCTGCCTCCCATTCGATTAGTTTCAAATGACCTCATACCACGTTTACACACCAGCCCGGTCAGGCTGATGTCATGTCTGCCCATGAACGATCATTGGCTCCCCCGGCAATCTGCATCTTCCAAATACTTCAGGGTAAAACATCCTTGAAAGCTTTTTGTTCTAACTTCTTTTTCGGGAGAGGAGGACATGGCATTATTTGTCCCTGTTGACATTAGTAAACCTTTCATTTCTTGGTGTCTTGCATGCAACACATGTTGAGAGTAAGCTATCCCTTCATTTGTAGTGTTTAGTTAGCGTTATCTTCTAACAACACTACAGTAGTAGTAAAAATCCTAAATTCAAGAACTAGTTTGTGCTGGCGGGAGATCAGCAGTTAGTGTTTCCCCCTTTGGAGTTATTCATAACCAAATAACACCCGTGCGTACCTGCCTTGCTCCTCATTCCATCCTGTCAAAGCCCTTTCATAAGACCTCATTTGACCTTCCTTTCATAGGTATGACCTCACATGACCTTCTACTATTCCTTTCAGGTGAGAGGAAGGCATTGTTAGCTGCACTTGTGGATACTACAACAAGCAAGTTGATGGGCGTTACGTAGAAGTTCCAGAATATGGCCTCCTCAGGCAAAAGGTGGATATTAAGAAAAATTCTGAATATCAGTAATACCTTAAATGTTTGAAAACTAGTCAGGAAATCTGAGAAATAGAAGTTGCAGAGAAGAGGAAGGAGAAGGAGAGTGAAGGAGAGAACCAGTTTGAATTTGGAAAGATCCCTATTAATGGGCCAGATCTTGAGATCTAAGCTAACCTGTCTCCTTTGCTTTTAGTT
This sequence comes from Dipodomys ordii, assembly GCF_000151885.1. Classification (NCBI taxonomy): domain Eukaryota; kingdom Metazoa; phylum Chordata; class Mammalia; order Rodentia; family Heteromyidae; genus Dipodomys; species Dipodomys ordii. Next base: position 2,716,684 of record NW_012267317.1, on the reverse strand, counting down.
ACTTGTTTTTAATTGACTTTCACCGTCACCAGTTTTAGAGGCCATGTGACCACGTGAGTGATCTATCTTTAGCCTTGCACTGGCTTTGCTGCAGAAACATCGCTGATGTGGGGGTGAATCTAACAGTTGCCTACATAAGTTTTCAGAAATGCAGAGGCTGCTTTTGTCTAGCTCAGATCCACAGAAGTCAGCAACCCTAACATTTGAACTGTGCAGGGGACCTTCACGAGACACAGGCCCAAACCTTCTGCGCAGGTCACACAGCCACCTTCTGATCTGCATACTTCTATTCATTCCACTTGAGCCTGCGGCCCTATAATACACCCTTGACCCCTCACAAGAACACATACTGTCATCTTCTCCAGTTTTCCTGATATAATTATTTGCCCTCATTCAGTTCTCCAAAACACTACTAAAAGCAGTGTTTTGTTTTCCTCAAATAGCCATCGTAGCCAGGCACCAGTGGCTCACACCTGTTTTCCTTGCTACTCAGGAGGCTGAGATCTGAGGATCGCTGTTCAAAGCGAGCCTGGGCAGGAAAGTTCGTGAGACTCTTATTTCCAGTGAACCACCAGAAAACCAGAAGTGTTGCTGTGACTCAAGTGGTAGAGTGCTCGCCTTGAGCTGAAAAGCTGAGGGACAGTGCCCAGGCCCAGAGTTCAAGCCCCAAAACTGACAGCAACAACAATAACAAAAGCCGTTGTGAATGAATGGTGGTGCCCTTTGCTGTCAGGAGCATGTGCTATTTCAGTGGAAGTGGTTGGATTTTTTTTTTTCTTTACTTATTCCCTCCCCCATCAGCATTGTGTTCTTTCCTATGGAGCGATCCTCAAACAAACTCATCTTACCTGCAACTTCCCCAGTAGTTGAGTGGATGGATCTGTGCCACATACCCATCTTAATGATTGAGATGGGGGCTGGCTAACATGCTTGGGCTGGCTTCTGGCTCATCTCAAATAAGAATCCTCATAATTGCTACCTCCTGAGTAGCCAGAATTACAGGTGTGAGCCACTGAACTAGGCTTGCTTGGTTGAAATTTGTTTATATCCTTGTAAGTGTTCATATTATTAAACAGGTCTTTCAAAGTTCCTTTGGTCCATCTAAGACACTGACCAACACTAGAGTGTTTGCATTACTAACAACTATCAATCAATCAATCAGTCAGTCAATCAATCAGTCAGTGAGCTGTAAAAGACAATTATGAGAGTAAAGCTGTCCTTTCTAATTTTCTCTGTCCTCTCTAATTTTCTCAAAACTGACTGTTTTGATTGCTAGATGAAGTGAAGCAAAAAATATGTAATATTTTGACTTTCATTGAATATTTAAGTTTCATATTATGAATAACACAGTCAGCCTTAGTTATTAATTTAAAAAATATTTTAAAAGATACTAATGCCTTGAGGGTATTTCTAGGTGTCATTGTGTTTCCTCAGCAATACACACACTCAGACGTTACCATCAACTTGAATTGAGTTCTAAAATTCATCTTACACTCAGTAGTTTGAACTCAGAACATATTTTTCCGTGTAAATAATATTAGAAGTCAGGTGCCAGGGGCTCACGCCTATAATCCTAGCTACTCTGAAGATGGAGACCTGAGTATTGCAGTTCAAAGCCAGCTATTCAGGAAAGTCTCTGAGACTCTCATCTCCAATGAACCACCAAAAAGCCAGAAGTGGAGCTGTGGCTCAAGTGTTAGAGCACTAGCCTTGAGCAGAAAACTCAGCAACAGCACCTAGGCCTTGAAGTCAAGCCCCCACCCAACACCCCAGAGAATATTAGATGTTCTATGAAATCACCCACACTGCTGTTACATTTTGGGGGTGCTAGAGATTAAACCCAAGACCTGGTATAGGCTCAGCCTGAGCTGTATCTCTGTGTTCTTCTCTATCCCTCTCCCCACCACTTCACCAACTGTGAGGATAAGTAGAGCACTGATTGGCTGCATGGCATCCTGGAAGTTAGCACGTAGGATGGGGGTAGGGGTAGCACCCCGAGCTTTCTCCTAGGATGCCCTCCAGCAGCCCTCAGCTTTCTGCTACAAGAATTCAATTACTTCTGCAGTAGTAATTAAATATTAAGTGCCTCTGGCAGTTGTCCAAACTTTCAAAAAAATAAACACCCCTCTTCTCCCCCCTCTCTCCTGGCTCTCTGCACCATGGATCTTCAGTTACTGGCTCAGGAAATAACCATTAATTTATAATGCTATATACATGCCCCAAGTCTCTTCCCTTTCCCGGAGTTGTTTATGTTCAAGGATGGGACCAGGGGTTTCCAGCAGTGAAGGAGAGAAAATCTGGAATCTGCCCCCTGGGGTACTCATTCCTACCATCTTATAGCATCCCATGTGGGTGACTCACTTCTCAGACTGGACATTTGCCCTGTCCATTTGCTTAAGTCACACCTTGGCTGCTGAAGGTACTTGGAGGTAGACCAGCTGCCTGGAAGTTCACCTAGGGTCATCCTCCTTTTCTTTATCACTTATTTTCCTTTTCTGTTTCTGAAGCCAATATTTCTAAGAGTCACTGGAGGAGAGCCGGAGGTAGGAGAACTCTGTAAACACTGGAGTACAAAGGAGCCTCTGAAGGGGTCTGCCCTGGATAGGTGCTGTCCAGATTGTGTACGTGTTGGTGGGATGTGACTGTAAGCAAGCCAGTTACAGAATGGGATGACAAAGGCACACAGATCATCCAAGACAAAACTTGGGACACAGATCCTGACAAGTACAAGTAAATATATGGAGACAATAGGACTAAATAATTGGAACTGGGAGGTATGCCAACATCTGGCAGCTGACAGAGCCAGAATGGGGAAGAGGAGACTCGTGGTGAGCTGACAAGAGTTGATCTTGCTGTGCTGCTAGGTAAGACCCCCACAGAGATGCATGGCCCACGGCTCGCCAGGCCCCTCCTCGCTGCTCTCGCTGCTCCTGGGATTGGAGCGAGCACCTGCCTGGGCGTAGCACCCGCCAGTGAGGCACCCAGCACACCACCTCACACCAGGGACATCCAAGGGAACGCAACAATTAGCCCATATCACTCTCCTCACCCCTCCTTTTTTCCCCCACTTTGGTCATGGGGCTTGAACCCGGGGCCTGGGCACTGTCCTTCAGCTCTTCAGCTCAAGGCGAGTGCTCTACCACTTGAGCCACAGTGCCACTTCTAGTTTTCTGGTGGTTCACTGGAGATAAGAGTCTCATGGACTTTCGTTGCCCAGGCTAGCCTTGAACCGAGATCCTCATATCTCAGCCTCCTGAGTAGCTAGGATTACAGGGGTGAGCCACCAACAGCCCAGCTTGTGTTGGGACTCTTATCTCCAACCTACCAGCGGAAAGCTGGAAGTGGAAGTGGGGTAGGGCACCAGTCTTGAGTGTTGAAGCTAAGGTACAATGCCTAGACTCTGAGTTCAAGCACAAAATATACTCTTGGGGCTACAGTTTCCACTCAGGTCCTGTGCTTCTGAGGCAGCGTTGCACTGCGGTCTCTGCCTAGGGAGCTGCATTATTACATTTTCTAGCTGTGTGGAGTGGGTCAGTTCCTCAGTCAGAGCTGATGGTTGTCCCGTCGGCATTCCATTACATCTCTGTTTGCCCCTTCTTTACACACCTCTGCTGCCGCTCCACACACCCCAATCCCACCCACTGCCAGCATTGTAAGGTGCGCAAGTGTCTATGAATTATGTTGAGAATCTTTTGAGGGGGCAGACACAATGGTACATTGTGTCTCTTAAATAACATTGACTGTGGTCTTGCATTCAGCCCCAAAGTCAGGCCCAAAGTGAAGTATGTATGTGCCCTTCGGAGAAACTGAGAAAGAGAGGTAACTTTCTGCCATTCTAAGCTCTTAATCATTTTCTTTTTTTTTTTTGCCAGTCATGGGGCCTGAACTCTGGGTCTGGGCGCTGTCCCTCAGCTCTTCAGCTCAAGGCTAGCGCTCTACCACTGGAGCCACAGCGCCACTTCTGGCTTTTTCTGTTTATGTGGTACTGAGGAATCGAACCCAGGGCCTCATGCTTGCAAGGCAAGCATTCTACCACTGAGCCACCTTCCCAGACCCTCTTAATCATTTTCTATACTAGGGGAAGCACAATGCTTTTCTGATTTCTCTACAATGAAGCAGAGGCAAGAGAGAAGAGAAGTTCTGGAGAAGAGAAGCCTGGAAGAGAAGTTCCTTTCCTCTGGGGAAGAATGTAAAGAAGTGAGCAGAGGGCTGGGAAGGTGGCTCAATGGTAAAGTGCCTGCCTCGCATGCATGAGGCCCTGCGTTCAATTTCTCAGTACCACATAAGCAGAAAAACTGGGAAGTGGCGCTGTGGCTCAGGTGGTAGAGTGCTAGCCTTGAGCTGAAGAGCTCAGGGACAGCGCCCAGACCTGGAGTTCAAGCCCCACGACCCACAAAAAGAAGAAGAAGAAGAAGTGGGCAGAGAGTGCTCCACTGAGATCCAACTAAAGATGACATTTTAAAACGTGGCCATCAACAACTTGATTGGCAGCTATCCTTTTAGAAAGTAGAGTCCTGTCAGGTGCTAGTGGCTCATGCCTGTGATCCTAGCTACTCAGGAGGCTGAGGTCAGAGGATCATGGTTCAAAGCTAACCTGGGCAGGTAAATCCATGAGACTCTTATCTCCAATAAACCACTAGAAAACCAGAAGTGGCACTGTGGCTCAAACAGTAGTGCACTCTCCTTGAGTTGAAGAGCGCAGGGACAGCACCCAAGCCCAGAGTTCAATCCCCACGACCAACAAAAAACAAACAAACAAACAAAAAGAAAGCAGAGTCCTGAAAGAAACTGTGTAGAGAGGTCAAGGATGGACCCATGTCGTAGAGTCTATGCTGCTGCATAGCAAAATACTTGAGATAATTTATAAGTACTTGGGTAGTTTATGAAGAAAACAAATGTAATTCTTACAGTTCTGGAGGCCGAGATCAAGGGGTTCACCAGTGTTCAGTCCCCTGGGAGTGGTTCTTGGCAGCTACTTTTGCTTCCACACCAGAGTCTTGTTTCCATGACTTCAGAAGGGGTAAGGACTATGTCTTCAACATGGCAGAAGGGAGAAAAGCAAAAGGGATTGCTTACAAGATGGTCACCAGGAAACCACAGCTTTTGGCATGTGGTTTATGGTTTTGATTCTGCGGCAGAGCCCTTTCGTGATAGTACAGCCCTCCCACCGTCTCTGCTGCTGGTTGTGCTTCCCAGGGTTGCAACCCTGGAGCAGACAAGGCTGCTAGAATTGCAGCCCAGCAGCAGGCAGCGCCTGCTAGTGCTGCACTTGGCTGTTGACTGCTCTGCCATTGTCTTTGGGGGTTCTTTTTTTTCTTTCTACTAGTCCTAATGTACTTTTATTCATGCCAAAGGATCCGCAGCCTTCTGTTTTTCACTAACTACATATCATGGTTTCATACTTGGCAATCACCTACAGGACAATGAGGAATCATTGAGCCAATGTGGATTGTGTCAAGGTCATTTTTTAAATTTTTTTTTGTTTTTACTGTTATTAGAAAAGTGATGTACAGAGAGGTTACAGTTATGTAAGTCTGGTTAAAAAGTACATTTCCTTTTCAACAATGTTAACCCTTCTCTCTTTCTCTCTCTCTCTCTTTCTCTGTTTTTCCCTTTAGTTTACTCCCACAAGTTGTATAGCTAACTTTCAGTGTAGCATCTAGTGTGTACCACTGCTGCATTTGTTTTCCCTTTGTCCTTCCATTTCTTACACTCCTCTTACACTCCCAAAGACAGATATACACGACAAAAACAATGAAGAAAAAAATACTCTGTGTCTATTTACTGGAGTTCATTCAATAAATATTATTTTATATGATTAGGGCACATAGGCATTGAACTTTTGTGTTCTTCCTCTAAGAATATCCTCCTTTGTTCTCATTGTGTGTGAATGCGTTTGTATTCTATCATGTCCCAGAGCATTTTAGATCTACCTTCTGCACATGAGAGAAAACATATGCTGGTTGTCTTTCTGAACTTGGCTTATCTTTTGGGGTTCTTGTCTGAGAAATTTGACAATGAAGTCTGCAGACAATGAAAGGTGAAAGGGAAGAACCTTATCCAGTAGACAAGTATCTCTGTTGAAGGCCACTGCTGCCGTCAAGTGTCTCCATCTAGAGAGTCTAGGGGTCTTCTACCCTGGGCTGTGCACTGATTGGTTGATTCTAGTATAATTAGGTATTTGAAGATAAACTTTATTGGGGTCTTGCAACATTCTGATTGGTTATTCATTCCCATTGAGATCCGAATTTCCTTCTCTCTTGGGGTCACAGAACATTCCTGGAACTAGAGAAGCTAGAAGGGGATGGGGAGGAGAGGCAGGTTGTTTCCTTTTGTGCTGTAATCTCTTTTGAAACAATGTTCCATCTATGGCTCTGGTTTCATTTGCCAGGCTAAGGTGGTCTCCAGGGGTCCTGGGTCCTACTAATTGTCCCGTTTCCTAATTGTTCAAGTCCAGTTTATTTTTCAAGGTAGAAACAAGGTTGCCAGATTGTAATGATTGGAATATAGTGGTAGTTTTTCAGTAGCCAATGACTTAAAAACTAGTAATTAATGAGGTCAACCTGGTACATTTGATGCACACATAATAATAATAATTATAAAATCACATTGCTAGCAACAGTAATAGCAGCAGCAGTAATGGCTCCATTTATTTATTTATTTATTATTTTTGTCCATCATGGGGCTTGAACTCTGGGTCTGGGCGCTGTCCCTCAGCTCTTCAGCTCAAGGTGAGTGATCTACCACTTGAGCCACAACACCATTTCTGGTTTTCTGGTAGTTTATTGGAGATAAGAGTCTCATGGACTTTCCTGCCCCCACTGGCCATGAACCATGATCCTCAGAGCTCAGCCTTCTGAGTAGTTAGGATTACAGGTGTGAGCTACCAGTGACTGGCCTGGTTCTAGTTATTTAATGCTTACTTTAGGTCTCACCTTATTCTTCCAGCCAGCATTGTGGAGTTGCTGCTACAATTTCCTGCATTTTATGCAGATAAAAACCAAAGCATGGAGAGGTTAAATAATTTTCCCAAAGTCACAAATGTATAAAGTCAGAGCTAAAATTTGGCCTCAAAGCCTGTGGCATTTTACCAATGGGAACTCTAGTTCTGAATTACAAAGTCACTGGCACTATGACAAGTAGCTTTTGTCACAAGGAAGAACTATTCAGAGGATATGAATCATTCAACATAGCCCTTGGTGGGGGCATATCTCAAATATTGCACAATACTATTTCAATACTTTTGATATCTTAGTTATAGTCAGTGTAATCAAAATATAGCTGGATGATTGGGGCCCCACAAATCTACAGTTAAGAGAATTATTGCTGTCAGATTATAACAGGAGATTTGTGAATTCCAGGCTATAGCCTTGGCCACAGACTGGGGGAATGGACAGAGAAAGAGAGGGAAGGAAAGAGGGAAGGAAAGAGGGAGAGAGAGGGAAGAAGAGGGAGGAGGAGACAGAAGACAGGAAGGAAAGAGAGTTGCTAATTAGAAGAAAGCAAATTCTAGTTAGGCACTGATGGCTCACACCTCTAATTTAGCTACTCAGTAGGTCGAGATGTGAGGATCATGTTCAAAGCCAGCCTGGGCAGGAAAGTCTTTTATCTCCAGTGAACCACCAGAAAACCGGAGGTGGCTCTGTGGCTCAAAGTGGTAGAGCATTAACCTTAAGCTGAAGAGCTGAGGGACAGTGCTCAGGCCCAGAGTTCAAGCCCCATGACTGATGAAAAAAAGAGAAAGAAGGAAAGGAAGGAAGGAAGGAAGGAAGGGAAGAAAGAAAGAAAGGAGAGAGAGAAAGAAAAAAAAAGAAAAGAGAAAAAGAAAGCAGATACTGAGTGAAGACAGTAATGATTCTGAATGCTTTCCATATAGCTGGTAATCATTTTTTTTTTTTTGTCAGCTGTGGAGCTTGAACTCTGGGCCTGGATGCCGTTCCTCAGCTCTTCAGCTCCAGGCTAGCGCTCTACCACTTGAGCCACAGCACTATTTCCAGTTTTCTGGTGGTTAATTAGAGATAAGAGTCTCATGGACTTTCCTTGCCTGGGCTGGCTTGGAGCCTGGATCCTCAGATCTTAGCCTCCTGAGTAGCTAGGATTACAGGTGTGAGCCACTGGGTTCAGCCTATCTGGTAACTTTATACATCAACTTTGTAACTCAGAAAAAGCCTTCCTTACAAAGGTACTAAATGATGCATACAAAAACATTTAAGTGTTTAAGATTTGAAGATATGTTTGAAAGATTTCAAAATATAGGCTTTTTCCATAGTATAGTAAATAAGAAAAGTCAATTATATATATTTTTCATATAAATTAACATAGCTAAAATATTTGGAAGAAGAACAGTTTGGAAGAAGAGTATACTGAGAAAGAACAAAATCTTCTCAATTTTAGAGGTTTATTGCTGATTTCCTGAGCATGGGCATTCTAGATTTAGGTAAGTCTTTTATTTGTGTGATTACTACTTACAAAGACAGGGGATGGACAGGGATTCTGCAGTTTATTGCTGTCACAAATGGACTTACATTTCAAAAATGAAGCCTGTTTCTCCTCAGTTTTTTTACAACAAAATTAGCTATATCATTCAAAGAGTAAAGATCTTGTTGGAGTCAGTCATTGAATGATTTAAAATCAACCTTCTTCCAGGAATCACTCAGTATTAAAATAAAACATTGTCCATCAGGAGTAACTGACATAGCTATTTAAGATAGAAGACAGAGGGGTACAGGTTGCTAGCTTTGCTGTCGGTACCAACCCGGTATGCCGTTTCGGTGGTGGTAGGTATATTTGATATGTTAAATATATATACTTCACCTTTCATCACTGCTTTTATTATTCCTTTAAAAATCATAGTAACAGCCAGGTGCTGGTAGCTCACACCTGTAATCCTAGCTACTCAGGAAGCTGAGATCTGAGAATCCAGGTTCAAAGCGGGCCTGGGCAGGAAAGTCCATGAGCCTCTTATCTCCAATAAACAACTCAGAAAAACTAGAATTGGCACTGTGGCTCAAGTGGTAGAGTGCTGGTCTTGAGCTGAAGAGCTGAGGGACAGCGCCCAGGCCCAGAGTTCAAGTGTCATGATCAACCAAAAATCATAGTAACTATTTTTAAATGAATCCATATAAGAAGGCTCGTGATTTACCACTTGAGCCACAGCTCCAGTTCCAGCTTTTTGGTGGTTCACTGGGTTTACAGACTGGACTGGGAAGGTGGCTCAGTGGTAGAGTGCTTGCCTTGCATGCATGAGACCCTGGGTTTGATTCCTTAGCACCACATAAGCAGAAAAAGCTGGAAGTGGCGCTGTGGCTCAAGTGGTAGAGTG
>NW_012267317.1:2704797-2707295 GCF_000151885.1 Dipodomys ordii | reverse complement strand
AAAAAAAAAAAAAAATCTTACAGACTTTCCTGCCTGGGCTGATTTTGAACTTCAGTTCTCAGATCTCAGCCTCCTGAGTGGCTAGATTACAAGCATAAGCCACCAGTGCCTGGCAACTTGATGTCTTCCACTCCTGATCGGCTCTGGTCCTGATTATGAAATTTCCTATGAACTGAATTTCCTGCCAACTGAAGTTCCCATTTCACCCCCTAATTTAGATAGAAAATTCCCCAGACAGGCCCAACAGTCTATTCTCAGCATGAAGTACCTAAAACAGATAGACAGTCTACACCTGTTCTACACCAGGAAGTAAACTGAGAAAGCAGATGCTCCCTCCAGCTACACCTCCTTTTCAGTGTTAGCGTGTAAGATTAGAGATGTAGGAGGGGGCTATTTAAATCTGTCTTCTTCTTCTTCTTCCTCCTCCTCCTCCTCTTTCTCCTCCTTGTTTCTTCCTCCTCTTTCTCCTCCTTGTTTCTTCCTCCTCTTCCTCTTCCTTCTTCTTTTTTCTTTTCCTAGACTTGAACACAGGGCCTGGGCACTGTCCCTGAGCCTCTTTGTACTCAAGGCTAGTGCTCTACCACTTGAGCCATAGCACCACTTCTGACTTTCTTTGAGTAGTTTATTGGAGATAAGAGTCTCACTGATTTTTCTATCCATGCTGTCTTGGAACAGTGATCCTCAGATCTGAGCCTCCTGAGTAGTTAGGATGACAGGCACAAGCCACTGGCGCCTGTCCTGTCCTATTCCTTAAGTGGTAAAAATCAAGGATAAAGAGAAAAAAATGAAAGGTGTGTTTGGATAAGAAGTCTTAAAGGTCATTGGTGTTTGGGTGGGCCTCATCCACTCAAAATCATTGTCTAGGGATTAGGAATCTCAAGATGGACTTGACCTTGTGTTTTGTCCCAGCTCAAAAGATATAAAAGCCACAGATAAGAACCACCATTTTGAGATTTTTAACTCCCATTTCCTACACAGGGAGCAGGAAATGCTTCTCTCTTTTTCCAGTTCTGCCTATTTTAATTCTATTATACTAAATCTTTGCTAAAGCCAGGCATCGGTGGCTCATGCCTGTAGTCTTAGCTACTCAGGAGGCTGAGATCTGAGGATCATGGTTCAAAGCCAGCCTGGGCAGAAAAGTCCATGAGACTCCTATCTGTATGGTCGGAACAGGTATACCTCCCTCTCTCTTGGCTAAGTTTCCGCCCAGTATCTGTTACCTAGGTAACTGGCAGACCTGGAAGCAGTCACCTTCCCCTCCTGGGCCACCTCTGGTCACATGCCTCCCATCTGACCTTAGGAGGGTCCTAGACTCTGAGGTCACATCCAGATCCAGTGTGACCATACCTTTCCCCGACCTGGCCACACCTCTTCCTGTCTCTGGCCTAGATGAGTCCTGGCCCAGAGGTGGGTCTGTGGGTCACCCTCCCTTGCCCCCCCTCCCCTTTTCATTTTCAGCCAGGTTCTCCATCATGCATGGGGGGGGGGCAACAGTTCTGTAAATAAACTTTTCCTGCCTGAATTGCGTGTGGTGTTCTCTTCATTGACTACCTAATGAAACCTACCTATTTAATATACCTTACACTATCTCCAATAAACCACGAAAACCGGAAGTGGCGCTGTGACTCAAGTGGTAGAGCACTTGCCTTGAGCTGAAGAGCCCAGGGACGGCGCCCAAGCCCAGAGTTCAAACCTCATGACCAACAATAAATAAATAAATAAATAGATCTTCTCTAAAGCTTTTTTTTTTTGCCAGTCGTGGAGCCTGAACTCTGGGCCTGGGCGCTGTCCCTCAGCTCTTCAACTCAAGGCTAGCACTCTACCACTTGAGCCACAGCGCCACTTCTGGATTTTTTTGCTTCTGTGGTGCTGAGGAATGGAACCCAGGGCTTAATGCATGCAAGGCAAGCATTCTACCACTGAGCCACCTTCCCAGCCTGCTAAACCTTTTTTTTTAAAGTAGGACAGAAGGGGAAGTGGCGCTGTGGCTCAAGCGGTAGAGAGCTCACCTTGAGCTGAAGAGCTGAAGGACAGCACCCAAGCCCAGAGTTCAAGTCCCACGACCAACAAAAACAAAACAAAACAAAAAGTAGGACAGATGGGGTGACAATAATCAAGATATATTGTTCTCATAACCTGACTTCTGACTTCACTTTGTACAGTTACTTAAAACTCCTTTGTACAATTAGTTAAGAAATAAAAAAAGAATAATGAGGATTATAGCTATGAGGAACATAATGATTGTTTTTCTACAAGCTATTCTGGCTTAGGATTCATATTACACTTTGGTGAATAAAGAAATGGTAAGAAGTGGCACTGTGGCTCAAGTGGTAGAGCGCTAGCCTTGAGCTGAAGAGCTGAGGGACAGCGCCCAGGCCCAGAGTTCAGGCCCCATGACTGACAAAAAAGAGAGAGAGAGAGAGAGAGAAAGAAAGAAAGAAAGAGAAGGAAGGATGGAAGGAAGGAAAAGAAAGAAAGGAAAGGAAGAAAAAAGAAAG
>NW_012267317.1:2698797-2704597 GCF_000151885.1 Dipodomys ordii | reverse complement strand
CTGTGGCTCAAGTGGTAGAGCGCTAGCCTTGAGCTGAAGAGCTGAGGGACAGCGCCCAGGCCCAGAGTTCAGGCCCCATGACTGACAAAAAAAAAGTAAAGAGCTTAAATATAGAAAAGTACATTTGAAATGATCAAAGGATTGGGTTAGTTTGAAGGATTTGATGGCTGAAATTTGTTCTGGCCCTAACTGACTTTATACTTGGGATTCTCCCATGCTGGTATTTTTCTGTCTTCTCAAGAGATCCTGAAGAAAATTCTCAGAAAGAAATTTAATTTTAATCTATTCTAATTTTAAAAGTGTGAGTTTTGGTTTTCTTATTTGATTAAAAGAGTGACTTGCAATTTCTATCTCATGGGAATGTTTTAAAAATTAAATGTGATAATGTATTGAAAAATGTTTTGCAAGTGAAGATAAGGTAATTTAATTCTTCATAAGAACCAGATAAGAAGTTTTTGCAAATAAAAGTAAAATCCTGTTTGGCACAATAGAGAAATTTACTACAGCGATTTCCCCAGAGTTAATCTCTGGATTCTGAGCAGTAGGCATAGATTGATGCTGAGTGTAAGGGCACAATCAGCCTGTTTTGTTCAGTAAGTACGTAGAGGGGCTGTGAATTGAGAGAGGAAGACTTGAGTGAGCGTTGAGCAGTCTTGAAGGATGAGAGGATGAGGTAGGTGAATAAGGTCCCAGACGGGAGCCTGTCTGACAGTATAGAGTGTCTGAGGAACAGCACATGGCTCAGTATGTCCAGATGTGCCTAGTGGTATCATGTGAGGCGAAATTAGGAGCTGGTAGCTAGAATGTCAGGGTTTGGACCAAATTCCACAGTAACAGGGAGTCAATGAGGGTTTTGATACTTGACATGGTATCTAAACTTTCTGAATTTTGCAATGCTGTGTGTGATAGCTGTCTAATTTACCTGAAAACAAAAGGTGAACGAGGCAAAAGCCTGGAGACAGAGTGGTTCATGGGAGGCCTACGACTAGTTGAGCAAGAGCAACAGAAGGAATGAAACAAATCCAGGGGATGGACAGAAGCGGGAGGTGGGAAGTGGTGGGAATGCCAGTGAGGACTTAGCCCACTGGCCACACAGAGAGGAGGAGTCAGACGGGCATGGAGGGCCAGGTTTCCAGTTGGTGGCTATCCTAGATGGAGGTAGAAAAAAAGCAGGCTTTATCTGAATATGTTCAGGTCTCTAAGTAATTTCCTTAGGTTCTGGTTTTGATCTATTATCAACCCTCTGACCCTCTCTGCCCACTTGGATAATCAACTCTTTTTTTTTTTTCTTTTGCTAGTCCTGGGGCTTGAACTCAGGCCCTGGGCATTGTCCCTGAGCTTCTTTTGCTCAAGGCTTGCACTCTACCACTTGAGCCACAGCACTACTTCTGGCCCTTTCTGTGGATGTGGTACTGAGAAATAGAACCCAGGGCTTCATGCATGCTAGGCAAGCACTCTACCACTAAGCCACATTCCCAGCCCCACTAATCAACCCTTGCGTGCACCATTTTCTCTTGCTGTTGCCAAGGGAGCTGGGAGGTCCACTGAGTGCAGTGACAGCCCCTCCCTCTTAAATGACAATGCTGGCTGCTTTCAAAGGAATGGGGTTCTAAGTGTTTTTGGTCCTCCTTTCGCTGCATCCTCCTGGCAACAGGGAACACACAGATCACTCCTGCCCACAGCTCTGAGTTAAGATTCACAGAGCTGCCGGGTGGGAAGTATTTGAAGAGAGCCTTTATGTGTGTGTGTGTGTGTTTTCTTTCTTGGCCTAGTACAGCTGGTTAAACGCAGGAAACAAGATCACATTATTCAAGTACTCATGGATGAAATTCCATTAGATATCTATGGTCTTCATATGCCTAAAACCACAGCATCACCAGCATTGAAAGGTATTCATGGAAACATGCTTAGCGTTGTCTGCAGTGCTGCCGTGCTTGTGACAGTACGTATGAAACACTACACTGCCACAGGGCAGATACAGAGTGCCACACAGGTGCGATTCTTGGTTCCCATGTTTCTGTTGTCAAGACTGAGTGAAGAGTGACACTCCGTTAGGTAAAAGTACAATAAAGAGATGCCTCTTCTCACTAATGATAGCCACTTAAAACTCTTCTCTCATTACAAGCTGAATGCAGGCTAGCTAATCAAAGGGAAAGGAATCATAGGTTAATGGGCATTTCGTAGTGGGAATTTTGCCTGGATCGGAGAGAACACACCTCTGTGGACTGGAAGCACTTCTTACAGAATGTGAGGTTTTGACCTCTGTGTTTTACCCTCACATGATCAAACAGGCACACTCGGTTCTGATACATAAATTCCACAATCTAAGGAGAAAGACATAGGAGAATCTGGAATCTTATCATGTCCTTAGTGAGTCTTCCTGCTTGATCCTCACAAAACAGCTGATCAAACCAAATTCCAGACTGATACTGGAAGCCATAATTTTCAGAGGTCACAAGACCCTCCTCTAACCTGATAGGATTATCGTTAATAATCTGAATTAACCCAGCCCTGTTGGCTGTTTTGGGGCCTAGGTTGAACTGTATCCCCTCAAAGACATGTTAGTGTTAACCTTTGGTATTTGTAAAGATGATCTTCTCCGAAATAGGATACTTACAAAGGTAAAAAGTCAAGATAAAGTCATTATCATGGCCTTAATTCAATAAGACTTATATCTTTATTTATCTCATTATTTATTTGTTTAGTCCATTGTGGGATTTGAACTCAGGGCTTGGGTGCTGTCCCTGAGCTTTTCTGTTCAGAGCTGGTGCTCTATCACTTTGAGCCATAGCTCCACTTCTGGTTTTCTGGTAGTTAATTGGAGATAAGAGTCTCTGGACTTTCCTGCCCAGGCTCGTTTTGAACTGCAATCTTCACATCTCAGCCTTATGAGTACCTAGGGTTACAGGTGTGAGCCACCCATGCTTGGCTATGACTGATGTCTTTATTTTTTTTATTGTGAAAATACTGTACAAAGGGGTTATAATTACATGGGCAAGATAATGAGCACATTTATGTTTTTTTTTTTTTTTTGGGTCCAGTTGTGGGGCCTGAACTCTGGGCCTGGGCGCTGTCTCAGCTCTTCATCTCAAGGCTAGCGCTCTACCACTTGAGCTACAGTGCCACTTCCGGCTTTTTTCTTTTTTGCTTCTGTGGTGCTGAGGAATCGAACCCAGGGCCTCAGGCATGCAAGGCAAACGCTCTACCACTGAGCCACTTCCCAGCCCCATGAACACATTTCTTATCAAGCATTGTAGCCTCCTCCTTTGTTTCCCCTTCCTATCCCTTCGTATCATCCCACCCAAGTAGTGAAGTTCGTTTTTCGACATAATGACTTGTACATCTCATTGTTGCAATGGGTCCTCCAGACTGATGTCTTTATAAGAAGAGAACATCACTTCTCTGAACATTTAAAGTACTATTTATTGAAATGAACTCTAGGAAATGGAAACATGTTGTTGTTGTTATTGGTATTATTGGTTTGTTTTTGTTTTCCCTTTGGGGGTAAAGGGAGGCCACAGAAAGGGAAAGAGGAAGGGTGAACAAATATAACCATGCTATTCAGTATACACTATGTGGAAAATGAACTATGTAACTTGTGGGCAGGGATGGAAGGAGGAAACTGGGGGAAAGTAAAGGAAGGAGTGACATTGTCCAAAAAATATATTCACACTGGACTTATGAAATGATAGCCCCTCTGTACAACATCTTATTAGTAACAGTACAATTATTAAAGAGAAAAAGGACCAGGCCCAGAGTTCAAGCCCCACAACCAACTGCCTCCCCCCCCCCCAAAAAAAGGAGAGAACACCATGTAAAAATGCAGACACACAAGGAGAAGCCGTGTGGCAGTCCCGGTGGAGACTGGAGTGATGTGTGTATGAGCCAAGGAAGATGAAGACTGCCAGCCATACCAGAAAGCATGGACAGAGTCTCCCCCGAAGTCTTCAGAGACTGACAACAACTTGATTGTGGCCTTCTAGCTTCTAGAATGATCAGAGCTTAAAAGTGCTATGCTGTACACAAAAATACCCTTGATACCTCCATTGCCAGTGGTATCTGAAAAAAAAAATCACTGAAGTCAGGGAATCTCTGATCTCCTACCAGCTGCTGATTATGGCGACTGTTTCCATTAATTCCTATGCAGAGGGGACACTCTAAAAGGAATAGCATTTCTTACTAGCTACTCCAAAATTTATAAAAAGGCTTCTTTCCTGAGCTCTGGGTCCTCCTAGCAATGGTATGCATTTTCCCAGCCCAGAAATTCTCCATCATCCTCTTTTCTCCCTCACCTAGGTACTCTGTACCCACACTCTGTTTCAGCTTAGACTCCATGGCTTTGGGAGGTCTTACTAATCCTCAAGTCAGGATTAGGGGCACTTAATGGGTACCCTGAACTTGCTCCCTGTAGTATGTACCACTCTGTATTAGAATCGCTTGTTACTGGTACACCTTCTCACTGGAATTCTTAGGGGCAGATCTTGTGAACATCAGGCAGTTTACCTCTACCTCTGCATGATCAGTAAAACTCAACTTACAGACACTTGACAAATACGTATTAAGAAAATGAAAATAGGGCTGGGAAGGTGGCTCAGTGGTAGAGCGCATGCCTTGCATGCCAGAGGCCCTGGGTTCGATTCCTCAGCACCACAGAAGCAAAAAGAAAAAAGCCGGAAGTGGCGCTGTGGCTCAAGTGGTAGGATGCTAGCCTTGAGCTGAAGAACTGAGGGACAGCGCCCAGGCCCAGAGTTCAGACCCCATGACCGGACCCCCCCAAAAAAAGAAAAGAAAATGAAAATAGGGCTATATGTGTGGCTCAGGTGCTAGAGTGTCAGCTTAAGAAGTTTGAGGTACTGAGTTCGAAACCTACCACCGCACCCCCCAAAGGAATATTGAATATTGAATATTTTTGTACAGTTAAAGATAATAAAAAATAAGTGACAAAAACTTTAAAAAAGAAAACAAAAGACACGGTAATGCCAACAATCTGTAATTTAGCATTTATGATATTTCGACCAGGGTTGAAAAAAAAAAGCTGGGAAAGGTGTTGTAAAATGCAGAGTAGGTTGGTGCTTCCTATATGTGAGCCAAATACTCTGTCTGGCACTGATTGATCAGTAGTAAGGCGGACTTAAGATCCATTCTAGCAGAGTCTGTAGTGTATGACATGGGCTATAAATACACAGATAAATAAGTACCTGAGGTAAAATCGTTGCCCCAAGTGTTAGAAACAAAACCAACAGATTGTTGAGCTATTCTTTTTTTTGGGTCAGTGTGGGGCTTGAACTCTGGGCCTGGGCGCTGTCCCTGTGCTCTTCAGCTCAAGGAGAGCGCCCTACCACTTGAGCCACAGCGCCACTTCCCGTTTTCTGAATGGTTTATTGGAGATAAAGAGTCTCACGCACTTTCCTGCCCCAGCTGGCTTTGAACCGTGATCCTCAGATCTCAGTCTCCTGAGTATGTTGAGCTATTCTGAAGTGCAGCACGGGGACGTAGTGTGATCTTGGAGGACTTCCCACAGAAGATGACACTTGAGTAGAGACCGACAAGATGAGAAAGGAACAAAGTCTTGGAAATGGGGTCACATTTACTGTAAGCCATTTAAATAGAAACCCTAATCTTTCCAGGCTCCAGGTTGGATAGGTGCGCTAAGACGCCTCACTGCCAGCACTAAAGATGGCGGACGAAGGGGGGGGCGCGGAACAGGCCTTCTTCTGATTGGCTGCTCCTGGAGCGACGTCATGCCTCGGCGGCGGCGCATCCGGGCTCCCGCTGGCGGCGTCGCGGGAGGCTCGCCGGG
>NW_012267317.1:2694703-2698392 GCF_000151885.1 Dipodomys ordii | reverse complement strand
TCTGCGGAGCCGGGTGCCGCCCGGCGCCGCGGGGTGGCCGGGCCCGCTCCCCTCCGGAGATGCTCACCCCGACCCTTGGGTTCCCCCCTTCCCTCCTCCCGTGTGAAAGGGCGCGCTCGGGTCGAGGCCCGGCATTCGCACGGACTCCCCTTCCCCTTCCCCAAGATGTGTTTTAAGAGACTCCATTTTGGAGAGAAATGCAGTCTAAATTTGGCAGAGCCTCCCTCCCTTGGGTGCGATCGCCTTTTCCTTTTCCCTTTTTGTCTTTCCTGTGCTGCTGCGGCATTCCGAAGCGACTTGAAGGGAAAATGCCCCGAATTGTCAGTGGTCCAAGCTTAGCTGGTTTTAGCCGGGCCATCGCGGAGCTCACCTGAGTGAGAGTTTGGGAATCCAAGCCTGCCTGCATGTGGATGTGGTAGTCAGTAAAATCGCCTCCAAGTGCATGGATCCGCTTAACAGCTGTTTCAAGAAAGGACTTTAATCCTCCGGTGACACAAGGCTTTGTGGCTTTTTTCTTTTTTTAACCTTGTGAGTCTCTTCTGTAGAAAGATGCAGTTGGTTTGGTTTCCTTGACAACGTTGTGGGGGTGTCTTCTAAATTGCCACCATCACCGAGTTACTGTTGTGATAGTTCTTTTGTTTTGTTCCTAAGGGACCAGAGGTGGTAGTGAGCTGGAAACAACGGCCTCTTGGCTTGTGCTAGTTTTTCTTTTTGAAATACACATTGCAGGGAAGTTGTGTCATTCTAGAAGTTGCTTTTCAATTGCCATTACAGTCCACCTCCTCCAAGTCTTCTCTGTCTCCTGTTGTCTCACAGTGCACCTCCCAGCTCCCTCAGACCTAGTATGTCAACAATGAAGGCAGCATGAAAACATTTTTCTCATTTCCATATTTGCTTGTGAGACTTGTATTTTTGGGATTGTCCAAAGTATTGAAATACAAAGCATTTCTTGGTGGTTGTGGTAGAATAATGCTCTCAGAGTGGTCAGACCTTTAAAATTAGTAAGCTGAGAATCTTACTCATCACTTTTTGCTATAAATATCAAAAATGTACTCAGTTTTGACCTTTTGAGGTAAATGATGAATGTAATTGCTCTCTGGGAAATTCGCCTTCAGTACATCATTGTAGCCAAGGCTGAATGTCCGAGTCACCGGCTTTGGAAACAGCAAAGGAGGGTTTTCTGTGGATACCGTCTGCACTGGAAGCCCCCTCGGGTCTCCTGAAACCCATGGCCAGAAAGGGTAGCCTGGAAGAGTCTGTGCGTACCCAGCTTAGATTATTGGTACTCCTCATATTTCACACAGTTAAATGGCATTTGGATTGTGTTTTACCTAAAAATAGAACCAAAAATGGTAACTCGAAGATAAAAATACCAGAGCTAAGGAAAAGAATGGATTGCCCTAAACATGAGACCAGCGGTTGGTTGAGCTTGATCCTCACATTTGGTTTTAGTCTGTCTGACAATATTATAAGAGAATCTTTATAAGTCTTGTCATCAGGAAGAAAGGGAAATAATGTTTCTCAGCTTTGAAAAAGCTATTATTTCGTACTAAATTTTAAAAGAGAAATTTACATTGAGCAAAGCATAGTGAGACCCTAATGACTTAGTAGACCATATATTTAACAGATTTTTATTTTATTTTTTCCTGTGCTGAGGATTGAACCTAGGCTCTCCAGCATGTTAGGCATGTGCACTTCCAGCCCTAGTGGTTTTTTTTTTTTTTTTGTTATTGTTGTTTTTGTTTTGTTTTGGTCGGTTGTGGGACTTTAACGCTGGGCCTGGGCGCAGTCCCTCAGCTCTTCAGCTCAAAGCGAGGGCTCAACCAGTTGAGCCACAGCACCACTTCTGGTTTTCTGGTGGTTAATTGGAGATTAGAGTCTAATGGACTTTCCTTCCCCAGGCTGGCTTTGAACTGAGATATTCAGATTTCAGTCTCCTGATTAGCCACTGGCTCCCTAGTGGTTTTTTAATAGCAAATAAAAATTTGCCCTGGTAGCCTTGAATCCTCTGATCAACCCTGAGGCCAAGTCTGTGAACACAGTGCAGGGTCAGGACAATAGGGACAAAAGGGTCTGTTGATGCTAAAAATAAAGTCTGAGCTATTTAAAGGGATGACTAGGCTGCATAGCTTTCAGAGCATATTCTGCAAATCTGTCTTCCTTCTTGACTAATCTTATTAAGCCTTCTTAAATTTTGAAATTAATTTCAAATTTACTAAAAGTAACACAAATCCAGTACTGTATATACCTTTTCCAGTTGTCTGTGTTTGTTGTATTGTTTTCTGTGTTTATATATGTACTCTTATTATTTTTCTGATATTTGAAGGAAGGTTGCACACATCATTCTCCTTTATACAGAGATACATCTAATAACAAGAACTTTTATAAGCATAGAGCAGTTATTAAAATCAGAAAATTTTGTTTTTGTTTGTCGGTTTTGGGTCTTGAACTCTGGACTTGGGCGCTGTCCTTACCCTTGTCAACTCAAGGCAAGTGCTCTACCACTTGAGCCACAGCGCCACTTCCAGTTTTTGGAGAGAAGAGTTTCACAGACTTTCCTGCCCAGGCTGACTTTTTTTTTTTTTGTCGGTTGTGAGCCTGAACTCTGGGCCTGGGCACCGTCCCTCAGCTCTTCAGCTCAAGGTTAGCCCTCTACCACTTTGAACCACAGTGCCACTTCTGGCTTTTTCTGCTTATGTGGTGCTGAAGAATCGAACCCAGGGCCTCATGCATGCAAGGCAAGCACTCTACCACTGAGCCACCTTCCCAACTTCCCAGGCTGACTTTGAACTGTGATCTTCAGATCTCAGCCTCCTGAGTAGCTAGGATTACAGGTGTGAGCCACTGCTGCCCAGCAGTACTAGGGTTTTAAAGTCAGAGCCTTAAACTTGCTAAATAGGTGCTTTACCACTTGAGCATGTGCACACCCTGAATCCTCCATTGCTGATTTTTTTTTTTTTCAGAGCCTGGGTACTGTCCCTTACTTAGTTTTTTCAAGATGGGCTCTCGACCACTTGAGCTACCCATACACGTTCTGCTTTTTGGTGATTAATTGGAAATAAGAGTCTCACCAGCTTTCCTATTTAGGCTGACTTTGATCTCAGCCTCAGATCTCTGATCCTGGATAGCTAGGATTGTAGAGGTGAGCCACCAGTGCCAGCAAAAGGGTGATTAAAAAAAACTCCAGTGTTTTCTCTACTTATGAACTAGTATTTTATTATGAGGCTCCCATACATTATATATTATAAGACTCCAGTATGGATTAGTGTTTATTCAAAAAGTTATCTGTTAAGGCCTTCTCATTATTTTCAGTGAGTTATCTATGTTGGACCCCCCCCAACCCCCCCTTTCCAAGGGCTTGAACTCAGGGCCTGGGCACTGCCCCGTAACCTTTCTGTGCTCAAAGCTTGCATTCTACTACTTGAGTCATGGTGCCACACTTCAGGCTTTTTCTGAGTAGTTTATTGGAGATAAGAATCTCATGGAGGGGCTGGGAAGGTGGCTCAGTGGTAGAGTGCTTGCCTTGCATGCATGATGCCAGAGGCCCTGGGTTCGATTCCTCAGCACCACATAAGCAGAAAGAAAAAAGCCAGAAGTGGCGCTGGGTAGAGCACTAGCCTTGAGCTGAAGAGCTGAGGGACAGCACCCAGGCCCAGAGTTCAGGCCCTACGACTGGACCCCCCCCCCAA
>NW_012267317.1:2687107-2694062 GCF_000151885.1 Dipodomys ordii | reverse complement strand
TTTCTTTTTTTTTTTTTTTTGGGTCTGGTCGTGGGGCCTGAACTCTGGGCCTGGGCGCTGTCCCTCAGCTCTTCAGCTCAAGGCTAGCGCTCTACCACTTGAGCCACAGCGCCACTTCTAGCTTTTTTCTTTTTTTGCTTATGTGGTGCTGAGGAATCGAACCCAGGGCCTCATGCATGCAAGGCAAGCACTCTACCACTGAGCCACCTTCTCAGCCCCCATTCTTCTTTCTTAAAAAGCTTATTGGGGGGCTGGGAAGATAGCTCAGTGGTGGAGTGCTTGCCTTGCATGCATGAGGCCCTGGGTTCAATTCCTTAACACCACATAAGCAGAAAAAAAAGCCAGAAGTGGTGCTGTGGCTCAAGTGGTAGAGTGCTAGCCTTGAGCTGAAGAGCTGAGGGACAGCGCCCAGGCCCAGAGTTCAGGCCCACGACTGGACCCCCACCAAAAAACAAACAAACAAACAACCAAAACTTACTTATTGGATCATGGGGCTTGAACTCTGGGCCTGGGCGCTGTCCCTCAGCATTTCAGCTGAAGGCTAGCACTCTACTCCTTGAGCCACAGTGCCACCTCTGGTTTTCTGGTGGTTAATTGGAGATAGGAGTCTGAAGGACTTTCCTGCCCAGGCTGGCTTTAAACTGCTATCCTCAGATCTCATCCTCCTGAGTAGCTAGGATGACATTGTGACCCACTGATGCTGGGCTCCTGCATCTGATTTTTTTTTTGGTCAGTCATGGGCTTGAATTCTGGGCCCGAGTGCTATTTCTCAGCTCTTCAGCTCAGGGCTAGCACTCTATCAGTTGAGCGACAGCACCACTTATGGCTTTTTCTGCTAATGTGGTGCTGAGGTATTGAACACAGGGCCTCATGGATGCAAGGCAAGCACTCTACCACTGAGCCACCTTCCCAGCCCCTGCATCTGAAATTTTTTTTTTTTTTTTGGGTCCGGTTGTGGGGCCTGAACTTGGCCTGGGCTCTGTCCCTCAGCTCTTCAGCACAAGGCTAGCACTCTACCACTTGAGCCACAGCGCCACTTCGGGCTTTTTTTCTTTTTGCTTATGTGGTGCTGAGGAATCAATCCCAGGGCCTCAGGCATGCAAGGCAAGCGCTCTACCACTAAGCCACCTTCCCAGCCCTGCATCTGAATTTTTAAAACATTGTTTTTCCATCTCTTTCTTATTTCTTGACTTTGTGTCATACTCAGGAAAAGCTTTTTCCTTTCATTCTTGGGTTATATTTTTTAAGTGCAGGAAAAGCTTTTTCCTTTCATTCTTGGGTTATATTTTTTAAGTAAGTTATTTCCTTCCTTCCTTCCTTCCTTTTCTCCCTCCCTCGCTCCTTTTTGTTGTCGTTGGTTGTGGGTCTTCAACTCAGGGTCTGGGTGCTATCCCTGAGCTCTTCAGCTCAAGGCTAGCACTCTACCACTTTGAGCCATAGCACCACTTCTAGTTTTCTGGTGGTTAATTGGAGATAACTCTCTCTCAAAGACTTTCCTGCCCAGGCTGGCTTTGAACCATGATCTTCACATCTCAGCCTTCTGAGTAGCTAGGATTACAGATGAGAGCCACCTGTGCTTGGCTTGTAATTTTTTTTTTTCTCATATGAATCGTAACTCTCTTCTCCTATATGCAGAATGGGTCCGTTTAGATCAGCTCTTTCCTTTTGGCTGTCCTGTTTATCTCAATTTCATTTATGGAGAAATCTTGCTGACAGATGTGACTGAAGATGTCGCCTTTGCTCTGTGTGTGTGCAGTTGTGTTTATTTCTGGATTTTGTCTTGTGTTGCCTCTGCCTCTTGGTCTATTTACAGTAACATTAATTACAGATGCAATGCAGAAAGATTTAAGGTCTAGTTGTGCAGCCTTCCTGCCCCTCCTATTTTTTTCTGGGGCTTTCCCATCTATTTGTGCGTATTCTTTCCAGCTCCAAGAGAAAACTACCTGATGGCATTTTTGTTGAGTAAATTTTAAGTTAATTTAGTGAGGAACATCTTGATGATGTTAACTCTTCCTGCTGAATTCATGATGTTTGTTTCTATTAGTTTAAGTCTGTGTTAAATATCTCACCTAAAAGCTTCATTTATGAAAAGTTCTTAAAATCCTTAGTAGCATTGGTTTTTGTTGTTGCTAGTCCTGGGGTGTGAACTCGGCCTGGGTCCTGTATCTGAGCTTTTTTTGCTTAAGTGCTCTACTGCTTGAGCTCAGTTCCATTTTTGGTGCTTAATTGGAGATAAGAGTCTCATGGACTTTTCTGGCTTTGAACTGTCATTCTGAGCAACTAGGATTGCAGGCATGAGCCATCAGAGCCCAGAAGCACTGACTTTTTAAACCATATATCATATATTCTCATACTAAAATGTTTTGAAGTACTTTATTGGACATATGGTGATATAAATGCACATTCTCATCACACCTTCTCCTGGAATGTCCCAAAATGAACAAACCTAATCAAAAATAGAGAAGAAAACAGCTGAAATTCATTTTTTTAAATGAAGTTTACAGTAAAATGCGAACCCACTTGTGGGGAGGATACTGGGATGTGATATTTCTGTCCATCTCTGGCTGGCTGCAGGTGTTTTACTGTAACTGACAAGTCTCTGAAGCCAGGACTCACAGAACTTGCTGGAGATCTGGGAAATGCCATAAGACATAACATGGCCACATTCATTTCCATGCTACCAAGTAGCGAGCATGCTGCTCAAAGGAGGAGTGATGTCCTAATACTGCCTTTGCCTTTGACTTGGGGACATGGGAGGATTACCAGCTTTTATCTGAGTGCACATAATATGTGATAATGTGTGAGAGGAGCCATTTCCACTGTGAACTTTGGTATTGGATGTGGCTTCAGAGCAAAGGATTTTATACGATTTCTGGAAGGGAAGCCTATATAATATACCATATATAATCCTATGTAATATACCCAAATTTTGGCACTGCTAGCGAATTCTTTCATCCTCTGAACACCCAAAGGAGATTCATAGATGCAGGACATTACACATAGTCTCTCAACGTGGGGAAGGGAGTTTTTTTGTTTTTTGTTTTGTGCTGGTCCTGGGGCTTGAACTGGGGACCTGGGCACTGTCTCTGAGCTTCTTTGGCCCAAGGCTAGCACTCTACTACTTGAGCTCCAGTTCCATTTCCAGCTTTTTTTGGTGTTTAATTGGAGAAAAGCATCTCACGGATTTTTCTGTGTGGGCTGGCTTTGAACTGCAATCCTCAGCTCTCAAACTCTTGAGTAGCTAGGGCACCTGTCAAGAGAGTAGTTTTGATAATAAGCTAGTAGGAGGAGCAGAGAGAGCTATGACCCAACAAAGTTGAGAATTAAGCAGAAAGGATCCAATATGAGTCTTATTCGTAGACAATAAGGGACATGACAAACAAATGCAGATAAATACACTTTGGCAAAAGGGGCACTTCATGATTTGGGACTACAGTTTTAGAAAAAAAGCGTCTTGGCTTTTAAAAAATGCTGACAGTATGGGCTCAGTAAGATGAAAGAGCGAAGTAAACTGATGAAAATAAGATGAAAGCAAGTTTGAAAGTGAGTGGATGTCCATAAGGAAGTAGATAGACTAATTCCAGAATGGAAACTGTTGGAAGCTGGAGCAGTAGTGCCAGTGTTCCTAGACTCGCAGTTATACAAGGACAGGCTTGGTAAATTACATAAGCTACAGCCGGAAAGGCCAGAGAGAGGATATTGATTAGAGAGAAGATAGAAGCCATGAGAGCCACAGAGATAAAATGTAGTCTGAGCTGGTGTTTTGAAGAGAAAAGAATAAGAAAGATAAGACATTGATAAAAAGTTTCACAGGTGGGCTGGGAAGGTGGCTCAGTGGTAGAGTGCTTGCCTTGCATGCCTAAGGCCCTGGGTTTGATTCCCCAGCACCACATAATAAGCAAAAAGAGAAAAAGCTGGAAGTGGCGCTGTGGCTCAAGTGGTAGAGCGCTAGCCTTGAGCTGAAGAGCTGAGGGACAGCGCCTAGGCCCAAAGTTCAGGCCCCACGACTGGACCAAAAAAAAAAAAAAAGTTTCACAGGTTAGCCAGGCAGTACAGCCTGGGATTACATTAATTCCAGCACTCGGAGGCTGAGGCTAGAGGATTCAGTTCAAGGCTGGACTGATCTACATAGTGACATCAACCTAGCTTAAGCTGTGAATTGATCTGCTTCAAAAGGTTTTTTTTGAAAACTCCTGGAATGAAGTTTCATATGATTATATGGATATAAAGGCTCATTGTGAACTATATCAATATAGTAAATTCATTAAATAGTCTATTAAAGTGGAAACATCTGGTGAATTTACTAAACTAGAAAGATAAGGAATCCTACACACATTTTCCTTCCTTCCTTCCTTCCTTCCTTCCTTCCTTCTTTCTTTCTTTCTTTCTTTCTTTCTTTCTTTCTTTCTTTCTTTCTTTCTTTCTTTCTTTCTTTCTTTCTTTCTTTCTTTCGTCGTAGGGCTTGAACTCTGGGTGCTGTCCCTCAGCTCTTCAGTTCAAGGTGAGTGAGTGCTCTACCATTTGAGCCACAGTGCCACATCTGGTTTTCTGGTGGTTTATTGGAGATAAGAGTATCACGGACTTTTCTGCCCTGGGTGGCTTTGTACCTCAAATCTCAGCCTCCCGAGTAGCTAGAATTAGTGGTGAGAGCCACTGGGGCCTGGCTTACCTATACACATTTAAGCAGAAGGAAATCTCACTTTTGAAAGAAAGAATAAACTAGTTCAGTTTTTGACTTTTTTCAGTATAATTTGCCTGAGGACAGTAGAGTAATGTTACACATATTGAGAGGTTTGTGTGTGTTTGTGTATGTGTGTGCAGACAATGTGATTATATTGCAATGTCAGTAGAATATAACATAAGACCTCAACCAATAGCTGGGTGTAGTACTGGATATGTCATCTCATCTTTGGTGAGAATCCTAGAGTAAGGATTGAGGTACCAGCCCAGACAAAACGAGAGACCGTATCAAACTAAGCAGAACAAAAAAAGCCTGGATGTGTGGTTTAGTGGTGGAATGCCTGTTTAGCAAGATTGAGGTCTTGAGTTCAAACCCTGTTACCACCAAAAATAATGAAGACAAAACACATTGACATTTTCAAATATGCAGTTGCTCAAGATTTCTCACTTCATAAACCCCACTAAAAACTTACTTGCATATATAACCCAGCCAACTGAAAGATGGATCATCTGGGCACCCAGTGGCTCATGCCTATAATCCTAGCTACTCAGGAGGATTGCAATTCAGAGCCATCATGGGCAGGAAAGTGTGAGAGACTCTGATCTCCAATTAATCACAGAAAAAGCCAGAAGTGGCATTTTGGCTCATGTGGTAGAGCACTATCTTTGAGCAAAAAGGAGCTCAGACAGTGTGCAGGCCCAGCCTTCAGTACCAGGACTGGCAAAAAAAAAAAAAGAATCTGAGGATTTCATATATATGAAATATAACCTATAAAAGTGGAATAAATACTAACATAGCCTTGAAAATAGAAAGATAGTCATGCATACCCAGCAAAAAAACTGCTGAAAATGTCAATATAATGAATTAGGCTGACAAGTAGGGGAGGGAGATAGTTTATCTTTCATCATAATGTAGTCAAGGAATACCTTTCACTCTGGAAATTGATGGACTGAAGCTTTCATTATAGTTAACACTGACTGTCTGCAACCTTCAAAACTTACCAGCTGGAAGGAAGAAAAGCAATAGAGTAAGAATAGATCATTTCAGGCTGGGTACTGGTGGCTCAAATCTATATTTTTAGCTACTTAGGAGGCTGAGATCTGAGGATTGAAGCCAGTCCCATCAGGAAAGTCTGTGAGACTCTTTATTTCCAATTAACCACCAAAAAGTCTGAAGTAAAGATGTGGCTCAAGTGGTAGAGCAGTAGCTTTGAGCAAAAAAGCTCAAGTGTCAGGACCAACATACTCACAACATATACACAGAATTGATTAGTTCAGATGCTGGGCCTGTACCTCAGTGACAGAACACTTGCTTATTCACATATATGAGGTTCTGGTTGTTGTCAGCACCATAGACAACAAACAAAAATAATCAACTAAAATAGAAAACAGAGAATGGAATCGTATGCAAGTTGAAACAAGAGTGAGAGTCTGAGCCGGGCGCTCATGCCTGTAATCCTAGCTACTTAGGAGGCTGAGATCTGAGGATCACAGTTCAAAGCCAGCCCAGGCAGGAACGTCTGTGAGACTCTTATGTCCAGTAAAACACTAGAAAACTGGAAATATGCTGTGACTCAAGTAGTAGAATTCTAGCCTTGAGCTGAAGAATGCAGGGACAGCACCCAAGCCCAGAGTTCATGACCGACCAAAAAACAAAAGAGTGAGAGTCTGTTGAACATAATATGAATTTAAGAAAATGGTCATAAATACATCTAACAAATGCAGATTAGCAGGATGAGAATGTAGCCTAGTGGTAGCATTCTTGTCTTGCATACATGAAGCCCTGGATTCTATTCCTCCACATACACAGAAAAAGCCAGAAGTGCCAATGTGGCTCAAGTGGTAGAGTGCTAGCATTGAGTGAAAGAAGCTCAGGGACAGTGCCCAGGCCCTGAGGTCAAGCCCTAGGACTGGCACAAAAAACAAAAACAAAACAACAACAAATGCAGATTAAGGTTGGCAACACACAAAGCTCTTGTGCCAGAAAATGAATAGATACACAGGGATAAAGGAGATTATACCAAGGCAGTTTCTGTGCAGAAGGGTGTATAGCCATTCTTTCCAGGCAGACACACTGGTGGGGCAGCCTGCTGGGTTTTTATTCCATCCCAAGTCTGTCCCTCTTCAAGGAGTCAGGCTCACATCCTATTCACAGTTGGTTACCAAGGTGATAGGGTAATACAAGCAAGTTAGAAAGCACCCCAGCCATAGGTTACTATTGTCTCTTTTCTCCCTGTCTATGGCTTAGTACAGCTTTTTTTTTTTTTTTTTTTTT
>NW_012267317.1:2679279-2687045 GCF_000151885.1 Dipodomys ordii | reverse complement strand
CAGCTCAAGGCGAGCGCTCTACCACTTGAGCTACAGCGCCACTTCCGGTTTTCTGGTGGTTTATTGGAGATAGGAGTCTCACGGTCTCTTCTGCCCGGGCTGGCTTTGAACCGCGATCCTCAGATCTCAGCCTCCTGAGTAGCTAGGATTACAGGCGTGAGCCACCAGCGCCCGGCTTAGTACAGCTTTTAAAAAGCTCCTTTTACTTTGGTTCTAATGGAACTTTAGGAAAGAATGATGTTAGATCATATTTACTCCGCCATTTAAACAGTTAAAATGCCATATGAAATACCATTTTAATACGGAAGTTACAGTTCATTTCATAATATTCAGAGTCCACAAAAGAGAAATGCCAGTTCCAGCCAGCAGATTCAGGGGTGACGAATGAAGAATATGCCCATGAAGAGTTACGATATCTTTGGTAACATTGTGGGGGCAAGGAATGAGTTAACTTTCAGACTTGGTTAAACCCACATGTCCTCCCCAGCCTCTTGTAAAAACAGTTCACATTGGTCCAGGACTATTCTAAGGGTACATTCTAAGGGGTAGCTAACAAGAAATCAGGAAGTAAGGGTAGCAGTTTTAGAAACAGACCCAGGATACCAGGAATCACTAAGATAGGTACATACAGGGACTCCTGTCTTTTGACTGGTTACTACAGATCAGACACTTCTAATTCTGTGTAAACAATCACAACCAGGGTTTTCCACCAAAGTCATTGATACTTTCAAGCACACCAGTTGAATCTGCAGCCAGTCATGGTCCCCACAGGGCTCTAGGGTTCCCACCGGGCAGCCCTTTACCTCTTACATTTACCAAATATTAAAAAACAAAAACAAGGAACAAAACAACAACAAAAACCCAACTTAGGGGCAGATCAAATAGGTAAAAAAGACTAAATTGAGATAAGTGCATTTGGAAATCCTGAATTCTATAAAAAGAGACTGTAGTTTATACAACCCAGGGTGAACATTTGAAAAACTGATTGCAGTTATACAGTGCATAGTGTGAGGATTATATATTATTTAAAAACTGTTATTAAGATCTAAGCTCAGTTTTGTGTGACAGTCTTGGAGGGAGTAGTGCTATTCTAGTTGAAATTGGGTTTGAGACAGGATCTACACAGGCCTCAGATGAACTTCCCTGTAGATAGAGGAGTAAGTACCCTGTATAAAAATGTAAGAAAAGCACTTCTGTTGTTTTTGTTTCTGTTTCTCTGTACGTGTGTGTGCAAATGCAAGTATGTGTGCGAATTCATGCATGCATGCCTGTACCAGTTCTGGGGCTTGAACTCTGTTCCCTGAGCTTTCTTCAAGGCTAGTGCTCTACCACTTGGGCCATACTTCCACTTCCAGCTTTTTGGTGGTTAATTGCTATTTAATTGGAAGAAAATCTCATGGGCTGCCTGAGCTGGCTTTGAACACAGTGCTTTTGAGCTGTCTTCCAAGTAGTTCAGAATTAGAGGTATGACCCATTTGGCACCTGTCCTTTTTTTTTTTTTTGAGATGGGATTTTTCTGTTTAGCCCTAACTGGCCTTGAACTTGCCATCCTTCTGCTTCAACTTTCCAAGTACTGGATTGTAGGTGTGTGCCACCTCATTCTTCTGCTTGTGGGTTTTTGTGGTTCAGTCCATGTTGCGTCCACTCTGGAAAACCTCTGGAATCCGAGTTGACCTGGAAACTTTGCCTTTGTGGCTGTGAATCTTGGAGTAGTAGACTTGCAGGCTCTCTTCCCAGCTCTGTGGTCTGCAGACTTGAGAGGGCTTCCGGTGGCTCTCCGTCCCTAGGGCTGAGGTCTCACTTTCCCCTGGGACATGAACTCAGGTGCTGTGGAGGCTGAGCCGTGTGGTATGATATAAGGCAGACACCTTGATTGTTTTGTCTTCCCTAAGTCTAGCATGTGGTAAAACACATTTAAAAATCATAAAAATCAATTTGTTATAATTAGAAATGTCACTGCAAAGATCTAGTCTCAAGCACATTGGAATAGTTTGTGAAAAATAAATTCATAGCTCCTTTCACAAGGCTCTAAGTATTTTATTTATGATTTAGTGCAGCGTGGGGCCTGGCTGTGCAGACTTCACTATTAATTAGTCTTGGTAAAAAAGGAAGAGCTGATAAGTCTCTTCAATGTACTGAAGCTTCTCAGCTTTTCCAGCAGATGGTCTGACGATTTTCACCCCCTTTTTTATATTTAGGAGATTAGCAAATGCTTTTGGAACACTTAGTAGTATTTTGGCATTGGTTTTAGTAAAGGCTTTTGGAATCTATCATGCAGGGTATCTTGACAGAAAATGGGCTTCTTCTGAAATGAGATGGTAAAGAGATACTTCTGTCAGACCAGTCCCAGGAGATGACAGTAGCTGTTCTAGACATATGCCATGACATTTAGAGAAAATTACATAATCCTTTTCTAACCCACTCCCCCTAAAAGTTCAGGAAGTTGGGAAATAAGTCTACTTCTACAGAGCCAATGCCAGAATTAGCCTGCAGTATTTAGATTTTTGCTTTTTTTTTTTTTTTTCTGCAGTTCACTAGTTGGTCTTAGGCAGCTTAATTATTCTCAGTGCCTTAATTTTCTCATCTGCAAGGACGGATACTATTCACTTTTTTCTTAAGTTTTGTAAGGACTGAAAGAGCATGGAAGCACTTTAAAAATCATTAGGGATACACAAATCATTTGTTTCTGTTGTAGTAGAAAAAGTATAACGTTGTTTTATAACCACTTTATTTGACATTTGTATTTGATTCTTAATATTCACAGTTACCTGTTTCACAACTCAGGTTGTAATCTGAGACTTGATATTTTAGGACTTGGAGTACTTAAGATGAAAGACATTAATGGAATGTGGATGAGAGCTTTATCATCTAAACGTGTGATGACTTTGTGCTTTTAGGTATACCAAGCTTGGCTACGCAGGCAACACTGAGCCACAGTTCATTATACCATCATGTAAGTAAACTTTACCCTGGGGTTTTAAAGGCTTGTATTCCTAGCATTCTCATTGCAAACATTCCTAAGCATTCATTTTAGTTTCTCAAGTTGTGTTAACTTACTGTCTTTTAGAAGATTGTTCTAGCTACTGGGAAAGGTTATTTTGCACCTAATTACGGAATGTTGCTGTAGGCATTGCTGTGACCTGAAACCCTGAAGTGTTCTAGTCTCTTGATTCCCTGCTCACACGGCCCTGCCTCTGTCATCTGAGTGTCATTAGGAAACGGGGTAGGATGCTCTCTAGAAAATGGTTATCTGGCTCTATACTAAGACAAATTTGTAATTTTAAATAAGTACAGTTCTGTTGGCCTGGCAACTTCATGAGGGAACATTATCTGCACTAATCACTCTTTTTTTGGTGGAAATAAGAGGACTGCAACCACTTAGACTTAAACAAAATCATACTCTGTTTTTGTTTTAAATTTTAGTCAGTAGAGAGGGATAATCTTGCATTTTTGGCATGAGCTCTGCCTACCCCATCTTTGTTTGCCATAGAAGTTTCATCAAGGTCAAGGCTGTGTTTATAGGTAGAGTGTTTTAGAAAGATCTAAATCCCAAGTTACGAGTTGGAGACATTTGCCAAGGAGAAAGTGTAGCAACCAAGAGTGAGGGAAACTTGATTCCCTAGACATTGCTCCTCTGAGACAAGCTGAGACTCTAGATACTGTAAGGGATTAGCTAGAGATAGTTGTAGGGGCAGGATCTATGACCGCTACACAACTCAGTGGGAAGGAGGTGAGGAGGGGAGAGGGGCTTGATGAGTTTTTATTCAGGGGGAGGCTAATGTGAATATCAATAATTGGAAAGTTTGCTCCAGATTCCTTGAGATTTCAATCACCTGTCTAGTTCCTTATTGAATATCTGACCATGTATTGATTTTTTTTTTTTTTTTTTTCGGTTGGTTGTGGGGCCTGGACTCTGGGTCTGGGCACTGTCTCTCAGCTCTTCATCTCAAGGCTAGCACTCTACCACTTGAACCAGAGTGCCATTTCCGGGTTTTCTAGTGGTTTGTTGAGGATAGGAGTCTCATAGACTTAACTTCCCCGGGCTGGCTTTGACCCACGATCCTCAGATCTCAGCCTTCTCCCCCCACGTTTTTTTTTTTTGTTTGTTTGTTTTGGGTCCGGTTGTGGGCCTGAACTCTGGGCCTGGGCGCTGTCCCTCAGCTCTTTACCTCAAGGCTAGCGCTCTACCACTTGAGCCACAGCGCTACTTCTGGCTTTTTTTTCTGCTTATGTGGTGCTGAGGAATTGAACCCAGGGCCTCATGCATGCAAGGCAAGCACTTTACCACCTTCCCAGCCCCTTCCCCCACGTTTTGATTTTAAAAAGTTCAAATACTTAGGTGCCACACATGAGCTACCCCACCCAACAACAGACATTGTTGGCTTGCTGTATCCTCATTTTAAATGGGTGATTGGGTCATCTGGATGCTAAAGAGTAGGTGACTAGTACAATAGAACTTTATCACAGTCCTGGAGGCTCAGAGTCCCAGTTCAAGGTGTGGTCACAGTTGACTTCTGGTGGGGCCTCTTTTTCTAGCCTTTAAAGGGCCAACTTCTTTCTCAGTGTTCCTCTGTATATGTGTAAGTACAGAAGAATTGCCATGTCTTCGTACAAGGCCACTACTCCTGTGGGGTTAGGACTCCACCCCTGTAACTCTGCTAACCTTAGTTACCTCCCTAAATCACCCTATCTCTATGTATACTCTTGTTGTGAGTTAGAGCTTCAGCATTTGGGTTTTGTGAGGTTGTAACTCAGTCTGTATAACAGCTGATATTTTGTAGGATGAATTAGTCTTATGTGAATTTTATTCGTATGAATGATCATTTCATGTTGAGTTGTTGGCAGTTGGACTTTTCAAAGTGACATTAAGTATATCAGTGAAAAAACCGTAACAATTAACCTGTAACTTTCTGCCTTTCTTTTTTTTCTTGCCAGTTGTGGGGCCTGAACTCTGGGCCTAGGTGCTGTCCCTCAGCTCTTCAGCTCAAGGCTAGCGCCCTACCATTTGAGAAATAGTGCCACTTCCAGCTTTTTCTATGTGGTGCTGAGAAATCGAACCCAGGGCCTCATGCATGCAAGGCAAACACTGAATCTTAGCAGTGACAGAAAAATGTCAAGGAAGTTTGGGTGAAGAGTAACATTGTTTATAAAAGGTGGGTTTAAAGGTGTTTGGGAAGAAGTGAGAAGGGTGGAGATAGATGTTTGGTTTTAGGACAGGTGGAAGGCCTTGGTTACTGTGGACAAGTAATTGGATCACTGCTTGGCTTGCTGCTGGGAGTAGAGCCACGTATTTTTTTTTTCTTTCCAGTTTATAGAGGCCTTGTTCACAGGACGGATTCTGGGACATATATGTTGAAATGGCATCAAAGGAGAAAAGCAGAACTGGAGCTGAAGCCCAGTGGTGGAATGCTTGCTTAGTATATGCCTGGCACTCCTCTCCATCCCCAGCACCACAAAGAAACAAAACAGAAAGAGAGGAGGAAAGGGAGGGAAGAGGGACAGGAGGAGAGAGAGAACAAGAGAGAAAACTTTTTGTGAGGTGTGAGGATGTATATTGAGGGCTAGGGCAAGATTTTCTGAGGGCCTACCTCAGGGGCCTGAGCCTGTGATTAGATTAGCCCTAAATCCATTTTTATTTTGGTTGTGTCTGTTTTGTTTTATTAAGACACTTATGTGGCATAGCAGTATTTGAGGTTTTTGTATTAGTGCTCAAAAATCTAATAATTTTATTTATTTCGTTTTTTCAGTCATGGGGCTTGAACTCTGGGCCTGGGCACTCTCTCTGAGCTCTTCAGCCCAAGGCAAGCACTCTACTACTAGAGCCACAGGGCCACTTCTGGTTTTCTGCTGATTTATTGGAGATAAGAGTCTCTTTGAACTGTGATCCTCAGATCTCAGCCTCCTGATAGCTAGGATTATAGGTGTAAGCCACTGGGGCCCCTCCAAAAGTCTAATAATTTTAATTTCTTACACCATTTTTGTCTGATTTTTGTATCATGGTATCACAAAATGGGTTTGTTAGCTTTTTAAGTTTTCTGGAACAGTTTGTTCCAGTTTGTGTAACTAGAAATTATTATTTAAGTGTTAGGTATCCAACTTTTTTTTTTGTGAAATACATTGAATTTTTTTCTCAATTGTAGACTGTGAAACTTGTGGATAGTAAACTCAGGGCCTGAGTGCTGTCTCTGAGCTCTTTTTGCTTAAGGCTAGTGTTCTACATCTTTGAGCCACAGCATCACTCCTGGTTTTTGAGTCTCAAGGTGTCTTTTTCACCTGGCTGGCTTTGAACCTCAATCCTCATATCTCAGCCTTCTGAGTAGCTAGGGTTATAGGTGTGAGCCAGTGGCACCTGGCCCATCGTGGTATTTCTATACATCTATAGTTACCGTATCTATTACTCTTTTTTTTTTTTTTTTTTGGGCCATGGGGCTTGAATCCTGGGCCTGGGTGCTATCCCTCAGCTCTTCAGCTCTTACCACTTGAGCCACAGTGCCACCTCCGGTTTTCTAGTAGTTTATGGGAGGTAAGAGTCTCATGGACTTCCTTGCCTGGTGTGGCTTTGAACCTCGATCCTCAGATTTCAGCCTCCTGAGTAGCTAGGATTACAGGCGTGAGCCACCAGTGCCCAGCTTTCTATTACTCTTTCTAAACTTCCCTCCCCCCTGCCTTTTCAGGTACTGGGTTTGAGCTCAGGGTTTCACACTGTTCCTTTACTATTTGAGCTGGCTTTTTGATGGTTAATTGAGGTAAGAGTCTCATGGATTCTTCTGCCCAGGCTGGCCTCAGATATCAGCCTCCTGAATACCTAGGGTTATAGGTGGACCAGAAATGCCTGACTCTCCCATTCTTTGTTTTTAGACAATAGAATAATCATATTAGTCAGTTCTATCATCTCCTTTTTCTTTCCTCCTATGATTGGATTCCCCCTCACAGTCCCTGTTGTACATGTGTTATGTACATCTCCCTCCCTTTCTTCCTTCCATCCTTTTTTTTTGGGGGGGGGGGAGCCCTGCTCAGTTCCCCTTATGAGAGAGAAGTTGTGATATTTGTCTTTTTGAGCTTGCTTATCTCATATGACATGATGCTCTCCTGTTCTACCCCCTCTTCTTGCACTTGACAAATTTTTATTCTTTATGGCCAAATAATCTACACTGTGTATATATACAACATTTTCTTTACTTAAAAACTGATGGGTACCTCAGCTGATTCCATGGTCTGCTTGTGGTGATCAGTGTTGTTGCAGACCTCATGTGTAAGTATCTGTACTGTATGCTGACTTACATACCCTCTATATAATCTTAAGAGTGGTTTAACAGGATCATATGATAATCCTCCAAACTGATTTCTAGATAGCTACACAATTTGTATTCCCCCCTCTCTCCCACTCTCCATCCTTGCCAACCTGAGTGTGTTGATTTATTCTTGATGGTTACCTTTCTGAGGTGTGAGACAGAATCTCATCATTATTATTATTTTTGCTGCTGTTGTTGGTTATGGGACTTGAACTCGGGGCCTGTGCACTGTCCTTAAGCAATTTTGCTCAAGGTTAGTGCTTTACTACTTTGAGGCACAGCTCCACTTCCGGTCTTCTGGTGGTTAATTGGAGATAAAAAGTCTCACAGACTGGGCTGGGAAGGTGGCTCAGTGGTAGAGCGCTTGTCTTGCATGCAAGAGGCCCTGGGTTCGATTCCTCAGCACCACATAAGAAAAAAGAAAAAAGCCGGAAGTGGCGCTGTGGCTCAAGTGGTAGAGTGCTAGCCTTGAGC
>NW_012267317.1:2676284-2678464 GCF_000151885.1 Dipodomys ordii | reverse complement strand
TTTCTTTCTTTCTTTCTTTCTTTCTTTCTTTCTTTCTTTCTTTCTTTCTTTCTTTCTTTCTTTCTTTCTGTCATGGGGCTTGGACTCTGGGCTTGGTACTCTCCCTGTGCTCAAGGCAAGCGCTCTACCACTTGAGCCACAGTGCCACTTCCGGTTTTCTAGTGGTTTATTGGAGATAAGAGTCTCACGGACTTTCCTGCCTGGGCTGGCTTTGAACTGCAATCCTCAGATCTCAGCCTCCTGACTAGCTAGGATAGCTAGGATTATAGGCGTGAGCCCCTGGTACCCGGCTTGCCACTTATTTTCTAATGACTTTTTTAGTGTGGATTTCTAGATGTGGAGTTATTAGATAAACACATGTTTATTATGTGTCCCAATTTCTCTGAAGATTGGCTTTGTGCTGGTGTTCAGATTAGGTATTCATCCAATAGCACTTTTGATCTCCTATGCAGTGTAGGTGAAACTCTTTGTTGAGTACCTCTCTGCTCAATACTATGCGTATATTAAAAATGGGTCAGCTAGCTAGTCCACGCTGAGCCCCTGTTAAGAGCAGGCTTGTGGAACTGTTGTCTGTGCTGTGCACTTCATGGAGGTACCATGTGGGAAATAAAGTTGGCTAGAATATTTGAAGCAGTTAGTTCAGGTCAGAAATATCATTTACTCTCCCCTTAAATCCACACACAAGAGTTTTTGTGTTTAGTTCTGGGAAACTTTAGCATATTTGTTTGGTGCTAGAGTGCCATGGTTTCACCAAAAATATACTAAAGTTCATAATGAGATTCTGTTAGCATACTTATGGAATTAGGTTTATGTTAGAATTATTTAGGTATATTTGAACATTTTCCAAATCCACAATAAGTGTTTCAATGGAGTGGAATATTAATTTGACAAGTATTTTTCTAATCCCTAGATTAATCTTAGAGCTGCCAGCCCTGGCTCTGTCAGGTCTCAGCTCTGCATGGCTTTGATCATAAGCCTCCCCTCTAAAGTGGAGATAAAGCATCTACCTTGGAAGCTTTTGAGAGGACAAAAATGTGCATGAGAACACTTAGCCAAGTGCCTGATAAATGTGAATAGTTACTATTTTATTGATTGACATCTATGCCAGGTACTAGAGAACTGCCCTAAGACTGAGGTTATCTGACAGTCTTGGTGGTGGCCTGCTTTTAATGACTATGATTCTCAAAAAACGCCACAGTGGAGTTTTCTGAAAGACTATGGATGCACAGAAACATGCCCCCTTCACTGCCAGATTGGTAGGGAGTAATGTATGTGTGTGTGTGGGGGGGCGGGTTGGGAGGGCAGCATTTACTCAGAGCCCTCACAATGAGTTTTCTAGAGCCACAAGTGGGCCAGAGCTTAAGGTGTAAATGGCAAATCGAATCTTTGCAAAGCCTTTCACAGCTCATTAGATGCTCAGTTCTGGAGTGAAATTTATATGATTATAACTAAATGTACTTCCAAATATTTAAGATCTTTGCCTCTAATCTTAGCTACTTAGGAGCCTGAGAGCTGAGGATTGTGGTTTGAAGTTAGTCTGGGCAGGAAAGTAAGTGAGGCTTATCTCCAACTAATCACCAAACACTGGAAGTAGAGCTGTGTCTCAAGCGGTAGACTGGTAGCCTTGATCAAAAAAGCTCAAGGACAGTGATCAGGCTCTCAATTCAGGTCCCAGCACTGGTGCACGCACACAAAAATGTATCATAAAGTCTGATGTTTGGGAATGGGTCCCGGGAAGATGGCGGAGGAGAAGCTGGAATCTGAACAAGCTCTCGCATAGAAAGCAGTTTTAGAGTTCCAGTGAACAGTCCTAAGCTAGAGTATCACACCAAGTGTGCCATCACAGGACAGAGAGTTAGACAAGAGAGGGAAAGCCAAGGCAAGAAGACACATCTGAGCGCTTGCCAGCAGCTGCCGCAGCGGTGGCGGCGGCAGGGTCGTGGCGGAGACCGCAGCCGGGGCCATACCTGAGCGCTCACACAGAGAGTCCAGGACGAAGGAGCCAGACGCAGCGGGTGAGAAGATTCTACTCAACACCAGCAAGAACCGACAAGGAGCGGACATCTTCATCCTGCAGTTTGCAGACCGGAGACGACCCAGGATCCAAGACTCGGTGTGAGTAGAAGCCCCACATCCTCACTCCTTCTCAGGGAGCAGAGGAGGGAAGGCCACCCCTCCCC
>NW_012267317.1:2653419-2662934 GCF_000151885.1 Dipodomys ordii | reverse complement strand
TAATTTTATCTTTTAATTGTATGTTACATCTCTTTTTTTCTCCCAAGGCTAAAAAATACATAAGCTTAAATACTAGAAATCATCATAAGCTGAATACCAAAAAATGATCAGATATAGAGTTTTATTAAAATGACCTAAATACATATAGATACAGTTTCAGTTTGCTTTCCTCTTCTGTATTGTGTAGAAAAATTTCCCTTTCTCCATTGTAAAATTTATATACTGTTCATGTATGATCCATGTATGATCCATGGGCATCTCATTCATTATCTTGGGCTTTTCCAGGTAAAATTGAGAAACTTAATAACATTGCTTCTATGTTAATATTAAAGACAGACCAGCTAAGTTTCTGAAAATAATACTGGAAAATTATAACTTGCCTCAGGATTACTCTCTGGGCTCATTGAAACTTTTCCCATGTGCACTTTCAAAGAAAAACTTGACATTGAAAATTTGCTCGTATATACCCAGGTACTGAAGTATTGTATCAGCATAGGGCTATACTATTGTGTTATCCATTCTTGAGTTTTCAGATTGATGTGGAGAATGATGGAAATCTTTGTGCTTTTTATTGTATTTTAAAGGTATCGCCATCAGAGAGTCTGCAAAGGTAGTTGACCAGGCCCAAAGGAGAGTGTTGAGGGGAGTTGATGACCTTGACTTTTTCATAGGGGATGAAGCCATCGACAAACCTACTTACGCTACAAAGGTAAACTTCTGAACGGTTTTTAAGAGCAGAGCCAAGAACAGAGCAGTCGGATGAATTAGAAGCTGTATTCCAGAGTTGTGGAGTGTGATTCTGCTCTTAGGCTTGGCTGGAGGTGGGTAGATGAACTATAGGGGAAACAGAACAACAGTAGGTTGTTTCTGAATAGGTATATTTCTGAGTGAGGAACCAAGTGAATTAAAGCTCTGGAATGCAGATTGACTCAGGGAACATGGTCACCCATGAAAGCAAAAATCTCCTCTTGAGAATTTCAGATTAATTGTTGAACCTATTAGACAAGGAAAATTATGGTTTGAGAAATTAAGAAGAAACACTAACATTGTTTGAAAAGAAGAAAAAAAGGAATGAAAGCACCAGATTCATTTGCATGACAGATGAGATAGATGCTTCTGCTTATCATTATTGAAGTGGATCTTTGTAATTGGGCAGTAACAGATATAAACAGTATGTACACAGTAGTAAACATATACAAACAGTGTTTCTGTTTAACTGCCTCTTGTTTTCCTGGCATGAGTTACTAACTTCAGGATGATGCCATTCTGTGGTTCTGTGTGCCTGTTTGCTCTTATTGTTCTGAAGTTGAACATGATTTGATTTCTCTTGCTCAGTGGCCTATACGACATGGAATCATTGAGGACTGGGATCTTATGGAAAGGTTCATGGAACAAGTGGTTTTTAAATATCTTCGTGCTGAACCTGAGGACCATTATTTTTTAATGGTGAGTAAATGGAACTAAGGCATATATTTCTGTAAATTCTTCTTGCTGGGATTTCTAACTTAGCTTGAAATTCAACTTTTCAACTTAAGGAATTTAAAATTCCTTCTGAAGACATTCACATGAATCAATGCAAATAACAGAAAGTTCAGTAAAATTATCTAGGAGCAAACACAGCCCATTATTCTGCAGAGCAGGAAGGAAGGGTCTGGTGGTTCTGGGGCTGCTTACTTTAGCAGCTCAGAGCTGGAATCTCCTTTAGCACAACTTCTTCTGTTAACTCCCCATCTCAGGATGGCTGGTGAGTTTCTGTCTGTCTGTCTGTCTGTCTGTCTCCCCTCTCTCCTCTCTCTTTCCTCCTTTATCTCCCTCTCTCTCCTCCCCTTTCTTGTTTTTTGCCAGTCCTGGGGCTTGTACTCAGGGCCTGGACACTGTCCCTGAGCTTCTTTTTGCTCAAGGCTAGCACTCTACCATTTGAGCCACAGCACCACTTTTGGCTTTTTCTGTTTATGTGGTACTGAGGAATCGAATCTAGGGCTTCATGCATGCTAGGCAAGCACTCTACCACTAAGCCACATTCCCAGCCTCCTCTCCAGGTATTTCTGTTCAGTCCGATCTAAGAGAAGCTTTTCCTTGAACACTGCTTTTTAGGAATTTAGAAACCCTTTCATAGAAACCTCCCAGCAGATTTACCCCATCTGCATATACCTGACTTGGTCAGTAGGGAGGAATGGATAACCTTAACTGATGAAGATTAATCAAGATCTCTCCCTGGGATGAGAAGGGTGGGACCATGGCTGGTATCTTGGACTCTGGGAGAGGAGGATTGGGTAAGGACTCCCAACAGTAAGCACCATAAAAGGAGGCATAGTTTTGCATAGGACACCAACTGTGTACTTTAGGACTTCTGAGGAGTAGCTAGATGCTAAGATCATTACTACTTCCTATAGCAGAAGAAACTTAGTTAATATGTTATTTTTCTTCTCCAGAGTTTTATGCTATAGTAAAGTAATTATCTTGTTCAAACTAATTATTGAGAAATGAGGAGAGACATTTCTTATTTATGTGGTATGCTCTGATTATTCTATCAAATATTACATGTTTCCTTCCATGAAATGTTCTTTTAAGTTAGAATTAATTGCATGTCTAAAATGGTATATAGTTAGATGCCAGTGGCTCATGCTTGTAATCTTAGCTACTCAGGAAGCTGAGATTTGAGGATGGCAATTCAAAGCCAGTTTGGGCAGAAAGTCTGTGAGTCTCATCTCTCCAATTACCAGCAAAAAATGTGGAGCTGTGGCTCAAGTGGTAGAGTATTAGCCTTGAGCAGAAAAGCTCAGGGTAAGCACCCAGGTCCCGAATACAAGCCCTAGGACCAGAAAAAAAAAAGCTGGTGTCAATAATCCTAGCTACTCAGGAGGCTGAGAGCTGAGGATCGGGGTTCAAAACCAGCCCAGGCAGGAAAGTCTGTGAGACTCTTATCTCTAGTTAACCACCAGAAAACCAGAAGTGGCACCATGGCTTAAGTGGTAGAGCACTTGTCTTGAGCCAAAAGGCTCAGGGACAGTGCCCAGGCCCAGAGTTCAAGCCCCACAACTGACAAAGAAAAAAAAAAGCTATCTATCTATATCTATATCTATCTATCTATATATATGGAGTAATTTACACTGATCTATGGTAGATTGGTTTGTCTTCATTTGCTGATTTATTTTACCTCGTGTTTCTATTTTTCTTTTCTTTTTTTTTTGTTCGGCTGTGGGGCTTGAACTCTGGGCCTGGGCGCTGTCCCTCAGCTCTTCAGCTCAAGGCGAGCGCTCTACCACTTGAGTTACAGCGCCACTTCCGGTTTTCTAGTGGTTTATTGGAGATAGGAGTCTCACGGTCTCTCCTGCCCGGGCTGGCTTTGAACTGCGATCCTCAGATCTCAGCTTCCTGAGTAGCTAGGATTATAGGCGTGAGCCACCAGCGCCCGGCTTATTTTTCTGTGTATATATTAAGTATAATTCAAGACCTTTTTCTTTTTCTTTTTTTTTTTTTTTCGGGGGGTGGGCAATCCTTGGGCTTGAACTCAGCACCTGGGTATTGTCCTTGTGCTTTTATGCTCAAGGCTAGCCCTCTACCACTTGAGCCACAGCTCTGCTTCCAGCTTTTTGGTGGCTAATTGAAGATAAGAGTCTCACATGCTTTCTTTCCTAGGCGGGCTTTGAACTGTGATCCTCAGATCTTACCTTAGTACAAAGCTGGATGATTTTTAAAATCACCTTAGGTTTCATCTGTCTGTAAGACTAGGGAGTTGTACAGTGTCCTAGCTACCGTATCTTTAGGTTAGTTTTTGTATAATTCTAATATAATTTCTTAAGCTTTGGGGCATGTACTAACTGGAACGAATGTTTTCTTACAGACAGAACCTCCATTGAATACACCAGAAAATAGAGAATATCTTGCAGAAATAATGTTTGAATCATTTAATGTACCAGGACTCTACATTGCAGTTCAGGTAAAAAAAAAAAAAGCTATTTTTTTTTTGTGATTTCTAAAGAATCTTACTCTAGCTAATTACAAAGGATCTTTGTTGTAAGGTTGTGTTGCTCTTCATCCACAGTGTGCATGTACATTCGTGGCCATGTACCATTTAGGCTGAACTAGAGCACTCTGGAGAACATAGTCCATGACTTACATAAATGTTGCTGGTATAGAAATGTAAAGTCTAGTGTTTTGTCCTATGGGTTTCTTTCACTTTTGATCAGACAAAAAAAAAAAAAACCAAAAAACAAACCCAAACCCTAGATATTGGAGAATCTTTTTTTTTTTTTTTTTGGTTGGTCATGGGGCTTGAACTCTGGGCCTGGGTGCTATCCCTCAGTTCTTCAGCTCAAGGCTAGAGCTCTACCACTTGAGCACAACACCACTTCTGGTTTTCTGTGTGGTTTATTGTAGATAAGAGTCTCATGGACGTTCCAACCTGGGCTGGCTTTGAACCATGATCCTCAGATCTCAGCCTCCTGAGTAGCTAGAATTATAGGTGTGAGCCACTGATGCCTGGCTTGGAGAATCTTTTGAAAAACTAAATACCTTTGGCAGTCACTATATTAATTTGAACTCTGATTAATCCCAGTGTACTCTTGGTTCTGAGAGGTCCTGAGCTTTCAGGAAAATTGACTGTTTTAGGTAGTTCTGTGTCTGCCACTTTATACAAATAAATTGGTTGAAGTTTTAGGGGATAAATGAGATGGATATTTTCCTCAGTTTTCTGACTAGTGTTAGTCCTTACTAAGAAAAAGGAAGAGGAAGTGTTCCACAGAGAAATGAATTTTTGGACTACTGTGCTCTGTTATCTTTGATTTACCCATAGTGCTTCTTAGTATAGTAAATACTCTGAGAATTCCAATGTTGAGAAAAATATATTTATTCTAGCAATTAGACAAATTCATTCAACTAATTATTCCTCCCCCAAGTTAAGTATATCCTGTATTACAGGGAGACACTTTAGAAAACACTGATTGAGTAATATCAGAGTGATCATACATTCAGGTCTTAGTTTCCCTGAAGAGTGAGTTTTTTTTTTTTTTGGGGGGGGGTAGGTCATGGGGCTTGAACTCTGGGCCTGGGTGCTGTCCCTGAGCTCTTCAGCTTAAGGCGAGTGCTCTACCATTTAAGCCACAGCACCATTTCCCATTTGCTAGTAGTTTTATTAGAGATAAGAGTTTCACGGGGGGCTGGGAATGTGGCTTAGTGGTAGAATGCATGCCTTGCATGCATGGAGCCCTGGGTTTGATTCCTCAGTACCACATACACAGAAAAAGCCAGAAGTGGTGCTGTGGCTCAAATGGTAGAGTGCTAGCCTTGAGCAAAAGAAGCTCAGGGACAATACCCAGACCCAAAGTCAAAGCCCCAGGACTGGCAAAAAAGAAAGCTGGGGTGTTGGTGCTGGGAAGGTGTTTCAGTGGTAGAGTGCTTGCCTTGCATGCGTGATGCCCTGGATTTGATTCATCAGCACCACATAAGCAGAAAAAACTGGAAGTGGCTCTATGGCTTAAGTGGTAGAGTGCTAGCCTTGAGCTGAAGAGCTGAGAGACCGCACCCAGGCTCGAGTTCAGGCCCCACGACTGACAGAAAAAAAAGAGTCTCACAGACTTTCTTGCCTGGGCTGACTTTGAACCATCATCCTCGGATCTCAGCCTCCTCAGTTGCTAATATTACAGGCGTGAGCCACTGGCTCCCAGCAAGAGTTTTTTTTTTTTTGTTGTTGTTGTTGGTTGACAGCCTGGCTGTTGTCACTTAGTTCTTCAGGTCAAGGTGAGCACTCTACCACTTGAACCACAGTGCCATTTCCAGTTTTCTGAGTGGTTTATTGGAGATGAGTCTGATGGACTTTTCTGCCTGAGCTGGCTTTGAACTGTGATCCTCAGATCTCAGCCTCCTGAGTAATTAGCATTACAAGTGTGAGCCACCATGCCCGGCAGCAAGTGTGTGTTTTAAAAGTACAGTTGTGCTTCATCCCTGACCAGTGTTTGGTAGCCTCTGTGCTCTGTGCTAGACAGTTCCTTGTATAGTAGTGTCCTGTGTGG
Source organism: Dipodomys ordii (assembly GCF_000151885.1). Classification (NCBI taxonomy): domain Eukaryota; kingdom Metazoa; phylum Chordata; class Mammalia; order Rodentia; family Heteromyidae; genus Dipodomys; species Dipodomys ordii. The sequence goes on along the minus strand of NW_012267317.1, from coordinate 2,656,923 downwards.
TCCAGGATGCCTAGCAGTGGCCTGACCTCTACCTACTGGAGAACTACTTGCAGCCTTCCCTCCTGACACCTGTGACAGTGGTAATGGCTCCAGATGCTGCCCTGCACAGTACCTGCCCCTGGCTGAGAACCACTCTGCTATACCTGTCTGGCTAGAATTTCTGGCTGGGAACCTTAGCTGTCTGTATTATAAATAACTACAGCAGTGATTTAATGTTAGCTGGTCTGTGGCTTCACATGTAGAGAAACTGGATTAGAAATTATAATATTTGATTTTATAAAGAAATCTTTTTCAGCCAGGCAACTGTGATGCCTGTAATCCTAGCTACTGAGGAGGCTGAGAGCTGAAGATTGTGGTTCAAAGCCTGCCTGTGCAAGAAAATCTATGAGACTCTTATCTCTAACCACCAAAAAGCCAGAAGTTGAGCTGTGGCTTAAGTGATAGAGCATTAGCCTTGAGCAAGAAGCTCTGTGACAGCACCCAGGCCCTGAGTTTAAGCTCAGGCCTGGCACAAGAAGAAAAAAGAAGTCGGGCTTTGGTGGCTTACATCTGTAATACTATCTAGTCTGGAGGCTGAGATCTGAGGATCATGGTTCGAAGCCAGAGATGGGAAGATCACAGTTCGAAGCAGGAAAGTCTGTGAGACTCTTATCTCCACTACATCTACCAAAAGGCTGGAAGTGGAGCTGTAGCCCAAGTGGTAGAGTGCTAGCCTTGAGCACAGAACCTCAGGATAGCGCCCAGGCTCAGGGTTCAAGCCCCAGGACAGGCAAACAACAACATCAACAACAAAACCCTTCTTTATTTTATCCTGGCTTTTCTTTGTAAACCTTTAGAAGTCTTTGTTGGAAATTTGAGACTCCTGCATTTTAAATATATGTTAGGCTTTTAGGTTGGAATAGGGATCTTTTTTTTTTTTTTTGATGGCTAGGGGGCCTGAACTCTGGGCCTGGGTGCCATCCCTCAGCTCTTCAGCTCAAGGCTAGCGCTCTACCACTTAAGCCACAGCACCACTTCTGGTTTTCTGGTGGTTAATTGGAGATAAGAGTCTCATCGACTTTCCTGCCTGTGCAGGCTCTGAACTGAGATCCTCAGATCTCAGCCTCTTGAGTAGCTAGGATTATAGGAGTGAGCCACCGGTGCCTGACTTGGAATAGGAATCTTAGAGAAAGGCGTTAGAGGATATCTTAGAGGATAGGGAAAGAAAAGTGTTTCTTAGACTTGCTAAGTAAGAGTTTACTGATTCAACCAAAGAACAAGAAGGCTGACTGCGTTGGGGAATGTTTTGTGTCTTCTCTGTAGGCAGTGCTGGCTCTTGCTCGCGGCCTCGTGGAATGTTTTGTGTCTTCTCTGTAGGCAGTGCTGGCTCTCGCTCTCAGCCTCCTGGAATGTTTTGTGTCTTCTCTGTAGGCAGTGCTGGCTCTCGCAGCCTCCTGGACGTCTCGACAGGTCGGGGAGCGCACGCTGACTGGGACAGTCATCGACAGTGGGGATGGCGTCACCCACGTCATCCCAGTGGTAAGCACAGTGGTTCACCCTTGCTTCTGATCTGAGGTAAGGGGAGAGATTAGAAAAGCAAAGCAAAACCCTGCACCCTCTGTAATGAAAACACCATTTCTTAAGTGATGTAATTAGAAAAGGCAACAGGAGTTTTAAAAACCCAGGAATGTGGGGAGTGCAGGAGATGGCCAAGATGTGTGGCTTTGTACCTTCTACAGTCAGAATGTGAGCGGTTACCTGCGATTCTGGGGTCTCTCTGTCATTCCACGGCGAAGTAGCAATAGGATGCTCCTGCCTTGTATCTCTGGGCCTCTGGGTGACACCGTTTTGGATGTCAGTTTGTGGGTTCTTGCAAGCACATTTGAAAGTTTGTGCTCTGTGAAAAGATGTGAATGGTTGTAGTTAGCTCATGCTTGGAGAATTTGCCTTTGTTCTTTATTTTTATTTAAAAGTCAAGAAGCAGAGATGTATATTCTAGTATACAGAGCGCTCTGAAATAGCACCTTTTGGTTTCAAAGTTTTGAGATGTTAAGAGAAGTGACTCCAAATTCAGATTGTAGGAGCTTTTTGTTTTTTCCTTTTGGATCAATGCATCATTTGTTAGATTTATTTATTTGTTTGTTTTGTTGGTCGTGGGACTTGAACTCAGGGCTGGGTCCTGTTCCTGAGTTGTTTTTTTTTTCCACTCAGAGCTAGCACTCTACCACTTTGAGCAACCAGTGTCCATCTGGAAGAATTATTTAAAATTTATTTGTTTTTAAAAAACTAACTGCTTTTTAAGTGGAAAGTCAAACATTCCTGATCATCCTCATAGGTTTCCTCCTCAGTAACCACAGTGACTATTTTTGTGTCCTGTAGGTATGGTTTTTCCTTGTATTGGTGTATATGTATGTTTATATACCTACTTTAAAAAATGTGAATTAGAAGTTGGGCACTGGTGGTTCATGTCTGCAATCCTAAATATTCAGGAGGCTGAGGTTTGAGGGTCCTAGTTTGAAGCAACCTAGACAGAAAAGTGTACGAGACTCAATCTCTAATTAACCAGCAAACTTCAGAGTTGGAGGTGTGGCTTAAGAGGTAGATTGCTAGCCATGGGCAAGAAAGCTGAAAGCTAGGAGAGAGTGCGAGGCTCTGAGTTTAAGCCCTGGTACTGGCACTGGAAAATAAACTCCCCCTCCCCCAACACAAATTAGTAGAACCAGACATGGCAGTATCTACATACAATTCCATTACTTAGAGGCTGATGCAGAAGTTTGAGGTCAGCCTTGGCTGCATTGGGAGGTTTTGCCTCCCAAAATGACAACAGATTAGGACCAAGCACTGGTGGTTCACTCCTATAATCCTGATATCTGAGGATTGTGTTTTGAAGCCAGCCTAGGCAGGAAAAGTCTATGAGACTCATATCTCCAATTAATCACCCAAAAAGCCAGAAGTGGAGGTGTGGCTTAAATGGTAGAGTACCAGCCTTGACTGAAAAATCTAAGGGACAGTGCCCAGACCATGAGTTCAAGTCCTAGGACTGACTCAAAGCCCCAAATAACAAGCCAAACCCCCCCTAAAAAATTAAGATTTTAAACAAAAAGGAAAAAAAAAGAAAATCCCAGTGATCCATATACTTCAATTAGAAAAAAAATTGGCCACCATTTTGGTAACTTGAAGAAATGATTGTACATATTTAACTTACCAGTGGTTTATTGGAAAGGCCTCATCACTGATGTCCATCTATGTCCCTCCGGTGTGGCCTGTGCACAGGGTGTGAAGTCTGAACTTGCCTTGAGTACCTCAAGCCAATCTCAGAGTGCTGTTGTTATGGATTGCTGGAAAGTGTCCATGCACTTGTGGTGTAATACTAATGGAACTAAGGCCTCTGGCTTTGTCTGTGATGTGGTCCCCTCAGAGAACACAGATCCAGGACCAGCTGCTTTGGACACAGGGAAAATACATTTTATATGCTCTCTAGGCCCACAGAAAAAGTGGGGTGTGTGTGTGTGTGTGTGTGTGTGT
>NW_012267317.1:2641781-2653254 GCF_000151885.1 Dipodomys ordii | reverse complement strand
TGTGTGTGTGTGTGTGTGTGTGTGTGTGTGTGTGTGTGTGTGTGTGTTTGGACACAGGGAAAATACATTTTATATGCTCTCTAGGCCCACAGAAAAAGTGGTGTGTGTGTGTGTGTGTGTGTGTGTGTTTAATGTTTTCACAGAGTTTTTTTTGTTGTTGTTGTTGGTTGTGGGGCTTGAACTCAGGGCCTAGATGCTGTCCCTTAGCTTTTTCAGCCAAGGCTGGCACTCTCCCGCTTAAGCCACACCTCTACTCTTATGAACCTCACAGGGAATGTTCTGCCCAGATTGACTTTGAACCATTTACTGCATACTGTGCATGCCATAAAGCAGTGCTGTGTGCTTGACATAGAGGATTGTATTTGCACTGTTGTAAATGCCTCACTGGATAAAAGGCTGTGGCTAAAACACACTCACCTTGGCTAGAGTTACATAGCTAACCAATCTGGGACCTGGACTTCAATCCAGGCTGTTAGAATTACAGTCTTGTGTACATCACTATTTTACAGACTTTTACTATAGGCCGATTTATAATAGGTTTAACAAGCTGTAGTATGATCTTTTTCTTTTTGTTAGAGAGAATCATACTGTTGCATTTACTGTTCTCACAGATAGTGTTTACCTTGTGGTAGTGAAATAGCCTCTCCATTTTTCTTGAGAACTACATTCCTAATGAAACATTTTGGTTGCTTATGATCTCATGTTATTGGAGTAATTTACACTTTGAAATATTAATGGAGCCACATTTGCTGTAATTTAAAAAGGCCTCTGGCGTGGAGCTGGTCTTCAGTGGGAGCCGGTAAATGTTGGCTAGTTTACATGTGGGGAGGCAGGAAGGTGTGGCTGAAAGTCTCCTGGGCCAGGTTCTTGACTGCAGGTTATTTATATGGGCTGTTCTTCCTCCTCTTCTTCAGGCAGAAGGTTATGTAATTGGAAGCTGCATCAAACACATCCCGATTGCAGGTAGAGATATTACGTATTTCATTCAACAGCTGCTAAGGGAGAGGGAGGTGGGAATCCCTCCTGAGCAGTCACTGGAGACCGCAAAAGCCATTAAGGTAAAAAACAGATGGAAACCTGAGTGGTTTGGGGGTGAGAGAGAAATGGTGCTTGAATACTTCCCCAGATGCTATCCTCCCTGCTCCTACCTTCCCTCCTCTCCCCCTTGTGAGTGTGGGCCTTGGTTTGTTTGCCAGTGAATGAAGTAGGCTGGAACTTAAGGCTCAGCTGCCTCTTCTCCACAGCTTGAGATTGAACCAGTAGCATGCGTATTCCAGCATCGTTTCACTGGTGCCTAATTAGACAGATTAGCTGTGCGTGGCTTCCAGCCTTCCTGTGCCTCCGTCTAGAATAGGGACAAGTCACAGCAGCAGCACTGACTGTCAGGAGCCCTGGGGAGTCTGCCCTTGTCAGCGTACCAAGAGTATACTTCTGAACCACACCATTGCAGGAGCGGAATCAGCAGACAGGACTCGCCGTATTTCTAGATTTTAGTTACTGGACCAGAAAAAGAATGGATGTTTGGAATTTATAAGATTAGAAGGCAAGAGGCTTGTTGGACTTTTTATTTAATAGTGTCTATGTGACCCAATCTAGTAGTCTTTATATTACTTTGTACAGGACACTCACAGACCTAGACTCTTTTAAAGGAATTCTGCTTAGGTTGCAAAATCAAGATAGGTTTAAAAATCAAAATGAAAGAGGTCTCTAATAATTCCAAGTTAATTTTTCCTAGATGAAGAAGGAAACATTTTGGAGAAGAGTTTGAGAGTGGAGGTGTGATAGATGCCTTTCTCCTACACTTGAGAGATTTGGAAGACAGGCACTTGAAGGAAAGGAAGCACCAGAGTATTTCCCAAGTTTCACTTGACACTCTTGTAGACCGGTATTTTGAGGACAGGGCCAAGTGTTAGGCAGACTCCTGCAAGTGTGCTTCTACTTGTCCTAGGCCTGGAGTTTCTAGGGATCCAGCTCCTACTGCTCAATGGTGACGTCCCTTCCCTGGGGGAGAGGTTTTTAGAGATGTGGTCAGAGTAAAATATTTCCAGTGTTTGCCCCATTTTCTTTTCCTTGTTTTTTTTTGTCAGTGGGAGAAAACTGGATATTTGATGCAAGCTTCCTTGCTCTCTCAAAATCAAGTCACAGCAGCAGCAAATCAAAATTGTACTCTTGCTGCTGATACGCAGGGTCACTCCAGGAGTCTTGAGTATCCCTTTCTGTGTCAGGCTCCCTGAGTGGACTGCTGATGAAATGTCTTTCCTGAGCCTCATTCCACACACTTAGTTTGCTCATTGGCTAGCCATTCTCCAATTCTGTGCAATCTGAGAAGCACAGTTTTTTTTTTTTATTTTTTATTTTGGTGTGTATATATGTGTGTGTTGAAGTTTGGCACTAGCAACTCAGCTACAGTGCCACTTCTGGCCTTTTGATGTTAATTGGTGATGAGAATCTTACAGGATTTTCTCCCTTGGCTGGCTGATTTTGAACCTTGATCCTCTGATCTCAGTCTCCTGAGTAGCTAGGATTATAGGTGTCCTGCCATGCTTGGGTTTTGACCTTAATGCACACCTGTGAAGGTTGGGAATGAAGACTCAAAACTCTGTGTGTGGTCAGTCCTGACGTGCTCATCGTACTTGTGCTTCCCGTCCCTGCCGAGACCTCCTGTAGTCAGGACAGGCCTGAGGGTGTGGGTGCACCTGGAATCCAGAGCCTCGAGATGAACACTTTTATGGGCGCACCTCATGTCACCAGTTAAATAACTAACATGCTGGAGGACATTGACCTGACATTTTGGGCACAACTGAGTGATTTTGCCTTCAAACATGCTGATTCCCCAGGGGCCCGAGGACTCCACTCAGGTGAAGAACCAGCAGGTGAACAGAGCTGACTCCCTTCGGTGCCAGTCTGAATATAGACAGTATGCTTAGTAGATTTAGGTGGAGAGCAGTGAGGTGCAGGCCCCCGCTAGGAAGCCTGAGAGGACATGCAAAGGTGAGGTGGGCAAGGGGCTGACACTTAGTTTGAGAGACTTAAGGCTGAGATTGGAAGCTAAATTGCAGGGGGACCAGACAGCCCCAAGACTAAGTGCAGCCATGGCTAAGGTGAAAGCTGATGGAGTACCAGTTGATGGCTTGGTAGCACACGCACACTGGAATGAGTGTGGGCAGACCCAGTTCACAGGTGTTTAATGCAGGGGGTCCTGTGTGTTTGTCAGAGGGCAGAGACATCAGAGATTAGTTGTTCATGCCTGGTGTTGTCTCTCTGTGTACATGCAGGAGAAGTACTGTTACATTTGCCCTGACATAGTCAAGGAGTTTGCTAAGTATGATGTGGACCCCCGGAAGTGGATCAAGCAGTACACAGGCATCAATGCAATCAACCAGAAGAAGTTTATTATTGATGTTGGCTATGAAAGGTTCCTGGGACCCGAAATATTCTTTCACCCGGAGGTAAGGTACTGCCCCCAGTGTGCATTAGCTGCAGTTCTCAGTGATGACCAGTGAGCAGGGGTGGAGGTCTCCTAGGTATATTCTAGATCTGCTCAGTTGTTTGTTTGCCTCACCAGGGACTTACTTTAATAATTAAATTAAGGAAGGATAGTCCTGGAGAGGTTTGGAGTTTTATGTTTTAAGAGCAACAGATGACAATGGAATGAAATTGATCTTCAGGGGTGGCATGTATTAATATAACAACTAGGGATTGTATACAGGTTGCCTCTAAGTAACAATGTGATGAAATACAACATTTTTCTCATAGTTTTGTGATTCTGAGGATTGAACTCATAGTAGGCAAGAACCCTTTTGTTTTTGCTGATTCTTTGTTTGGACTGGTTTTGAAGTCATGATCCTCTTATTTCCATCTCTTAAGCCTTTTTTTTTTCTTTCTTTTTGCCAGTCCTGGTGCTTGAACTCAGGGCCTGGGCACTGTCCCTGAGCTTCTTTTGCTCAAAGCTAGCACTCTGCCACTTGTGACACAGCACTACTTCTGGCTTTTTCTGCTTATGTGGTACTGAGGACTTGAACCCAGGGATTCATGAATGCTAGACAAGCACTCTACCACTAAGCCACATTCCCAGCCTTGAGCCTTTTGTTTTTACTGACTTTGCCTGGGCTGGTTTTGAACTTCATATGTTCATCTCTGGTGTGCATTACCATGTTTTGTTCTAATCTTAGATGTATTGTCCTTTTTTGGGGGGGGGTGCTAGTACCAGGCCTTGAACTCAGGGCCTCTTGTTCTTGCTTAGCCTTTTCACTCATGGCTAATGCTCTACCACTTGAGCCAGCTTGCTTGCTCCCTCCCCTCCCCTCCCCTCCCTTCTCCTCTCTTTCTTTTAACTGGAGATAGAATCTCTTGGAATTTTCTACCCAGGCTGGCTTTTGAATAGCTAATTTTACATGCATGAACCACTAGTGATTGTCCATCCTAATCCCAATTTTAACGCAGGGCCCTCGATCCTACTGTGCTCCGTGCTGCAAGTTAGGTAGCACTGCTCAGTGGAGGCCACCAGTTTTGTTATGTGAACAGTATGTAAATTATATATATTGCCACAGGGATTGTTAGCACATTTGCAGAAAGCAGTCATTAAGATGCATTGCTTCAGGTTTATATATAATGCATTTTATTTGTATTTTGGTATAATTGCCTTCCTAACTCAGCTTATATTTAGTAGATAGGTAAAAAACTGCTGTCTGGTCTTATACACATATGACCATTTGGCATAAGAAGTAATCTTACCAGAAATCTAATGAATAATTTTGATCATCTGATGAATAATAATTAACTAGTGAACACACTGGCTTTTCCCAAGAGCCTTGATGTGAAATAAACACAAAACTATTCAATATCTAGCATGTGGTACATGGATGCTTCCTTCCTCTGAAACTACAGCACATTCAAACTTTCCTTGTCTTTTAAAATCTATTTCAAATGTAGTAGAGTTGTTTGTACTTTGTGTATTTAAGTTATGGAATTGAATCTAAGGTAAGGATGTTTACCCAACATGGTTGTAACATGGATTATTTTATCATCAATTAAAGCATGTCTAATTAATTTCTCATTGAACATTTTTTTTCTGGGCTAGTATTTTTTATTTTTCTCTGTGTGTGTGGTTTTAGTATTCTCAATTGTAGGTTTGTCACTGCATGTTTTAAAGTTTATACATATAGCCGGGCACTGGTGGCTCACGCCTGTAATCCTAGCTACTCAGGAAGCTGAGATCTGAGGATCGCGGTTCAAAGCCAGCCCGGGCAGGAGAGACTGTGAGACTCCTGTCTTCAATAAACCACCAGAAAACCGGAAGTGGCGCTGTAACTCAAGTGGTAGAGCTCTCGCTTTGAGCTGAAGAGCTGAGGGACAGCGCCCAGGCCCAGAGTTCAAGCCCCACGACCGACAAAAAAAAAAAAAAAGTTTATACATATATGCTTTTTCATTTCTCTGATTGTCATGAATTGCTGGGCATTCATGATATAGGGCTGACCTGTTCCTGTCCTTTTAGATATCTTTCCTCACAAACCTACATATTGAACCTCTTAAGAGACACATGGTCAGTCACATTGACATACCCTCACTCCAGTGTACTGTGCTTTCAGTTAGGGTGAATTGTGCATTTGCTAAAATTACTTTAAAAATTAAATAGTTGTTTAAAGAGGTTTCAATTCCATAAGTCAGGTTATGAGTATAGTATATCTTGTTTAATGTCATTCCTTCCATCATTTTTCTTTTCTCCTATCCCTATCTTCAAGTTATGTTGTTCAGTATTTACATAATGTACATTGAATATAATGACTGCATTTTCTCACCCTTCCTCCACTCTAAAGTTACTTTTATTTATTCTCTTAAAAAATTTATTGTTATTATACAAGTATTGTTCAGAGAGGTTACAATTACATCAGTCAGATCAAGATTACATTCCTTTTTGGACAGTATCACTCCTTCCCTCAATAAAGTTACTTTTAAAAGATTAGTTTATAATATTTGAGAGAAATGTATGATTTCTAATATTTTTATGTGGTTTAGTTTGCCAACCCAGACTTTATGGAATCTATCTCCGATGTTGTTGATGAAGTAATACAGAACTGTCCCATAGATGTACGCCGTCCGCTGTATAAGGTAAAAACTGCTTGGGGAAAGTACTTGGATTTTATCTCCAAGTTATTTTTGTCAGTGGGTGGAGTTTGACCTGGGCTCTGAGACTTGTTACAGGCACTGTAATGATAATAATAACAATAATAATCATTGGTTGTTTTTTTTTTTTTTTTTTTTGTCGGTTGTTGGGCTTAGGTGCTGTCCCTGTGCTCTAAAGCTCAAGGCAAACACTCTACCATTGAGCCACAGCACCACTTCCAGTTTTCTGGTAGTTAATTGGAGATAAGAGTCTCAGGCAGGGCTGGGAAGGTGGCTCAGTGGTAGAGCTCTTGCCTTGCATGCCTGAGGCCCTGGGTTCGATTCCTCAGCACCACATAAGCAAAAAGAAAAAAGCCGGAAGTGGCACTGTGGCTCAAGTGGTAGAGTGCTAGCCTTGAGCTAGGGAAGAGCTGAGGGACAGTGCCCAGGCCCAGAGTTCAGGCCCCATAACTGACCCCCCCCAAAAAAAAGTCTCGGGAATTTTTCTGCCTAGACTGGCTTTGAACTGCAATCCTCTGATTTGGCCTTCTGAGTAACTAGAATTACAGGTGTGAGCCACTGTAATTGTTTTCTTTTTTGGGGGGGGGGTCCGGTCGTGGGGCCTGAACTCTGGGCTGGGCACTGTCCCTCAGCTCTTTAGCTCAAGGCTAGCGCTCTACCACTTGAGTCACAGCGCCACTTCCAGGTTTTTTCTTTTTTGCTTATGTGGTGCTGAGGAATTGAACCCAGGGCCTCAGGCATGCAAGGCAAGCGCTCTACCACTGGGCCAACTTCCCAGCCTGAGCCACGGTAATTGTAAGAGGAGATGATTTAAAGGTTTGGACATATGATATAGCTAATTGGAGGGATTTAGTTTAAATATTGTGCTGTCTTATAACTGGGAAAGCTATATTTGAAGTGGGACAGTTTTAGCCATAGATTGAGTAAAAGATGAAAACGGGTCAGGATCAGTGCAGTGTAGAGTAGGGAGGGAGACATGAGAGCCTGGAGGGGAACAGTCAGAGAAGAATGTGTTCATGTGATGATTCTCAGATTGTTTGGAATTCTGGAACTTGGAATGAAAACAATCTAGTTCTTATAATTATTTCATAATGTGTCCCAAGGTGGCAAGACTTATCTTTATCTCACTTGGAAGAGAATCCTGATAGTTTCTGGTCTCTAAAGCTGATCACAACACAGGAAATACTGAAATAACGTGGAACCCCTACAAGCTTCTGTCATTTAAGTGAATCAAGCAAATCGAGAGAAGGGCAGATTGCACTTATTAGGAGAGGGGATCAAGGCCAGTTTGAAAAAATGCCACCTGAGCCCAGAGTTGGCCTTTGGTGTTGGGGAGACCAGCCTGGTACAGGGCAGGTTGTGAGCACTGCTAGAGTGAGGGGCTGGGATGTGCAAGGAATTTGTTTCCCCACAGCTGTGGGTGGTGTAGAAGGAGTAGGAGGTAGTGGGAAATGAATTTCAGAGGGAAGTGGACCAGCAAGAGAATGTCTTTAAATCTGCTTTAGCAGTGGGCTGGAAGTTGTTAAAAATCCCTGTTCATTATTTTTGTCAGGAAGATATGAGTATATCTCAGTATAGTTCACAGTTGATTTTTCTGTAATAAATTGCTTGACTTGGGACTGTGTGTGTATATACACATACATACGCATATACACCATATGTGTGTTTTATATATATACGTATATATATATAATTTTTCATTGCCTTTTAAATCAGAAAATACATATTGCAAAACAACTGAATGTGTATATATAATTTCTTATTAATATTTAATTAGTTCAGATGTCTTTAATATTTGAAACAAAATTAGAAAAGCATAAAGCATATATCATTGATTTTTATCATCCTTTCCTTTTCCTTTCCTTTTTTTTTTGTTGGTCTTAGGGCTTGAACTCTGGGTCTGGGTGCTGTCCCTCAGCTCTTCAGCTCACGGCAAGCGTTCTATCTCTTGAGCCACAGCACCACTTCCTGTTTTCTAGTAGTTTATTAGAGATCAGAGTTTCACGGACTTTTCTGCCTGAGTTGGCTTTGAACTGTGACCCTCAGATCTCAGCCTCCTGAGTAGCTAGGATTACAGGCATGAGCCACCGGTGCCCAGCTTTTTTATGACTTTGAATGGATATTTCTTGCTAACATATAAGTGGAAGATTTATTTTTGTCTTACTGAGAAGAGAAGCCTTGTGATATCTATGTGTTTGCCTAGTGGAAAACTTTTTTTTGTGTGTGTGCTGGTCCTAGGGTTCGAGAGCTGGGCTCTGCCCCTGCGCTTTTTTGCTCAAAGATAGCATTCTACCACTTGAGCCACAGCTCCACTTCCAGCTTTTGGGTAGTTAATTGAAGGTAAGAGTCTCACAGACTTTCTTGCCTGGGCTGCTAGTCTCAGATCTTGGCCTTCTGCGTGGCTAGGGTTACAGGTGTGAGCCACCAGTGTCTGGCCAGTGGGTAACTTTTAAGGAGCTGCAACAGCCTGACTGTGGTTCACGCATATGATCTTAACTGCTCAGCAGGTTGAGGGACAGACTGTGGTTTGAAACCTTCATGAGCAGAAGAGTCAGAGCCCATCTCTAGTTAATCAGCAAAACACTGGGACGGAGGCCTGAGCAGCTAGGGTTGAATACCAGCAGGCCCGACAGGCTTGGAGCCCGGGTACTGATAAAAACAACCAGATTGCAGCGATTGAGCGATAAAGGTATAGAGGGTGCTGTGCCAGAGAATGGCAGCATTGTGTCTGGAATACCTGCAGGATACCAGATAGGTGCCTGCATGCGGTGGGCCGAGGATAAGTGTGAGCCAGGGTGGATGTGGCATTTTAGGAGGCTTCTTAGGGTCAGTGTTCTACATGTGCTCCACCATGATGGAAGGGCTCTGCCTCTGTGGTGTTCCGTATGCTGCTCTTGTGCTGAGCAACAGTGTTTTAATTTATACCAATTTACATGGCATGTGTGGCAGGTGACTACTCTGTGCACAGCTCCATCCCAGTACTGGAGGTTGGTGTGGTCTGCTCAGAGGGAAGACAGGTATTGCAGACAGTGATGATAATCTGTGGAGCCAAGGGAGTAGAGTGTGTTTGGAAAGAAATTCAGCATCACTGGACCTAATATTTGAACATGGAATAAATGCTTGGGACCAGATGTTCAGGGACAGGCAGGAAGGGGTGTGCAAGTCACTGTGTGCTGTCTGGGATTCCTAGACCCACCTAGAGCAGCCTCACACAGGAGGACCTTGAGGGCCTCAGGCAAGGATGTCAGCAACCTGATGAGGTTAGAAGAGTGTTTGGGGGTATCAGGGACATGGGCTGAAAATGCAGTGTTTGGGGTCTGGAAGACCACTGGGAGGACCTTGGTGTGGCCCAGTGCTGGGGACAGAGCCCAGGAAGCACTGTAGCACTGAGCTAGCTACTCTGTAACCTCAGTCCCGGTGAGCATTCCCATCACTGCTGCAATTACACATGGTGGCTGATAGGTGGCGTTGTGTGTCTGTCGAACGGAGTCGGAAATGGAAAGACTTGGAAAAAAATTATATTAAGTGAAGTAAACCAGGCCCAAAGAAACATAGGTCCCATGGTTTCCCTTGTTTGCAATATCTAGTACATGTCTAGGACAAGCAGAGAAGGTCAAAGGCTATGTACATATGACCACATGAGATAATGTTAAGCAAAATATACCCCAAGATGGGGACACGAGTGGTTTTTTCTTCATTGCTATTTTTTTTAATGTACTTACAGTGCACTATGTGATTCTTTTGTTTGTTCTTCCCCCATAGTATAACCCCTGTTTTCACTGGATTTGATGCCGGTGTCCTGCATCTTGTATATACATTTTTGTAATTTGGGGAGGGGAAGGGATATTGGGGAACGCTTAAATGGGGATGCAGTCTGACCCACTGTGATGACGATGAGATGTACAGGACACTATGTTGAAAACGAACTTTACAATGTCAGGGTTGGGGTGCGGGAGGAGTTGGGGAGGTGAGGGAAGTGATGGTAGGGCGAAAACAAAGGAGGAGGTAACAATGCTCTCTACGAAATGTGCTCATTACCCTACTCATGTAACTGTAACCCCTCTGTACAACATTTTTAATATATATGTATATATATAAAAGAAGCACACCATGGGGCTGGGAAGGTGGCTCAGTGGTAGAGCGCTTGCCTTGCATGCATGAGGTCCTGGGTTCGATTCCCCAGCACCACATAAGCAAAAAGAAAAAAAGCCGGAAGTGGCACTGTGGCTCAAGTAGTAGAGCACTAGCCTTGAACTGAAGAGCTGAGGGACAGCGCCCAGGCCCAGAGTTCAGGCCCCACGACCGACAAAAAAAAAAAAAAAGAAGCACACCTGTAACACAAAGTGCTCTTAACATCACAGGATTGGGAAGCTTTGTTATATTTAGCACCACACTAGATAGATATTAATGAATGAACTTGCTGTTGATATGGATTTCATAATCCTTCTGGATTAAATTTTAGTAGAGCTACCTAGTTGTGTGTGGTATTTATGATTCTATGTGCCGTGGTATTCTTTATCTGTATAGATTTGTAGAGGTGACTTCAAACAAAGAATCTTATTTAGTGTCATAAAGTACACATGAACAGGGCATGGTAGGTCTTGTTGTAATTATTGAGGATTCTTGAAAAATGTACTCAGCAGCTGGGTGCTGGTGGCTCACACCAGTAATCCTAGCTACTCAAGTGGCTGAGATCTGAGGATCGTGGTTTGAAGCCAGCCTGGGCAAGAAGCTCCCTAAGACTCTTATCTCCAATGAACTACAAAAAAATAAGTCAGAAGTGGTGCTGTGGCTCAAGTGATAGAGTGTTTCACCTTGAGCAAAAGAACTCAGGGTCTGGGCACTGTCCCTGAGCTCAAGCCCCTGGACTGACAAAAAAGAAAAAAATTACTCAGCACAATGAACTTAATAAATCCACAAAACCTTTCAGCAAGCTACAGGATACTGCATTGTAAAAACCCAGTCTCTGTGTGGGAAAGTTACACTCATTATTTCTGATTTAAAATACATATTCAGTTTAGAAAACTTGAGATAAACCAAAAGCCTTAATAAAGAAAGCAGAAGTCTTTCTGTTATTGACTGTCAGTTAATTTCTTTTATTGTCCAGAAATGCAAACTAGTAGATGGATATATTTTATATTCTTTGTGTTCACTTAAAATTACTTTGTGAGCACTTGGTTAAGAAATTAAGACTCCAGCTGGGCGCTGGTGGCTCACGCCTGTAATCCTAGCTACTCAGGAGGCTGAGATCTGAGGATCGCGGTTCAAAGCCAGCCCAGGCAGGAGAGACCATGAGACTCCTATCTCCAATAAACCACCAGAAAACCGGAAGTGGCGCTGTAGCTCAAAT
>NW_012267317.1:2638402-2641688 GCF_000151885.1 Dipodomys ordii | reverse complement strand
CTCTCTCTCTCTCTCTCTCTCTCTCTCTCTCGTCAGTTGTGGGGCTTGAACTCTGGGCCTGGGCATTGTCCCTCAGCTCTTCAGCTCAAGACTAGCGCTCTACTGCTTGAGCCACAGCGTCACTTCCAGTTTTCTGGTAGTTTATTGGAGATAAGAGTCTCACAGACTTTCCTGCCCTGACTAGCTTTGAACTGCAATCCTCAGATCTCAAGTCTCCCAAGTAGCAAGGATTACAGGTGTGAGCCACCAGTGCCCAGCTTTCCAGAACCACTTTCTAATGAGGTTTCACACTTCTGCTGTGTCTGTTTCAGTACTAATTCATTTCCTAAGGTTTTTTTTTTTAATGTTAGGTCACAGTTTATTTCTTTACCAAAAGTTGTGTGTATGTACATTGGGCATAATCTGACATACATGGGAATGCCTGAAATCTGGAGCTGAGTGGTTCTGACTTAGGTTTTGCTGACTTGAGTGGAGCAGGTACTTTCTGACTGAAAAGCATACCCATCTCACAGGTCTTTGCATACATTTGGCTTTTCAGTTACAGTGTTAAGTGGGCTTTGACAGTAGGTTGCTGGTGGCCAGAACCGTAACCCATGAAATGTGCTCATTTACTCATGAGAAATCACTTTGTCTTCCCCAGTTAGAATGAATCATGTGGAGTTTTGGCTTTTATTGAATGCTCTTGAGAAGTATTCTTTTTGGATGGCCGTGGTTAAGCGTCGGCAGCTACGCAACATGTGTCTTCACACAGTGGAGCCACTTACCAGTGTCATGGCTGGCTGTGCCTCTTCTCCCCAGGTGCGAGCTGGGCACGGGGAAGGTTGGTGTTCTGAGGACCTCATTGCTGGAGGATGTAACTAGGTAATCCTTGCCCAGGATTAAAGCATGGCACTTGGTATATAGTAACAATTCCATAGTAATTATGTTAAAAACTAAGAACATAGTTTTATTCTCTTGGTCCCATGAGCTGTGGAGTTTGGCAGGTCTATAGTTTCCTGGCTTTGGGGCTTTGGGCCAATACTTAATTTTCAGCATTGGCACTTGAATCTGTGAACTGGGGTGATGACAGCTACGTGTGAATATTCTGTGGCTTATGTGGGGGTAAAGGCTGTCATAGCACAGTAGCTGCCACGTGCTGAACCTATTATTATTGACGCTGATTACAAATTACAAATTAAAAAGACACGTGGAAATAAAAATCTTTTATGGGACAGATTGGGAATATCAGTTTAGTCAGAGAAAATGCTGTAGTTTTATTATCCCTTTATTAGAGTCAGTGTGTTATAGAAGGCCATTTCATTTTGATGTCTGTTTATGAATCCGGTGCACTGTGATCCGGACCCTCCGTTCCCCCCTCTTCTTCCCTGCCCTTATCTCATTTTCACACGTGTACAGTAGGTTACTGTGGCTACACTTACTCTCCTTCCCCTGTCTGTTCACCTGCCCCTCTCCCCCAGCTGCCCACACTCTAGTCCAGACATATTTCAGCTTCCTAATGTTCCTTACACTGTCCGTTAATTGTTCAAGTGGATTTCACTGCAGCATTACACATCTCAAATATCATGTTTCAGGCGGGGCTGGTGGCTCACACCTGAAATCCTAGCTATTCAGGAGGCTGAGATCTGAGGATCACGGATCAAAGCCAGCTTGGGCAGGAAAGCCCATGAGACTCTTTTATCTCCAATAAACCACTCAGAAAACCGGAAGTAGCACTGTGGATCAAGTGTTCGAATGCTCGCCTTGAGCTGAGGAGCTGAGGGACAGTGCCCAGGCCCAGAGTTCAAGCACCACAACCGACAAAAAACCAACCAAACAAAATAATCATGTTTCAGTTAGCTTGATTCTATATTCACATTCACATACATACACACATGCAGATGTATGATCCTGTATGTGTATACTTACATGTTTGTGTTTCGTGTCTAATGTCCACAAATGAGAGAAAACATGCAACCTTTGTCTTTCTGAGCCTGGTTATTTTGTTTGACAGGTTCCCTAGGTCCATCCATTTCCCTGTGATATAATTCTTCTTTATGGCTGATCAGTAGTATTCGTTGGAATACACAAATACAAATACATTCACTCATTTCACATTGTCTTGATCCATTCATTGACTGTAGAGCAGTCATTTATTGGTTGTTTCCATGGCTTGGTGGTTGTGAATAGGGCTGCAATAAACATGGTGTGCAGGTGCCTCTACTATATCTCCTCCATTCCTGAGAATTCTGCCCACAGTAAGCAGGGAGTGTGCCTGGTTTAGTTTTATTTTTATTCCAGTAGGATAGCTATATAAAATATTCTCTAATTTTAGTCTGACGCTGGTAGCTCACACCTGTAATCCTAGCTACTCAGGAGACAGAGCTGAGGATCGTGGTTCAAAGCCAGCCCAGGCAGGAAAGTCCGTGAGACTATCTCCAATTAACCTCTAGAAAACTGGAAGTGGTGCTGTGGCTCAAGTGGTAGGTGCCCGCCTTGAGCTGAAGAGCTGAGGAACAATGCCTAGGCCCAGAGTTCAGGTTTCATCATTTCATTTTCATACATGCCAAGAAATTTCAGTTTTATTTCTTCTATCAAGATGTACAAAGATGATGCATTATCAAAGGAAGGAGGGGCGGCTCTTCCCTAGATGAATTATACGGAAGGTCCAGGCCGAGGCTTTGCCAGGTGCAGGTGGTGCTGAGCTGCAGAGGCAGAGGGGGCTGGGTGTTGGCCCAGCCCTGTGAGGTCCGCTTGCTCATTTATTCACTGAGTGACGCTGCTTGGGACCTGCTTGCCCTTGTGGGCACCGTGGGATCAGCCGTGCCCAGAGCAGGTGCAGAGTCCCTCTGGCTGGGGAGAGGCATGTGCTTGTTGCATGGCCCCAGTACAGTGTCAGAGCTGGGGTGGATGGGGAGCGGGAGAGCAGGAACACAGTTCTGGGCTGGGGGTGTGGTGAGGGAGTGTGG
Organism: Dipodomys ordii; assembly: GCF_000151885.1. NCBI lineage: Eukaryota > Metazoa > Chordata > Mammalia > Rodentia > Heteromyidae > Dipodomys > Dipodomys ordii. The sequence continues at coordinate 2,638,743 of NW_012267317.1, read as the reverse complement.
AAGGGTCTCCTAGCACGCGTGGAAGCTGAGACCAGGAGGCTTTGTGAGATCCCAGGAGTGGTCTTGAACAGGAGACTAACACTAACAGCTTAGTGAGGGAGGGTTTCAGAAAGTGGGCCCGGTAAGTGTTTGCTGACATGTTAAGCCTCCATGGAATTGAAATCTAATGAAGCTGACTTGAGATGGGTGCAGGGGACTCAGACCTCTAACTCTAGCTTCTCAGAAGGCTGAGTTCTGAGGATCCAGGTTCAAAGCCACTGCGCAGAAAAGTCCAAGAGACTCATCTCCAATTGACTACTCAAAAGTAGTAGGTGCTGGTTCTCTCTCTCTCTCTCTCTCTC
>NW_012267317.1:2637439-2637977 GCF_000151885.1 Dipodomys ordii | reverse complement strand
AAAAAAAAAGGAAAGAGAAAAAGCCAGAAGTGGAGCTATGGCTCAAGTGGTAGAGCAAAAAGCTGAGGCAGAGTGCACAGGCCCTGAGTTCAGGCCCCAGGATGAACAACAAAAGAAATGTTTTAAGTAACCATGAATAAAGTATCAGTTTAATGATTTTTTTTTTCTTTACTTCAGGACCAATAGGACTGTGAACTTAGGGCCTTATGCTTTGTTAGGGTGCTCTACCCTTGAGCCATGCCTCTACCCCTGCTTTTTACTTGTTATCACCATTAGTATTATTTTTTTAAATTAAAAAAATTTTTTTTGGTGTGGGGGGGGTCTGGATGTGGGACCTGAACTCTGGGTCTGGGCGCTGTCCTTTAGCTCTTCAGCTCAAGGCTAGCGCAATACCACTTGAGCCACAGCGCCACTTCCGGCATTTTTTTTCCTGCTTATGTGGTGCTGAGGAATCAAACCCAGGGCCTCATGCATGCAAGGTAAGCGCTCTACCACTGAGCCACCTTCCCAGTCCAAAAACTCTTTTTTTTTTTTTTTT
>NW_012267317.1:2624496-2637389 GCF_000151885.1 Dipodomys ordii | reverse complement strand
CAGCTCAAGGCTAGCGCTCTACCACTTGAGCCACAGCACCACTTCTGGCTTTTTTTCTTTTTGCTTATGTGGTACTGGGGAATTGAACCCAGGGCCTCATGCATGCAAGGCAAGCGCTCTACCACTGAGCCACCTTCCCAGCCCCTAGTATTATTTTTTGTGTTGCTACCAGGGCTTGAAATCAGGGCTTCAACTCTTGCTTGGCTATTTTCTCAAGGATGATGTTTTATTACTTGAGCTATACTTCCACTCTGGCTTTTTGCTGGTTAATGGGATAAGAGTTTCACCAATAATCCTGTCCAGGCTGGCTTTGAACCTTGATCCTCAGATCTTAGCTTCTTTTTGTTGTTGTTGTCAGTCGTAGGGCCTGAACTCTAGGCCTGGGCGCTGTCCCTGAGCTCTTTCAACTCAAGGCCAGTGCTCACAGAACCACTTCCGTCTTAGGTTCTTTTGAGATAGGGTTCTCTTGCCTGGGCTGTGATCATTTTACTTCAGACTGGCTTCATACAGAAGGAGTCTTGTGGACTTTTTGGTTGATCTCATCTTCCCACATAGTTTGGGATGACAGGCATGTGTCACTGAGCCCAGAGATTGGGAGGGGCTCATAAGTTTTCCTGCTCAGGCTCCAGCTGTAGTCCTTCCTACCTCAGCCTGCCGTTCAGCTCTGAGCTGTCGGCAGCAGCCATTAGAGCCCGGCCATGGCATCATTTTTAAAAGACTGCCTTAGACTCCAGGGAAATTGGTTAAGAGGCTATATGGTCATCCTTCTGGGTATAGAGTTGTTAAGTAAGCGCTGTTGCTTTACTTTGAGATGAGATAGAATATACTACTGGTAAGTTCATTAGCTTATCTTTAAAACTTTTTTCATTTTCCCCTCCCTTCCCACTCTGATGGCACAAAGGCATACCAGTAATAAACCAGAGCAAGTGACTAGATTTGAATAGCTCTGACTAAGCAGCAAGTTGTGGCAACATGTTAATGCCCATAGAAGACTAGTTAGGAAGTTGGTCTTATTTCTGTGCAAGCTAGCTGTATAGTTAGGTTGAGAAGGCGGGAATGCAAGCTGGAGGAGCGTGTTATCTCCCTACCCTTCTCCCTCCTTCTTGGGAATATCCTGATGTCTGACAGGCTTCAGGCTAACCAGGCATTTTCCTCTGGGGGTCAGCCAGTGTTGGTAAAAAACGTCCCTGCCCCTGTAGCGTTGGCTAAGGGGCTTTGGGTGGAGTTGGGTGTGATTTATTTCTTGTTTTCAAGTATCAGGAACAGAGTGCTGGCAGGAGAGAGTTCAGAGGGCAGAAGTAAAAATTTGGATAGGGATGAGCGGGAAAGGGTGCTTTTATAGCTAAATATTGAGACGAGGCTTTCCCTTGTTTTTGGCATTATAACCTTAAAATTTTGACTATATTGTTATGTGCCTCATGATGAAAGGTAAAAACTTGTTCCTTTTCAGCCAGGCGTGGTGGTGCACGCCCGTAATCCCAGCACTTGGGAGGCAGACGCGGGAGGACCACAAGTTTGAAGCCAGCCTGGACTCCATAGTAAGTTTAAAGGCCAGCCTGGACTACGTATAGCAAGACCCCTCTCCCCCCCCAATAATTGTCCTGTTCCTTTAAAGACTTTTAACAAGTACGGATACTCCTTTTGCAACTTGTTTTGGGTGTACAGGTGTTTAAAGCAGACTGTGCTTTGCTCTGTTAGGTGGGAAGTTGTTTTACCTAGACTGGCTTCCAGGAGCAGAGTGGTAGGGATGTCTCATGGGGCAGGGTCACACAGGGAGAGGCTCACAGTGCGGTTTTGAAGTCTGTTCATAGGGCGTTGCCAGAACAGGGAGAGGTCTTGAGAAGATGTCCTGGGAGAAATGGGAAAGAAATAGCATTGTCTGACTTGAGATTCAGCAGGGCACCTTTGGCTGCCTTGGAGCATTTGATGGTGGATGGTGGTGTGCTCCCATGGACTCTAGAGAGTAGAGATGATGTCCTTCATTCACCCTACAGATGCTTGGAGGCCCAGCTCACTGTACTCTGTGTACAGTGGTGGGGCACAGGAAGGGGTGATAGTGGGTGCTCTACCCTTCTGTGGGTGGATGATGAGGTGAAATGGGAACTCAGGAGAGCTCTGACATTGGGCCTGCTGGTTCATGTTGTGGAATGGGACCCTGGACCAGGGCTGCCTCGGCAGCACCTTGTAGAGTTTCCTCACAAGTTCTCTAGTAATGTTACTGTACAGTGGAGGTTATTGAAGCCCAGAGAAGAAAGAAATACCTACCACTTGCTTCAGGTCTAGAAGTCCTGAGTGATGGAGGATGTCAGCCACTTTTGGACTTGTCTGCTTGGCACCAGTGGAGTCAGACACAGGCCGAGGGCCACCTGTGGAGGACTGTGTTATGTTGTCAGGAGCAGGACTTTAGGCCTCACTCCTTACCTTTCTCCCCTTTCCCTTCTCTCCTTCTTCCCTACTGGTGTTTGAATTCAGAGCTTTGTGCTATATTTAGGCTGGCGGTCTGCCACTTAAGCTATGCCTCCAGTCATGCTTTTTGCTGGTTATTTTAGAGATCGAGTTGAATGACCTTTTCTGCCTAGATTGGTTTAGAATTACCATCCTCCAGATCTCTGCCTTCTGAGCAGCTAGGATTATAGGCCTGAGCCACTGTCACCTGGCTAAGTCAGTGTTTCTTAATCTTTTTAAAGTTGTTTTCTACTTGTTTCCTTGCTCTTACTTCATATTTCTGTCAGGCAAAGCAATTTCTTCCAGCCCGACTTGGTGTAGTATGCATTATGATCAGTAAATATTTGTATGTTTCTCCTGCCTACTTCTGATGTGCAGAGGACCCAGCCAAGCTTTGTGCTCTTCCAGGCCCTAGGGCCCACTGTGTGTACTGCATGGACAGCGGCTAGAGTCCCTGCCCAAGGGACCAGGGTTGAGAAGCCCTGGATAGAGCAGTGACCTGCCCAGGGCACTGACACCCTCACTTTCCTCCAGTGTGGAAGAGGAGATTCACTCCTGGGGCAGAGCTGGAAGGGAGGTGGGATGACAGAGAACCAGGCTGGAGAGTTAGTACAGGATAAGGATAAGAACATTCATGTGAAGGCTGCTTCTTCCAGCAACGCTCCTTGATCTGTTGATATTGACATTTGGGCACACAAAGCCATAGCAACTCTGAGGTTAAATATGTGACACAAATCAGGGTGTTTGTTTTGATCTTGCTTCCACATAGAGGTGCAGTGTATTAAGAAAATGAGGTTAGAGATCATGGACAGTTGACAATGCGTAAGCCCTCATGAGGGAGGGCTTCCTTCTTGTCACGGACCCTCAGCACAGTTGTTACCTTTGTTCAGAGTTCATCTTTGAGATACAATTTAAGCATATCATTCAGTCAGCCTATGTGAACAGTTTAGAAAGTTGACAGACAACATAGGGTTAGGGTGTAGGACATGGCCTCAGCCTTCTACAGAAGGCTGTGTTGGATGTTGAAATGTATTACCCATCTCACCACTGCCAGCAGCCCCGTCCTGCCAGTGCCCTCCTTCCCCTAGCACTGGAGAGTACCGGTCTGTTTCCTGCCTCTGGAGATGGGATTCAGCTTCATGTTTTGTATAGATGGGATCAGACAATGTGAACCCTTGGTTTCTGGCTTCTTTTACCCAGCTAGTGCATTGAGTTGTCTGTCAGAGTTCACTTCCTTTCATTGAGGGAGTACCATTTCAGAGTATGGACATTGCACAGATTATCTGTTTTCTTGCTGATGCCATTTTTTTTTGTTTCTAGTTTCTGATAATTAAAAAAAAAGTGTTTTGGCAACAACAAAGTGGGGTGGGAAGGTGATGAGGGGAGAGATGGGGGGGGGAGGAGATGAGAAGGGATGGGAAGGGGAAAAAAGGAGGAGGCAACAATGCTTGATAGGAAATGCACACGTTGCCTTGCCCATGTAATTGTGACCCCTCTGTATTTTCACAATAAAATACTTATTTAAAAACAAAAACATCAACCAAAAAAAGTGTTTTGGAAATGTGGATGTATATCCAAAGGCTATGTGGGTAAGTTTTATTATTCTTGGGTAAATACCTAGGGGTAAAATGGCTCTGTCAAATGATTAAGAGTATGGTAAATTTTGTAACAACGGTGCAACTTTGCTCAAAGTGGTTATGCCATTTACCCCCATCAATAATGTTTAAGAACTCCATTTGTTCTGAGTTAGAACTCCATTTTTTTCTGAAAGTTTGGTAGATAGTGCAGCATGTTCCTATGACTCCAGTTACCAATATTATCAGTCATTTATTGTGTATGCATGGTCATTTTCCAAACGACCTACTCCTTCACACTAGCTTTTACTGGTTTATTGAAGATTCGAGTCTCTCAGTTTTGACTGCCTGAATTGATTTCAGATTTTGATCCTCAGAGCTCAGCCTCCTGAGTAACTAGGATTATAGGCGTGAGCTACTAGTAAGATAACCTGTTTGATTTTGCCATTGTTTATGCCTCATAAATTCTAGGTACAAGTCTTTTGTCAGATGTATATATGACAAATAGTCTGTGACTTATCTTTTCATTTTCTTAGTTTTTTTTTCTTTTGTGTTAGTACAAAAAAGGACCTGTACTTAGTTTTTCGCTTAAGGCTGGTGCTCCAGCTTTGTTTTTATTGGCTACGCTGAGATCAGAGTCTCAAATTGTTTGCCTGGGCTATTTTCTAGCAGAGATCCTCAGACCTCAGCCTCCTTAGTGTTAGGATTACAGATATGAGCCACCAGTGCTCTTCTAGTTAATATATTTTGGAGAAAGGAAATGTTTGTTTTATGAAGTCCAATTTACTAGTTTTTTCTTCGATATGATTCATGTTTTTTATGTAGTATATAAGACATTTCTGCCTATCCTCTAGTCATGAAGTTTTAAATAGTTTTAGAAAATCTGTAGCTTTTAATGTGTAAACTTATTTACCATGCCCATTTTGAGTTAATTTGTGTATGTGAAAGAAAGTAATAAGTGGAAGGTCCATTTGTCTCCCATGGATACCTATTATTCTAGCATCATTTGCTGGAAGACTGTCTTTCCCTAGTGAAGCCCCTTGGCGATTTAGTCTGAAGTTATTTGACTACATGTATGTGGTGTTGCCTTTATGATTGTGAGAATACACTAGGAACATGAGTCTCATGTGTCTTACCTTTGAAGGTAGCTCAAGATCCTGCCTTGCTTTGGAAGTGTACCAATGGGTATTTTTTTCATATGACAGTGAGTTACTATTTTAAAATGTATAACTTCTTTATTTAAATGTCCTTTTCAAGTTTTTAGGTTTTTTATTTTACTTTTGTTTTTGTGGTACTGAGGAATTGAACCCAGGGCCTCATGTATGCTAAGCAAGCACTTTACCACAAAGCCACGTTCCCATTGCCGAGACATGACAAGTAATTATAAAACCTGACTGGATGATGGACTGCAGAGGGGGAAAATAAAGGCATATTAGTGGATGAAATGACAAGATTGGAACAGCAACAGTGGTTTACAGTTTGATACTAATGTAGCCATGAGATTGTCAGGGCAGGGTCTTGTCCCAGCCGCCCTCACTGTTGGGTGACATCGTTAGTAGGGCCACTCCTGAACTGAGTGTCTGCCTGATGGTCCCTTGGCCTCCCTGGGCTCTGGCAATTTCATGTGGTTTCTAAATCATTTTCCCACATGGTGACAGAGGACAGCAGTGGTCATTCATCGTGTCGATCTGGAGACAGGATATGGGCGTGGAGGACCTAGACTTACATTTAGTCCATCAGTAGAAGCAGATGCTCAGAGGTCCATGGTGTCTGGGTAACATGGGTACCAGAAGACCCCGTTTCCAGGAAAGAGATTGGCAGCAGCCTATATTCTCTCACGCACCTGCATTTGGAGCTTTAAGGACTAGGAGAGTGTATGAAGGAGGACTGACAGGCACTTCTAGTAGTGGAGAGCCTTCAGCAGGTGCGTTGAAGCTATCTGTTGCCAGGTAGGCGCTGGGTGGGAGGAGCCGCTTAGAGGGCTAGTCCTGTCCATCATGGCTTCTTGGACTAGCTGAGGGAAACTCCAAGGGACCAGTCAGGTTCCAGCTTCCAGAATCCTCCCTGCCATAGAGGCCAGGAAGGTTCGTCTCAGAACTAGCCCCTCCTGAAGGCCAAGCCCAGGTCTCCTTTAAAGGAAAAAATTGGATGAGACCACTGCTAACCACTTGTTAGTGGTTGTTTCCCCTGGCACCGGACTCTTGAGAGCTTTAGCCCATGACAGTCCCCTTCAGCTCAGTGACTGGAGCAGGCAGGGCTTGTTGTAGGGTTCTCAGATCTCTGGTGGCTTCTGATGGCCCTACTCCTTCCTTGCTACTCCTGCCTAGTCCTGCATCTGGGGCTGAGGCCTGCACAGCTGTTGCAGGAGCCCTTGGGGAGGGTCCTTGTGTCCAGCCCAGTGTGTCTTTCCTGAGGGCAGCAGTGCACAGGCTGGGCCTTTCCCCAAATCCTGGATCTATAGCTTATGCTCCCAGGGGAGCCAAGTATTCTCTCTGCTCCCTTGTGATCCCTCCTTCCCCATAGACTGGTGGGGGCTTGCTGCCTGGGAGGGTGAAGACTGCACGCAGGGCTGCAGACCCTCAAGACTTCTGGAAAGGTAGGCATGTTCAGGGCTTGAGGACTGCAGAGGAGGCTCCTCAGCTCCTTGGAGAGTGATTTTTACATTGTTTTTCTCAGATGGCTTTTGCTGTTAGAATGAGAATGATGTCTTTTTTTTTTTTTTTCTTTGGTCAGTCGTGGGGCTTGAACTCTGGGCCTGGGTGTTGTCCCTCAGCTCTTCAGCTCAAGGCTAGCGCTCTACCACTTTGAGCCACAGTGCCACTTCTGGTTTTCTGGTCGTTTATTGGAGATAAGAGTCTCATGAATTTTCCTGCCTGTCCTGGCTTTGAACCTTGTTTCTCAACTCTCAGCCTCCTGAGTAGGATTACAGGTGTGAGCTACCAACGGTTGCAGATTTTCATTGTTTTAAATGGCTCCAGTAGCCTGCGAGAATGCAGCGTTCTTCAGCATCTAGTGGGTGATTTAATGTCATTCGAGTGGCCACATGGCAGAAATGTTCCAGGTGAGGCAGGCAGAGGCGTGGCTTGTCTGAAAATATTTCTCCAGGCATTTGGGGTAAAGGCTTTATTCCGGTAATTATTAAGGCAAAACATGTTGAAGGTTCATGCTAGTTTGGTCTGTCTGTTGCAGCTTGCTCAGTGTGTTTAGGCTTTTGATCAACTTCGTAAGGGCGCTGCCCAGCCCAGGGGAGTGGTGGGGGCAGTGGTTTTGGTTTCACTCCGTGGTCACTGAAGAAAAATGACAGAGCCTGCACTTTTCTATTGCATTAGCTACTTCAGTCAATCACACAGTGGCTGGATGGCTGGATATGAGAATTCTGTTGTGAGACCACCTTGGGCCAAGGCTACCCTCCACTTCTGTTTTGTAGAATGTCGTTCTTTCGGGAGGCTCAACAATGTTCAGGGATTTTGGACGTCGACTGCAGAGAGATCTAAAGAGAGTGGTGGATGCCAGGCTGAAGCTGAGTGAGGAGCTCAGTGGCGGCAGGATCAAGGTAGGAGGTTGGGTCCCGGCCTGGGTCAGCTCTCAGGAGGCAGCATCCAGTAACCATGGTGTGCACCGCTAAGGTCTGCTCCTGGCTTGTTCCCGACCACCCCTGTGCTGCAGCGCCGGTGTCATGCTGTCCCAGTGCATGTGCCTGTCATCTTCTGGGTTGTAAGGGACAAGGCATGCTGTGACCAGGGGCCATGAGACCAAACTGTTATATCCCCAGGAGTGGGGAGATTCAGTGTGTTCCTCCAACGAATTGTCGAAGGGCTTCTCACCATGATTGGCTTTGGGAAGGGAAGTGGGAATGACACAGGCCCACTGACTGTCTGTGGGAAAGGACAGTTCTTTTAGTGTTACACAGTCAGATTCCTGTGGTCATGAGGTTGGGTTAGAGGCTTGGAGCTGTATTCACAGTAAATAAATGACCTCTGCTGGCCAGGTTTGCTCTGTCCCTCATCTAGAATGCTGGAGAGTGGTTGGTGCCACTGCAGGGCAACTTGACTGAGGGCGAGGAAGGGCCTATACCCTTAAGGTGGAGGGGAGGGAGGCATGAAAGAAAGCCTTTGTATTGTCAATGAGGGCTGTCAGTAGAAGGGATTAATTGCTCGGACTAGAATTGCTCTGTTTTCCAGCCAAAGCCTGTGGAGGTTCAGGTGATCACACATCATATGCAGCGCTATGCCGTGTGGTTTGGAGGTTCCATGCTTGCCTCAACTGTAAGTCCCTTTCTAGCTGATTCTGTTTTTATTTTTGCATTTTCTGCTGAGTTTAGATAAACATTGTCCATGAAAGTTAATAGTGCTTGTTCTGCTTGTGTGGCTTTAAACAGACACACATTTAATTCCATCCCATAGAATCACTTAACAATCACTTAAATTGCACAGGTAACTCATAAGTATCCTTGCTAATTAGGTGTAACCCTAACCATAGGTAAGTGAAATCCAAAAGTAATTTAAGAACCCTGAATAGTCATTAATCCCAGAGACTTCTCCAATAATTACCGCTTTTATCACTCAAATCTGTGCATAGCTAATTCATTCTTAATTTAGGGTCAGCGCCTATTTGGTCCTAAAATGCAGTCTGAGTACATTTCTTTTAAAAATTTTTTTCTATTCTCATTATAAAGGTGATGTACAGAGGGGTTATAGTTCATAAGTCACATAGAATATTTCTTAAGGGTTTTTTTTTTTTTCTTTTTTGGTCGGTCGTGGGGCTTGAACTCTGGGTTTGGGCACTGTCCCTCAGCTCTTCAGCTCAAGGTAGCGCTCTACCACTTGAGCCACAACGCTACTTCCAGTCTTTTCTGTGATCAATTGGAGATAAGAATCTCATGGGCAGCCGGGCAGCTGGGGGCCAGTGGCTCACGCCTGAAATCCTAGCTACTCAGGAGGAGGTTGAGATCTGAGGATACCGTTCAAAGCCAGCCTGGGCAGGAAAGTCCGTGAGACTCTTATCGCCAATAAACCACTAGAAAACCGGAAGTGGCGCTGTGGCTCAAGAGGTAGAGCACTTGCCTTGAGCTGAAGAGCACAGGGACAGCGCCCAAGCCCAGAGTTCAAGCCCCACGACTGACCAAAAAAAAAAAAAAAATTGAATCTCACAGACTTTCTTGCCTAGGCTGGCTAGAAACTGCAATCTTCAGATCTCAGCCTCCTGAGTAGCTAGGATTTCAGGCATGAGCCACCAGCACCTGGTTTACATTTCTTTTTTAAAATGAAATAAACTCCTGTTTGGTACATCAGAGAGGTCAATGCCCTATTCCGGTGGTGTGGAGGACAGGGTGGGGTCTGGGTGGGGACAGTCTCTCCCCCCTAGCAGTTGATTTCATGTTTCCTCTGAGTGCTTCTGTTTCTGTCTGCCTCTGCCTCCCCAGCCGGAGTTCTTCCAGGTCTGTCACACCAAGAGGGACTATGAAGAGTATGGCCCCAGCATCTGCCGCCACAACCCTGTCTTTGGAGTCATGTCGTAGTGTCACTCAGCAGTGTTGTGCTGGGAACAAGTGTCCTTCAGAGCCCAGACGAGTGTGGCTCTGTGCCCCCTGAGCACGGTGCCCATTGCATGGGGTCAGCGCAGCCTTCCTGTAAAGCCATGTCTACTTGCGGCTGTGCTGTGCCCACCTCCTGCCCATCTCCCCCTCCAGCTTCTCATTCACAAATAAGTCGAAGGAGTCCAAATACCACTTCGTGAATCGTTAGGGGAAAAAAAGACCCAAAATAGTTCACCCCAGGGCAGATGTGGGTGGGAGCGCTCATCCTCCCAGCCTATTTTTGTAAATAAAATGTTATAAACTTGAAGTACAAATGGATGTTTATATTTCCTATCATTTTGTATATTATGGTATTGGTACAGCTGGCTGACACTAAGCCTGGGTAGATGTTGATGTGATGGAGTGCTGTAATCGAGTTTTCTTTGTGAGGCATGTTCTGATGTGTATATAGGCAAACAAAATAAAACAGCAAACTTTTTGCCACATGTTTGCTAGGAAATTGTACTTTATTAGAGTGACAAAAATCTGAACACTAAACGGTATTGTATGAGATTATTATAGATAATGTGTCTCTTTTTTTTTTTTTGTTTGAGCTGTCTGAACTATTTTATAGAAGATGATGGTTTGATGTTGGTGAGTGCTGTATGAAATGCTAACTTGCACTGGTGTAATAAAAGCAGTTAGAATCTTTGTAAATTTCTTCCTGATGAGTGTGGTGCTCTTTTGGTCTCTTTACATATTGTTTTCTTTATGGTACTGGGGTTGAGCTCAGGACCTTTCGCTTGCTAGGTGTATGCCCTACCATGTGAGCCACACTTCTAGCCTTTTTTGCTTTCATTATTTTTTTTTATTTTTTTTATTTTTTTGGGTCCGGTCGTGGGGCCTGAACTCTGGGCCTGGGCGCTGCCCCTCAGCTCTTCAGCTCAAGGCTAGTGCTCTACCACTTGAGCCACAGCGCCACTTCGGGCTTTTTGCTTATGTGGTATTGAGGAATTGAACCCAGGGCTTCGAGCATGCAAGGCAAGCGCTCTATCACTGAGCCACCTCCCCAGCCCTGCTTTCATTATTTTTAAGTAGGATTGTAATTTTTTGGGCTGGGAAGGTGGCTCAGTGTTAGAGTGCTTGCCTTGCAAGCCAGAGGCCCTGGGTTCGATTCCTCAGCACCACATAAGCAAAAAGCAAAAAGCCGGAAGTGGCGCTATGGCTCAAGTGGTAGAGAGCTAGCCTTGAGCTGAAGAGCTGAGGGACAGCACCCAGGCCCAGAGTTCAGGCCTCACGTCCGGACCCCCCCCCCAAAAAAAAAGAAATGAAAATATGTAATTTTTTTTTTCTCTGAGACATCTGGCACCGTTAGTTTCCTGTTTTTGTTCCCCATGTGGCTGGGATGACAAGCGCATGCCACTATTCCCAGCTTTTTATTGGTTGAGAAGGGGCTTTCAAGAACTTTTTTCCAGGGCTGGCCTTGAACTTAGAACCTCCCCATTCTCACCTGCCAAGTAGCTGGGGTTACAGGCATGAGTCAGTGCCTTTTGTCACTTCTTAAGCTTACCTGTGATACTCCTTTTAAGTGATAAAGTTTTATTCCCAATAAAGTTTGCCTTCAGAACATTTTTTTGAGGTGGGCTGAATACTGGGGCATGCACTCAGGGCCTTAAGCTTACTAGGCTGGTGCTCTACCACTCAAGGCTGGCACCATTTGGTGTAGTGTTTCAAGTTTAGAAACATTGGACAGTACTAAACCTAGCAGTCAGTCCTCTCTTACCTGCAGTTTTGATTTCTTCCACAGTCAACTGGAGTCTGAAAATACTAAATGGAAAATTCCAGAGATGAACACCATACTTACCTACTTACTACTATACCTGTAGTATATTGTTACAACTGTTGAATTTTACTATTATTGTTGTTAATCTCTTACTGTGCCTAGTTTATAAATTAAACTTTATCATAGGTGTTTTTGTCACTATAATGAAATATTTGAGGCAGGCTGCTTAGAAGTTCATTTAGTTCACAGGTTTGGAATCTCAGACATGTCACTTTCTGCTCTGCAAGGGCTCTCAGCTTCTTGGGGGAAGCACATGTGGGCACATCTGGATACAGGATGCCAGCTGGGTATAGGGCAGGCCCAGGCTTTTATAACTGATCTCTAGAATGACCTTAACTCCCTCCTTGGGCTGTGCCTCTTAACTCCCTGCCAGTACTGGTATCCTGCTTGTGGGGGACAGGACACATCAAAACCACAGCAGCAGGCATGTGTAAAGAAGCAAGGACATTGTATGTGTAGAAAGGCACTGTTTGTGCTTTCAGACATCCATCTCAGAATGTTCTGGCATCTGAGATGTTTTGGGGCTGTGAAATCGAGGTTTCTAAGCCCTGGATGGTGGTGGTTCTCTGATGCCAACGTTGGCAGGTGCCATTAGACTGCGGTCTGCCCACCACTGCCTCGGTCCTGCATCCAAGCACTATGTTCCCTCTCTCGGGTTTGCACCTTGGACATCTCAGTTTTTAGCACTTTGGTTTTTTTTGTAATCTTCCAGCTGTTTGACTGGATCATGTCCCTAGTTGGTCTGCCCCAGTGGGTCACAGTGGGTTGTGTACATGGGGGCAGGGGTGGCTACTTCCACACCATTTTCATGAGTTCAAGCCATTCAGGAGCCCTTGGGCCGCCCCTGAAACTCCTGCCCATCCTAGCCAGGCTTTAAAGAAAAAAAATCCTGTGCTACGTGTGCTGCTTGTGCTGCGTGTGCTACACGCACATCCGTGCGGCCTCCCTCCGCTGGGGCCTGCACGGGCAGGCTCACAGGAAATGCTCCCTCGGCGGAGGAAGGACTTGAGGAAATCTCCAGGACACAGCAGCCGTTTACCCTACACCCTCCCTTTGTGAGTGAGGAGCTCTTTTGGGACTGAGGTAAGACCGGTTTGTGACCCACTCATCCTTCCTGATCCTTCCATGCCAGCTTATTCGTAAAAGCTACGATTGTGCCAAACAAGTGTGTGAGGTTAACCAAGGGCACAGCTTATTTCAAACCACAGGAGAGTCCTGTTAAATAATATCTGTTAAATAATTCTCCACTCAATTAAAGGACATTTCATAATGCTTCTTTTAAAAATAATGGTCATGCTTGTTAAAAATATAAATTGATGGGCAAAATAATTGCCTGGGCTCTAATTGGCAATTACATCAATTTCATGTGGTTGTGTGGAAATAAATCTTTTTTTTGGGGGGGTGGGTCCGGTTGTGGGACCTGAACTCTGGGCCTGGGCGCTGTCCCTCAGCTCTTCAGCTCAAGGCTAGTGCTCTACCACTTGAGCCACAGCGCCACTTCCAGCTTTTTTTTTTT
>NW_012267317.1:2613278-2623206 GCF_000151885.1 Dipodomys ordii | reverse complement strand
GGGGAGTGGGTAAGAGGTGGTGGTGGGGGGAGCTCTGGGTATTGCTGACCTACTCTCTTCCTCATCCAGTATGCCCTGAGCTGGCTGCCATGCTTCAGACCCACAAAATACACATTTTGTTCTAACCATGGTTGTGAAAAGCACTATCTACAGTGTATCTTTTATAGTTACTGACCTTTTGTGCATTCCAAGGAAGTTAATCCCATATTCTGTCCATGTGACTCTAATACTGTGTGACAAATAAAGGTCATGGCCATTTAGGTTATTAGCCTACTTGGTCCTTCCAACTTCCCCATTCCCCCCAAAAAGACTGAGTGACAGTATGAAGCTCAGGCTTAAGTTCCAGTCCCCACCCCCCAAACTGGCTTTTTTACTTTATATTGTTTCTCAAGCAGCTCAAGTTTTGTGTTCGTTTGTTTGTTTGAGGTTCTGTATATTATCTTCTCAGTGTGTATGTGTGAATATGCATATAAGTGCTTATGCATACAGTTTTTCAGTGAGCGGTATATTTCTAAGAATTTCAGAAAATTTGGTCACTGTCTCCCTAGAGATGACCCACTTTCTATTGAAAGTATGTTCTTTTCCTGGTAAACTTTCCTATCACTTTTTCGAAAAAAGGAATTGGTTTTCAGTTAAGAGAGGAACATAGCTACCTAGATAGCTTTATGTATGTATTTGTGCTTTCCAGACTTGGATCATTTAATTCTCAGTGTATTGAATTTCAATATATTCATGATTTTAAATGGCTAGCTTCAAATAGTTGTACAAAGAAATTTGTTATTGAATGAGCCCTGTGGTTCCTCTCCTGCATGTACGCTGAGGATGGCCACTGCATTAGCCCGCCACTCCTTTCCCGGTTTTCCACCCTCCTCCCCTTGGCCAGCACTCCCTCAGACATGACATGATTCAGCTTCCTGACACTTACTTTGTTCAACTGCTCATTGTTCGAAGGGTTCCACCATGGGACCTCGCTCCTGCATCTACCATGCTTTAGTCCATTTGATTGGACATATCTGAATAGAAATGATTAAAAATCAGTAATCATGAGTGTAGGGATTATGATGCCAAATGAAGTTTTAGAGAATGATTGTGGCTGTGAACTGTGTGGTGTGGGGCAGGTGCATTTTGGGTCCTGCACTGCTGCTGCTGATACTTCCACTTCCTCTTCCTCAGTACTAGGGTTTGAACTGGGGCTTGACTGCATCATCATAGTACAGCATATATCAAGGCCTAATGACTCATGCCTTTAACCCCAGCTACCTGAGAAGTGGAGCTGTGGCTCAGAGCTGTAGAGCCACTGCTATGCAGTGGCTTGCTTTACCATGAGTCATTTTTGCTTTAGTTATTTTTAGAATAAAGCCTTATATTTATGCCCAGGCTGGCCTGGACTGCGAGCCTCCTATTTCTATTGTGAGTTAGTAGGGGTGACAAACATGCTCTACCATATCCATATTGGTCGAGATGAGGTCTCACTAGCTTTCTGTGGGGCTATCCCTGAACCGCAGACATCCTGTAGCCTCCTCCTTTTTTTGAGGGAGGCGGGGAATTGTGGGGCTTGGACTCAGGGCCTGGGTGTTGCCCCTGAGCTCTTTTTGCTCAAGACTAGTGCTCTACCACTTTGAGCCACAGCTCTACTTCCTTGTAGGCTACTTCTCGGGTAGCTGGGTTGTAGGCACGAGTCGCTATGCCTTGCTGTATCCTGTACTGAAGATGACACAGCAGAGCCTGAGGCTGAGCAGAGAGCAGTCCACTTGAGTTCGTGAGTATTGGCTCAGCCTCATTTGTATCCATTCACCTTTGTCTCTTGCCTCCTCTCCCAGAGGCCAGTTGTGCACCGCTGCTGAGTTCATGTCATGGAATCCCCAGGCCACTCTCTGAGAAACCCAGGAGAGTTTTTTAGGGTGACAGATGGGAGGGATACATGGAGCCACGCAGGAGGACACCCAGCTGAAGCTGCTGTGTGCCTCCCAGCGCCCGGCTGTAGGCTCCCCTCCGGCTCCCCTCCTCTGCCTCAAGCCCTTTTGTTTTTTTATTTAACCAGGGAATCCATCCTCTCTTGAATGCTTGCTGGATTCTGTGGTGCACACGTACTGCGTGCCTGTGAGCAAGGTACGCCTGTCTGACATCACACGCTGCTTCACACCACGTGGGTGGCAGTGAAGTGGAAGAGGTGACCACAGAACCACCAACTGCCAGCAGCCACAGCAGCATGCGCAGACTCAGTGAGAAGAGCGGCTGGGACCTCCTGTGGGTGTGGGTGCCCGGGAAGGGGCGGGGCGGTCAGGGAGGGAGGAGAAAGGCAATGCCAGGCTGCAGGGGAGAGCTAGCTTGCACCCAGCTCCCAGCCTCATCGATGGGGCCCCTCGCCATGCTTTGGCAGACATGGACATTGGGAGTCCCGGCATGTGTGGAGCAAGGTTGCAAATGGGCCACCCTGAATTTGGGTATTCACTGGAGGACAAAGTCTCTGCACACAGGAGAAGACTTTAAACAGAGTGTGTGATCAGAGTTGTGCTGTATTGAAAGCAGACAGGCCGATTGTTTTTCTGGAGTGTGTGTGTGCATGTGTGTGTGATCAAGAGCTTTCCTCTAGTCACTGGGAAGACTTGCAGAGCCTGGAGAGATGGGCTGGAGGTGATTATGGCCTCTGGTGGTAGGAATGTGGTAGAGCAGGGCAGAGACCTGCATGTCTCTCAAGCCGAGTTCAAGGGCTAGGAGGAGGGCTGGAAGTCAGGATGGTCAGATGCTTTGATTTGCAGGAGAATGTGGGGTACACCGTCCCCAGGTTAGTATCATAAATTATATAGATAAGAGGATGAAGGTGGTTTTGTTTCAAAACAGAAACTGCCAAGATAATTTTAAATTGTACTAACAGGTAGTTGGTTCCCTCCCCCCCCCCCCACTGTATAGTTCTTTGGCAAAATAAACAATAAAGCCAAGTGCCTGTGGCTCATGCCTGTAATCCTAGCTACTGAAGAGGCTGAGAGCTGAGCATTGTGGTTGGAAGCCAGCTTAGGCAGTAAAGTCAATGAGACTCTTTTCTCCAATTAACCAGCAAAAATGCTGGAAATGGCACTGTGGCTCAAATGGTAGAGTGCTAGCCTTGAGCACAAAAGCTCAGGATAGTACCCAGGGCCTGAGTTCAAACTCCAGAACTGGTACATACACGTCATGCATGTGGGTTTTGCACACATGAAGCTGTACTTTTGCTTTGAGATGAGTGGTATTTGAGAGCTTTTAAAAAAGAACATACACTGGGAATGTGGCTTAGTGGTAGAGTGCTTGCCTAGCATACATGAAACCCTGAGTTCCATTCCTTAGTACCACATACACAGAAAAGGCTGCAAGCGGCGCTGTGGCTCAAGTGGTAGAGTGCTAGCCTTGAGCAAATAAAGCTCAGAGACAGAGGCCAGGCCCTGAGTTCAAGCCCCAGGACTGGCAAACAAACAAACAAAAGAACATAGAGTACACAGTGGATGAACAAGATGTGTAGAGCACAGAGAAGGTGGGACAAAGAGTAAACCAATTCAGCAGCTTATCTCATCAGACACTGCTGGAAATGAACGATACAGCTTGGGATTAGGGGGGAGGAAGAGGGAGAAAATGATGGAGCAGGTAACACTGTTCAAAAAGAAATGTAATCATTGCTGTACTTATGTAACTAACCCCTCTGTGTATCACCTTTACAATAAAATAAAAATATAAATAATAATTAGAAATAAGTTAGCTACAGAAACAAGCATGTGAGCTAAAGGCACGGACTGGGGCTTTCCTCTGACATCTTTTATCTTAATTAGGATCATACACTGAACTTGCAGTTCTGATTATGCAATCATTTTCTTGAGCTGAATTAGCATGTTTTAACATATTTATTCATTAGGTCTTATGTCCACAATAAATTAAACTTTATGGGTAATCAAAATATTATTACATGATATAATTACAGCTGTCTGGAATTGGAGTTTAAGAAAGTTCCTGCCGTGCTCGGTGTGACTTGAACGGCCCCTAATGGCAAGGATTAATAGCATGAGAAGCGTTCTGGTGATGTGCAGTTTAGGATGCGGTGGTTCGCAGCCGCTGGGACTTGGTGGCCAGTGGCTGGGTTGCCAGGTGGGCGGCTGCTGTGCCTTCCTTCACTGACTCCCAAACCACAGCGCGCCCGAGTTTACTGTGCCGGCCCTGAGTTGTATTGTGACTCTGAAGCAGGTACTTGGTGCTGTGTAGTGCTCAGCACTAACAGTCCCCGGTCCCTGTGCCGAGGACCGTGGTGTCTCTGGTCAGTCTGGAGGGAGGTCCTGCCTACTCCTCGGCCTCGTGGAGGTGTGGGCGTGGGGGGCCCCACACAGGCCTCAGTTCTCCGCAAGGCGCTGAAGGCCCGCACCGTGTCCAGGAGCGTCGGGTGCTATCTCTCGATAGCACAGGTAGCGTGGCACAGCGAGCTGCCTCTCCCTGCCTCTGCCAGCCTTCCCCACAGCTCTCTTCCTGGCGGGCTGGGCCGGCACTGTGTGGACCACATGCCCAGGCCCTGGAGACCACTCACTGGGTGTGGTTGGTGGCAGACGGCAGGTGCGGTGTGCAGCGAGGCTTCACCTGCCTTGTTAGAAATGTGTTTACCATTGCAGCCACGGAGAGCGGGCGCTGCGCCCGGGCAGCAACATAGTACACCCACAAAGCTGCGCTGGCCGCTGCCACCTCAGCCAGTGTCTCAGAGACAGAAGTCTCGGCTGAGAGCCAGCGAGCGTTCTGAGGAAGGACAGCAGCGTGGTGCCCGGCTGCGCAGGTCCCGCTGCCAGCATAGAGAACCTCGGCGCTGGGCGCGCTGGGCCGCAAAGCCCCAGTCCTCAGCGAGCTTCCCCACAACTGGCACTAAAGTGCCACGCTCGCCGGGCGCTGGGGGCTCACGTCTGTCATCCTAGCTACTCAGGAGGCTGAGAGCTGAAGATTGTGGTTAAAAGCCAGCACGGGCAGGAGAATCTGTGAGACTCTTTTCTCCAATAAACCATCAGAAAACTGGAAGTGGTTCTGTGGCTCAAGTGGTAGAGTGCTAACCTTGAGCTGAAGAGCTCAGGGACAGTGCTCAGGGCCACAGTTCAAGCCCCATGACCAACAATAAAATAAAATAAAGTGCCACACTTCTCTTGGAGCAGGCTGAGACAGATGGCGTGTGGATGAATGAGCCACAGGGCCCCTAGGCCTAGGCGTTTGTTGATTTGGGAGTCTTCCTGTAAAGCAAGGGAGAAAAGAAATAATTAGGTCAGAAAAGCACATGTTAAGTTTTGTTAAGTGGGCACATTGAGCTTTCTTGCTTACACAGCAAATCAGAGTCCCACAGTTCCTGTCCACATGTCCTGTGGGCCCTGCCTGTCACACAGCGTTGGCACGTTGTGTTTACTCTTTGTGCAGTGGGTGTGGGGTTACACTTCCGGGACAGCCGCTGGCCACTGCCTGGGGCTCCTGCAGCGTCCTTACTGGTGGACCACGCACTGGCTGGGGCAGGCGGACAGCGGTGAGGCCGGGTGGAGACTCTGGATGCCAAATCTAGGCAGGCGTCCTCAACCACCAGCATCCTGTGTCTTGTCGTGTATCTATGCTTCTAGCGGGAGGGCCACTCAGGCCCGGTTCTTGGAAGCCTCCCGGAAACGGTCCAGTGCGGCTTGTCTCCATGGTAGCTGGAACTGCAGTGGCCACTTGCTTGTGGGGGACATGTTCCACGACCCCAGGATGTCTGAGGCAACGTCTTTCTATCTGTTCATCCCTGCCCTTCCATCCTTCCTTCCATCTTGTGTATTTTCTATACATACCTATCTGTGAAGTTTGGTTTATCAGCTGGGGATGGCAAGCGAGTAATCCAATAACTACCAATACAATGGACCCATTGTTGCACTATGCCACGATGGAGCCTGTGTGCTCTCTGTGTGGGACATGTAGACATGGTGCTGCAGCATCCTCAGAACACTGGCCCTGGCACACGGACATGGTTGTCTGATAGCCCTAAGAGCATCGTGTGACGTGCACAGAGCACTGTATGTTCTGTACAGGGGCACTTCGTTCCTGATGGCTCTAAGCAGAGCTGGACGCTGGCATTCCATTATGCTTCTTGGAACAGCAATTTAAGGCTCGTGGATTCGGTGTGGAATATCCTGATCCAAAAAGTTTTGGATTTTGCAATGAGATAACTCGAAGCACAAATGTATGGTTAAGGCGGCTTGCTCAGGGAAGAGGCATGTGACAAATGACAAACATCTCCTTAGAATGAGAAGGAGAGCTGGACAGGAGGTGGTGGAGGGGCAGAAGAGGCCAGGGAGAGGCAGACAGGGGCTGAGAAGGTGAAGGCTTGTCTTGGGGGCAGGGTCCAGTTACTTCTGATTCTAACCTAGGAGTTGCTGATGTGGGTGGGGTCAGCACTGGCCACGCCCCACTGCACCAGGCTCCAAGAGCTTCTTGCAAAAGAGCCCATGGCTCTGACTGAGCTAGAGAGCTCCATGTGGGCATTGTTGGCCTGTGGAAGCAGTCGTGGGCCTCAGCTTCTGTGTTGGAAAGGTGAGAATCTGCTCACCTCCCAGGGATTTTGAGAGCATCAAAGAAGACAACAGCAGGTAAAAAGGGCAACTCCCCACAAAATTCTTTGTGTTGAGATGCTTTGAAAAACTTGGCAGATGTTCTGGTAGAAGAGATGATGCTTGGAGCATCTGTTGACCAAAGTCATGGGGTGTAAGATGGGGCCGCCAATGCACAAAGTGTGCGCTTCTGAGACAGTGAGAAAACACCTGTAGCCACAGGAGAAAGAGCAGGTGATCCGTAAGTGCCAAATGGTGCTAGGCACAGATCAGAGACTCTTAGGGCCAAAGCCAGGTGGGGCTGGGTCTCGAGTGGAAGGGCATGAAGACAACTTTCCCAAGTTAGGAGAGAAAATTAAGCCAGCCCAGACACTAAAGGGTCGTGGGCTAGTCTGAGAACGGTGGCCAGCCCCAGGGGGGCACATTCCGCAGGTTGGACGGAGGATGTGTGCGGGCTGACGGCAGACACTCGAGCCAGGTGAGTGAACGCTCAGGCACGTGGCGCTTTGTGCAGTGTGCTCTCAGAAAGTTTAATTAGTGGTAGCAATTGGGTTTTGTAAGTTTTTCTTCAGTGCAGTTCCAACAAAACCAATTAACTGTTATTACACCTATGCATTACTGTGGACAGAGGCCGCGGGCAAGAGGAGGCGTCTTTAGTGTTGCTGTTGCCTTTTAGCTTTTAATGAGAAATCAGTTTATTTCAGCATATTAGGCCATAAGTGCCTATTGGATATTAACTTCCACTTCTCTTCCTTAAACTCTCTCCCACGTCCACAGTCTCTGAGGAGGAGACTCAGAGGAACAGGGCCACGACTGTGTACCTGATGGATGTTTCTTTGGCCCCCCTCACCTTCTAGTTGAGCCACTGGAATCCCTGAAGGTGTCTAGAGTCCGCCACGGAGCATCGGCTTTGCGAATTCCATCTTCTGTTTGGGGCTGGCTTCGCTGAGCCTCTGTGGGAAGAATGGCAGGCTGATGGAGGTGAGGCAGCACTTTCTAAAGCAGCAAAGGAAGGTTCATGGCACCAGTGACACTTCACTTTAGTGTCCGTGGTACAGGCCGTTTGGTTGAACACTTGTTAGTGTATTACTGAGGGGGTATTTTGGGGCTGTGATTAATATTTAAGTCCAGAAGATGACCTCCCACCGGCCAGGCGGGTCTTGCTCACTCAGCTGAAGGCTGAGCAGCAATGACCGCCGTTTCCTTGGAAGAGAGGCTCTGGCCTCTGGCCGGTCATATGGAATCCTCCCTCCCCCAGCCTCCAGCTGGCTGCTCTGCGTGCACCCTTCCCACTGTCCCTTTGTCCTTCCATGGACATACCTCCCATTGCAGGCGCTTGCTGCGCATCGAGGCAGCTGCTGAATCCTTCAGAAGAGGCAGGGGCCATGATTATTGAGCATCAGTACTTGAGAGAAAAACCTGTTTGCCCTTCTAGTTTTCTGAGTATTCTCTGCTAATGAGACTAATTGTTCTCTTATTAAGTAGCAGCTAGTGAATCCTTTAATAAATTCTTGTGGGCTTCAGATGCCCGAGAGCTGCACGGGGGCATTTCAGGAATAAGCAGGGGTGGTGTAGGGCAGAAACAGACCCGGGTCTGGGAGGCTGTGGGGCAGCGGGGTTTAGCTGGCCAGATCAGAGGCAGGCCCTGCTAACTTCCCATGACCCCACCCTCGCTCCTGCGTGGATCCACTGTAGAGTCAGGCAGGTGGCAAGGACAGAATTCTCTGGGGAGCAGTAGCATTTGTGTTCTTGTGTGTTGAGCCCTAGTAGCCATCTGTGCAAAGCCTTTGAGGTCCCGTGTGGGGTCTGCAGCAGTCCCCTGCTCCTGGTACATGCCCCCCCCTCCTTTTTGTTGCCAGTCCTTGAACTCGGGGTCTGGGCACTCTTCCTGAGCTGCTTTTGCTCAAGGCTAGCGCTCTAGCACTTGAGCCACAGCGCCACGTCTGGCTTTTTCTGTGTATGTGGTGCTGAGGAATGGAACCCAGGGCTTCATGCATGCTGGGCAAGCACTCTACCATTAAGCCAGTCCTAACACTTCCTTTAACCTTTCTGGCCTTCTGTTTCCTGGTCTCCAGGGAGGAGGCTGTGAGTGCAGCAGAGGGCTGGCCCGTGGGAAGTGGTGCCGCAGTGGCAGTGTGCATGCTTCCCTTGGGCCCCTCCCTGCAGTCTCTGCCGCCTCAGGTTCCCCCTCCGTCAGGTTACGGTTTCCGGGCTCACCTGTTCCACAGACGGACAGCAGAGGGCGCTCGGCCTCTGCCGTTGGCCTGTGGTCTGGACAGACTGGGTGGAGCGCTGTGAAAGTGTTGAACTAATGGCCACCAGAGAGGTAAGATTTGAGTTGACTCGACACCTGTGAGCCTTGCGAGCAGCGGTGATGAGCAAAGGGAAGGGGGCTATTTTGTGATGAACCTTTGGGGTGAGGGCGCACAGAACCTTTGCACTCTTTGGAACCAGAACCCACCCAGGGCCAAGAGTGTCGTGGGCCACGTGTCCAGCAGCCTGCAGCGGTCAGGAGCAGGACTGGGGTGAGCACCAAAGGTCTGGAGCTACCCAGAGGTCTCCGTCCCTCCCAGAGCTTGGGGACAGCCCTCCCTCCGCCCCTCCCTCCCTCCCTTCCTCCCTCCCTCCCTCCCTTCCTACCTCCCTCCCTTCTTCCCTCCCTCTCTTCTTCCTTCGTTTCCTCCCTTCTTCCTTCCCTCCCTCCATTCTTCCCTTCCTCCCTTCCTCTCTCCCTCCCTCTCTTCCTCCCTCCCTCCCTCTTTCTATTCCTCCCTTCTTCCTTCTCTTCCTCCTTCCCTCCCTTCTTCCCCCTCTCCATTCTTTCCTTCCTCCCTTCCTCTCTCCCTCCCTCTCTTCCTCCTTCCCTCCCTCCTTCTCTTCTTCCTTCCCTCCCTCCTTTCTTCCCTCCCTCTCTTCTTCCTTCTCTTCCTCCCTCCCTTTTTCCTCTCCTCCCTCCCTTCCTCCTTCCCTCTCTTCTTCCCTCTCTCCATTCTTTCCTCCCTCCCTCCCTCTCTTCCTCCTTCCCTCCTTCCCTTCTTCCTTCTCTTCCTCCCTCCCTTTTTCTCCCCTCCCCCATTCTTCCCTTCCTCCCTCCATCTCTCCCTCACTCTCTTCCTCCCTCCCTCCTTCTATTCCTCCCTTCTTCCTTCTCTTCCTCCCTCCCTCCTTCTATTCCTCTCTTCTTCCCTCTTTCCCTCCCTCCCTCCTTCTATTCCTTCTTCCTTCTCTTCCTCCCTCCCCCTTCTTCCTTCCTTCTCTCCCTTCCTCCTTCCCTCCCTCCATTTTTTCCTTCCTCCCTTCCTCTCTCTCTCCCTCTCTTCCTCCCTCCCTCCCTCCTTCAATTCCTCCCTCCCTCCCTCCCTTCCTCCTTC
>NW_012267317.1:2606418-2608180 GCF_000151885.1 Dipodomys ordii | reverse complement strand
CCCTGGGTTCGATTCCTCAGCACCACATAAACAAAAAGAAAAAAGCTGGAAGTGGTGCTGTGGCTCAAGTGGTAGAGTGCTAGCCTTGAGCTGAAGAGTTGAGGGACAGCGCCCAGGCCCAGAGTTCAGGCCCCATGACCCCTCCCCCCCAAAAAAAAAGAAAAAAAGAAAGGAGAGTGAAGACATGGAATGTGGCTGGACTGGGAGCAGCTGGTTGGCATTGGTGGGGGCACGGCTGGCGCAGTTTGAGGGTTGGGGAGGAGCTGGTAGTCCTCCTCACTGGCACAGCATCGTAGAAAGCACACGCTCCACCATCTTCAGCGCTGAGAACAGTCCACTTGCACGCTGTCTGGGTTGCTTCCCAGGGCAGACGTCCTGTGTCCAAACGTGGGTGCCCTGGGGACACGGCTTCTCTCGGGACTGCAAGGCTCTGCTGACTGCAGGGTGTGTCAGAGGCCCAGCCTGCAAGACAGAGCCAGACATGAGCTGTGGACGCAGCGAGACACCTGGGGGCCCTGCCCCGCAGCCCACCCAGGCCCAGAGCAGGGCCCTGCCCCGCAGCCCGCCCAGGCCCAGCGCCCCGCCCTTGCGTGGCTTATTTCTCGGGAGTCAATTGGTAGCTTTGTGCCCCAGGGCACTGCGCTCATTCTCTGTAGATTACTGACTGCAATACCAGATCTCTCTCCTTTCTTGTTGCCTCTATCCAGGTCTAACAGGGACCAGCAATCGATTTAATTGCGGCTCTTTCCAAAGCTAGACCAGCTAATCTGCATTGAGTTTTAGGCACGAACACCAGAAGTCATGCCGGGGTGTGTGTTTTGATGTCCCATGCAGAGGAGGGGGGAGGGTGGTGGCTTCCAGGAGGCTCTTCACCCCAGACCGGCAGCCTTTCCTTGGAACGGGAGACATCTGAGTTCTCATTACTGAAGGTGCCACAGGCTGGCAGGGGCTGCAGGCGGCCCAGGGGACCCTGCTGCTCCTTTTCAGCTCCACACTTGGAGATAAGAGGCTGCGCAGCTGATCTGTCGGCCACAGGGGATGGGGAGAGCGGAGGAAAACTGCTTTCCTGGAGATGTGGGAGAAGCTGCCATTTCTTGGTTAACTCCAGGGAACAAACAATAATCTTGCTCTACTTTTGAAGACATTTTGAGTTCCTGGGTAATTGGAATTCAAAGATGAGTGAGAGCCGAGCCCCCTGGGGGAGGAGGGCTGAGCTGCGGCGGCGGCGTGCCACACAGCAGATGGCGCTGGCTCTCTGCAGAAGGCTCCCCAAGGCTCCCCCACCCCGTCCTGCTCAGTGCAGAACTGAAGTTGGGGAGCAGTTGTCCCTCCTTAGAGATTCCCTGGGGTCATCCCTGCCTCAGATGCGGCCCTCAGTGAGCTGAGCTCTCCATCCAGCTAGTTGTCACCTTGCCAGGCACGTCTCTGGTGTCTCCTTCCTGTCCTCTCCCACATTAAGTCCTTTCCTTTTTTTTTTGGTTGGTTGTAGGGCTTGAACTCTGGGCCTGGGCGCTGTCCCTCAGCTCTTCAGCTCAAAGTGAGTGCTCTACCACTTGAGCCACAGCACCACTTCTGGTTTTCTAGTGGTGATAAGAGTCTCATGGGCTTTCCTGCTGGGGCTGGCTTTGAACCATAATCCTCAGATCTCAGCCTCCTGGCGTGAGCCACCAGCGCCCGGCTTCAAGTCCCTTTCTTATTCTTCCCTTTCACCGTTTGCCATGTAGCGTAGCAGGGAAGCACCTTGGGTTTCTTTTTTTTTTTT
>NW_012267317.1:2593194-2606103 GCF_000151885.1 Dipodomys ordii | reverse complement strand
GCATGCAAGGCAAGCACTCTACCACTGAGCCAACTTCCCAGCCCATGGGTTTCTTGTCTTCAGAGCCATGAGCTGTGATCTAGTGAGTTGCGGGTCTCTGGCACTCAGTCACTCACGGTAGCTCAGATGGGCTAGGAGAGTGTGTGGGGGTGTGAAGGGGCCTGGCTGTCCATCTGCAGGGCTGTCCATCTGGGGACTGAGTCTCAAGGAAGGGAGAGAGGGACAGGTGTCAGTTGTGCTGCTTGATGCCACATGTTGAGGCATGTCTCTGCCTGTCCACACACACACACACACACACACACACACACACACACGTTTCCCTCAGTTGCAGGGTATCTTCCAGGCCTTGCCCTTGTTTCTCTCAAGAGCTGGAGGTGGTGTTCTGCCCGCTGCTGCCCGCGGTCTGCTGCCAGCACTCCAACTGCCTTTCTGTCCTCTCCTAAGTAGAAGATGTTGGCAGTCACGCGTGTAGAGAATAGCTTCCTTTCTGGGTGGATCTAAGCTACGCCTGATGCTTGCAATTCTGAGCTAGCTGCATCGTCTAAATGCTGACAG
Organism: Dipodomys ordii; assembly: GCF_000151885.1. Classification (NCBI taxonomy): domain Eukaryota; kingdom Metazoa; phylum Chordata; class Mammalia; order Rodentia; family Heteromyidae; genus Dipodomys; species Dipodomys ordii. Next base: position 2,605,548 of record NW_012267317.1, on the reverse strand, counting down.
TCCTGGTCCCCACACTGGCCCATAGCTAGAGGCCAGCAAGGACCTGATTCCTTCTTGGCACCTCTCCCCCTGGGCCTGGGGCTTCCTGTGAGAGGAGGAAATGGTGGAGTGGCCTTAGGAGTATGTTTGCAGATTTCCTTGTGCAGTTTGGAAACCATCTGGCTGTGTTATTTGGACTGTTTTTAAAAATTAAATTACCTGCCCAAACATTCTTATTTGGAGCTGCAGATGGTGTGTGAGTTTCAAGCTGTTTTTCCGGATGATTTATTTAGAGCGGGGACGAGCTGTGGTGCACCTGGGCCCGGCCTGAGCCACACACGTGAACCATGCCAGGAACGCTGTCCTGGCTTCCCTGGCCTCACCCCTGCCTGGTCCTGGGACGCAGGCCCCCGTGAGGCCCACAGGCTCTGGTTTCTGACTACACTGGACTGTGCAGGCCACCACCGTGGGCAGATGGCCCATGGCGGGCTTCAGTGCGGCTGATGACTCTGTGGGGCAGGGCGGGGCCTGCCTGGAAGACCTCTGTGCCTCAGGCAGGGCCTGGATGGTGCCTTCCATCCGTCCTGTGCTCTACCCTGCTTCCCTCCTACCTTCTCCTAACCGCTGCTAGTCTAGGGCAGGGTCAGCGGACAGTCAGCCAGCCTGATGGTTCCGGGCAGCCCTGGCTCCACGGCAGGGTGGTGTCGCGCCGGGGCCGCGCCTGGGCGCTGGCTTTGGAGACTCTTTACTTGGTGGGCCACAGTCGGGAGCAGATGGTTCTGATGGCCTGTGGCTGTGACGCAGGTCCCCTGGCGACTCCTGGCCAGTTTGCGTCTGAACACGGGTGGCAGGGCTGCCGGGCGGCACAGGCCTCACAGTCGTCACGTGACAGACATGTTCTGGACGCCCCAGTGCACCAGACAGACCTGCCCGGGAAAACAAATGCAGACTAGCCTTCCCTGACATGCTGTCTCTGTTTCTCCCTCCACTGTCTGTCAACATAACAACCCGGCAGTTAGAGATGATCAGAACACATGTTAAAACCACCATGAATGTGGGAGCCTCCATGACAGAGGCCGGCCTTCTGGAGAGAGCCCGGGTCCCAACTTCCTTTACTAGTTAGAAGATCTTTGCGAGCAACTTCATCTCCCCTGTGGCTCAATTCCTCCTGTGCAAAATGCAGCTTGTCAGGATAATTCTGGCTTTATAAAGCTGCGGTGAGGACGGGGAGTCGGCATGTTAAACACTTCCTGTGTCACCATACGTGGTCAATAACTTTTGGTGTATGGCGTGTCTGTGAGACCAGGGAGAGTAGGGGCAGGCGATGGGTGGTGGGTGAAGGAAAAACGCACACAGAAAAGAAAGACTGGAGGCAGGGGAGGGTCCTGAGGTACCAGAGCCACAGGGCAGCGAGGCCATCATTGCGACATGTATGGTGACATGATCAGGGCATCTGATGACTCGAGGTGGTGACGTCAACATGGTATTATAGGAGCCATTAGGATACCATCAAGACAACAGACAGTGCATCGATGCCATTAAACCAGGACGACGACAGCACAGGTACATGTTGTCAGACAATGTGACACGCCCGTGATGATGTCGTCAAGTCACCAGGACGCCATTCCAGGCCATTATGATGGCATCAAGGCAACAGGATGACACTGTGGTGACATCATCAGGACTGGTGTTGGAGAGAAAGAGAATGTGGCTAGTTCCCAAAGCTTCAGGCTCTGCCACTCCCCAGCTTGCTGCCTCCGGGCACAGACCGGGCGTGTCTGCTCCTGGTGTAACTTCTGAGGCTAGCAGTGTGAGTTTTCAAGACCTGTCAAGCGGTCACTCCTTGCTCCCAGGCCTCTGGAACACTGAGCTGCTCAGAACCAGGCCTTTGGGGGATGGTGGCACCAGCGCCTCCAGGGGACTTTCTGATTCCTGTGTGGCCAGGACCAGAAGAAACCGGTCACACTGCACAGCACAGGCAAAGACAAAGGCCTAGACACCAAGGAAATAGGAGGGACTTAGCCGCAGAGATGGTGGGGACGGCTGTGCTGCTCAGTGCCTGGCTCACGGGCCTGTATGGACACTTGCCAGAGAGTTCTGAGGCTTAAGTGAAAATTACCAATGAGGAGGTTGCTGTCCCTGTGGGACTGGGATGCCATTACAGGGTCCCTGCGAAAGAGGTGTCATCGGAGGATGGGACCCCGAGCCGCGGGAAGTTTAGTTGACAGTAGAAAAGATCCAGACCCATACTCAAAGATGTTTTATAAGCTACTAAGAGAATTTAGTGTTTTTCCTTTTCTTTCTTTCCTTCCTTTCTTCCTTTCTTTTTTTAGCCAGTCCTGGGGCTTGCACTCAAGGTCTGGACACTGTCCATGAGCATCTTTTGCTCAAGGCTAGCGCTCTACCATTTGAGCCACAGCACCACTTCTGGCTTTTTCTGTGTATGTGGTGCTGAGGAATGGAACCCAGGGCTTCATGCATGCGAGGCAAGCACTCTACCTCTGAGCCACCTTCCTAGTCCCAAGAATTTAGTTTTTGTAAGGGCAACTTTAACTTATAAGACATAGGTCAAAGTTACTGACTTAATTATAACGAGGTTGGCAAGGAAATTCAATTAGTAGGGCAAACATTTTTTATAACTCTAAGGGAATAGATTCGATATCGTTATAATAAATATTCTTCCAGCTACTGTTTCTTATAACCAACAATAGAATCTTGAGTTAATACAGATTTAACGGTTATAGACAGCTAATGAGGAAACCTGTGAGGATGGAGCTGTGTGTCAGAGAGTCTGCAGCCACAGCAGACCTAGAGTGTGCCGCAGGGAATGCTGAGCAGGCCTCGGACCACGCCTCGGCCAGGCGCTGCTCTTACCACAGCGGAGCCTAGCCCGCCCTGTGGCTTGCCATTACCGCCATGTTGCTCAGCGGCTGTAAATTATAATTAGAAGGTACAGGTATCATGGGAAAGTGCTTATTATACAAGGTTAAGTGAAAAAGGCTACCAGCTCCTTGGAGTTGATTTAGTGTTCTGGAAAAGTGTCTGTGCATATGGGTGTGAGCAGACAGGAATATATAGAAGTTCAAGTACTAGAGTCAAAGGGATGGAAAGGATGACTGATGGAAAAGAAATGTGTTTGTTTCCCCTCCTCCTCTTTACTTCTTGAGGAATGGCGGCGTGGGCATTTCTTTCTGAGATGAGGTGGGCTGGAGGGGCTGCAGGGTGACCGCAGGGGTGGGTAGCGGAGGCTGCAGTGGGCTGGGGGGCTGCAGGGTGACCGCAGGGGTGGGTAGCGGAGGCTGCAGTGGGCTGGGGGGCTGCAGGGTGACCTCAGGGGTGGGTAGCGGAGGCTGCAGTGGGCTGGGGGGCTGCAGGGGCTTCAGGGTGACCGCAGGGGTGGGTAGCGGAGGCTGCAGTGGGCTGCAGGGGCTTCAGGGTGACCGCAGGGGTGGGTAGCGGAGGCTGGAGGTCAGTGCCTGTGGTGCAGGGCTTCAGCCATCTGTGAATTTAGTTTCAATCTGTACCTGGATTTGAACTCAGGATGAGGCTGGTGCTCTATCCCTTGAGCCATTCCTTCAGATCTGGCTTTTGCTGGTTATTTTGCCTCTTGAAGTTTTCTCCTTAGGCTGGCTTTGAACCATGATCCTCTAGATCTCAGCTTCCTGAGCAGCTAGGATCTCAAGCATGCGCACTGGCACCCAGCTAAGGTGCTGATGTATTTTTCTTTTTTAAGGGTTGGAGAAAGTAAAGCAAGACTTTTGGAATATCTTTATGCTGCTCACCGTTCCTAAAACGATCCCTTGTGGGTTTCCCCAGACGCTGGCTGCGTTCTGTGCGGAGATGATAATTTTGCATCATGGTTCGTGGCCCCAGGCGGTGTGCAGACTCTGGGGCCACTTTTGGTGGTGCTGGAGCTTGACCTCAGAGCCCTGCCCTTCCATGGGGCATGCCCCGACACGAGTCACATTTGACTGTGCGGCTGGCGTCTGGGGAGGCCGGGGGATGCCGGGGGTCCCAGGCTGCGTGCTCCCCGCAGCTCCGAGGGCGCCAGCCGGGAAAGCATGCAGCGCGCGTGGTCCTCCTGCTTCCTAGCTTGTGGCCGCAGCAAGCTGCTTCCGTGCAGGCCGCAGACGACCTGGGAGAGCCAGGGCTCTCTCTGCTGTCAGGCCTTCCTCCTGTAGCAGCGCCGTCCTCATTCATTCTGGGACAGTGGGCTCACCTGTCATTGGAGTCAGGCTGGACCAGGGTGAGCATGAGGATTGCGAGTTTTGGGGGGGATTAGAGAATAAAGCACGAAAGAGGAAAAATAAGGCCGCGAGAGCCTTTAAGCCAGTAAGTTTGTGGACTTCGCCACTTCCCTTGACCTGGACTTCACTCCTTTCCCATGAAGGTGTTCGCAGCGTTGGTTGTGCAAACCCTGAGGATCCAAGGAGGCGGGGCTTGCTGAGGACGGGGCAGCGCCTCCGGCCGGCAGGGCGGTGTGCTGGGAGGTGCGCCATCTCCATGCCTTGGAGAGGGGTTCAGGGCCTGGGCGCTGGGAGCCGGGCCCCTGCGGCGTGCGATCAGCCCGGAAGTGGCCCCGCAGGGTCACCGTCCTCGGGCTTCCTGTGGCACGGCTTTGGGGTCTTCCTCTGTCCTCTCCCCCTCTGTTCCTGCATCCAACCCAGCGGGGTTCGGGCTGGGACCGTCACTTAGGTGCATCTTAGTGTGGACCTGGGAAACAGAAGTCTCTAGAGGACACTCCGCGTGCCAGGGCTTTGTGAGGGACTGTAATGTCAGACTGACTGATGCAAAGGGGCTACCGAGGAATGAAAACGTCAAGGCCGCTTGACACAGAGCCCCTGGAAGCTGCTGAGCCAGCGTGTTTGCAGGGGGGGGGGGGCTGGGGGGGGGGGGGGGGGGGGGGGGGGGGGGGGGGGAGGTTCCTTCTTCCGCCCGCACTCACAGCAGCTGTACATTTTCCTGGCCGCGCTTCCCCTGGCAAGATGAAGTGCATTTCTGACACACAGAATTTTCCAATAAAGATTTCATTGTCTCATTCCCCTGTGAGGGGTGATAAGTGAACTTGATATTTCTCTGTTCAGCCTTCATCAATAAAAAATTGTTCTGGTTGGGTTATTCCTGTTGATTCTTAATGAAGTGGCATTTTTATGAGGTGCCGTTCAGTCTTACACTTCAGACAGAGTGGGGATAGATGACATGTGAAAGTGGATGCATTAAACTCCAGAGTGTGTATGAACGGCCGTGTGCATACAGAATGTGAACAAGTAAATACAGAGCAATTGGGGATGTGATACGCCGCACCCATCCGAGGATCTATCACACATTACAGCATAATTATGGGCTGGAGGTGAGAATAGATCACTGGTTAAACCAGATCCATCAGCCTGACATCGGTCGATCACCTGCCGACACCCGGCTAGCCCGACTGATCACCACACAGGGTGATGGATTTAGATACAGAGGACGATACGCTAAATCAGTGGACACTCGCTGACCAAAATACCATCTCTGAGTGAAAAATACCTTGTGATGAAGCACCCCAGCTGAGGATCCACTTCCGTGCGGTGCTCTGCTCGGGGCTGCCTGGCCAGCAGGCTCTGGCCCCGGCTCCCGCCCCAGCCGTGGGGTTCTTGGTCCGTAGGTCAGTTGGCAGTGGTGGTGGCGCAGTGAGGACCATGGGGCTCCTGGTTGTGGGATGCGGCCTCCGAGCCTGAGGGCAGGAGGCCACCGCACGGGCACAGACTCTGCTGCGTGCTTTGTGCACAGCTCCTGACAGCTCGCCGTCCCACCTTGCCGGTGTGCGGAGGGGCAGGAAAGGGCCTCTCCTCATGCCTCCCATCTTTTTTCCTGGGGGGGGGGTCTGGTCGTGGGGCCTGAACTCTGGGTCTGGGTGCTGTCCCTCAGCTCTTCAGCTCAAGGCTAGCGCTCTACCACTTGAGCCACAGCGCCACTTCCAGCTTTTTTCTTTTTTCTTATGTGGTGCTGAGGAATAGAACCCAGGACCTCAGGCATGCAAGGCAAGCACTCTACCACTGAGCCACCTTCCCAGACCCATCCCAGACATCTTCTGAGCTCTTCCTTCTCTATTTCCCCCAGACCTTCTGTGTGTGAGTGCTCATGTGTGTGTGTGTGTGTGTGTGTGTGTGTGTGTAGTGTTTGCCTGTGTGTCTCTGTGTGTGGGTTTAGCCAATCTCTTGGCTAGACAGTCAGACTTGGCTGGAATGGAGGAGTGGACACCTGGGAGCTGAAGACCAGGGAAATGGAGACCTGGGAAATGGAGACCCGGGCTGCGAGGCCTCTTCGGTTCTGCTCACAAGCGAGCGAAGTGTGCGACGCTGACGGTTGCGACCTGGTCCCGGGCCCATGCATCTGTGGAGAAGCAGGCCCTCCCAGTCCCAAGCCTGTGGAGAGGCCCCGTGCCACAGAGTGTCTGGGGTGAGAGCAGTGTGTGCTGTTTGTTCCGGCCACAGCAGGTGACAAGTGTGTCCCGCAAGGCCCCTGGAAGACAGACATCGGCATTCTAAAAAACCAAACAGTTATCTTAAGTAGTTACACGAAGGGTTTCAGCGCGATGTGCCCGCCCGTGAGCCCCTGCACCTTGACACTGTCACCCCTGCCGTTCTGTCTCTCCGGCCCCATCACCCCTCGGGCCCAGCTCCACTTCCCTTGAGGAGTAGTGATGTCATGAGTCCTCCTTCCCCTCCTCTCTCCGTTCCTTTGTCTTCCTGACCTCCGAGCCCCTCCCTCCGCTGATCAAACGTGTTTCCGCTTCCGGGTCTTCATTTGTTCCACTGTCTGTAAGTGGTTCGGAGGAGTTGCACCCTCGACAGCCTCCCTGTGTGGACTTGAGTCCGCTTGATTGCATCTGTGACAGGTCACACAGGGCTCCTGTGAGGACTCAGCCCTGTGACAGGTGACACAGGGCTCCTGTGAGGACTCAGCCCCGTGACAGGTGACACAGGGCTCCTGTGAGGACTCAGCCCTGTGACAGGTCACACAGGCCTCCCGTGAGGATCAGCTCTGGGACCTCAGCGCTATGACTGGCCCAGTCCTCCCCGGCAGGCCTGAGCTCCACGCAGGTGTCTACGGAATGAGGAGCTAGTGGCCAGGGCATCGTCTGGGGCTGGACAACCTCTGGCAATTTCTAATCTGAGGTTAGAGGGAGACAAATACACAGCAAGGAGAGAGAGCCAATGTCCTGGAGACACAGAAGGGCCTGGGCAAACGTAGTGATTCCCAGGAGGAAAGAGAGCAGAGAAAGACCGAGGCTCTGTGGGAGAGGATCCCGGATCCTGCTGTCCGTGGAGATGGCGGCAGTGCACACAGCAGCACCGTCCTCATGAGGCGCTTGTGGTAAGAGCCCTTGGCTGCAACTCTCTGTCCCCTTTGTCCTCCCTCCCCTCATCCTCTCCTCCTGTCCCTCCTCCTTTCTTCCCTTCTGGTCCCTCCTCATCTTCCCTCCTCCCTGTGACAGGGTTGGGCAGGGCGGGGCTGCCCGTGGGGTGACTGGAACTCAGGAGGTCCTGCGAGGCTGCTCTTCCTGCCCTTTCCCCGAGGACACAGCACCCCTCACCTGCAGAGTGGCGGGGTGCTCTCGGGGAGCCCGCTGGCTGGAAGGGCAGAAAGCATGCTGGTCTCAGGCCCCTCACGCACTCCTCCCCAGTGGTAACTGAAGGGCGAAGCGGTGTTCAATGCTTGGTCAGTGCTCTCCCTCCCCCGCGGTCCCAGATAAGAGCTCAGTTGAGGAGAGGTCACTGTACCTTCCTGTAGGCAGGACATGCCCCATACCTTCAGAGTCTCCGCCACGGGCCGCTCTGTGCCAAGTGCTCTTCTGGAGGTGAGTTCCAGTCAGGTTGTTGGGAGCCCGAAAGAGCCAAGGGATGCTTACTGCCCACACCTTTCCATTCTGCATTTCCCTTACTATTAACATCCTGTGTGCTTGGGGCAGTTGTTGAACCCAGTGGGCCGATAGAGACACGCAGTTGTTCACTGAAGTCCATACTTCCCGCAGTCAGCACCCGTGGTGGTGGTCGCTCTGAGGATCTCCACAAATGTGTAAGGGTGTACGTCCACCGTATCACTGTCATCGGTGTTGGGATCATATCACTGTCATCGGGATCGGCTCACTGCCCTGGGAGTTCCCTGCTCAGTCTGCTCATCCCTTCCTCTCTGGCCCTGGCGTCCAGGATTGATTCTACCGCCTGTGTGGTCTTGGCTTTCCACAGCTCACAGAGTGGGAATGAGCATGAAGCCTTTTCAGACAGGCTTCTTCAACTTGAGCCTCCTCCATGGCTTTTCACGGCTCAACAGCTTATTTCTTTTAGCGCTGACTAATGTTCCATTTGTTTGGACGTGTCGTAGTTTACCTGTCCGTTCACCCACTGAAGGGAGTCTCCTTTGCTCCCTAGTTTTGGTATCTGTGCATGAAGGTACATGCAGATGTTTGTGTAAACTGAGGACAACTTCTGGATATGAAATTCACATCCACCTGGGTAAACCCCACGCAGGCTGATTGCTGTATCTCACAGGAAGTCTGTTCGGAGTTGTAGGAAACGGCTGAGCTGTGTCCCAGCGAGGCCACTCTGCCCTACAGTTCCAGGTTCTGGATCCCGAGCTGCCAGGCCTCACGGGTGCAGGGCGCCACCACACGGCCAGAGGCGTTGATGAAAGCTAGATGCAGCTCTTTCCCCAACACCTGCCCGCTGTACCCAGGCTTCCTCTCACCACCTTGCCTGGCTGCGCGCGTCTCTGCTGTCTCTGGTTCTGGGGTACCAGGAATCCACCGACCCTAAGGTGGCTCTCTGCTCAGGCTGGCTGGCTGTCTTCAGAAGTGTCCCATGTCAGAGTTCAACTCCCTGACCCAAACCTCATCCATCTTCGGCTCTCTGGGGTGCTTGGAAGAAGCCGCTCAATGCGCTGTTGGACACGAGGGTGATCTGGCTGCCGTCGGTCGTCACCTGATGGATCGTTGGAGTAGACTGGGCTGATCTGGCTGGCTAGGTGGGTGTCCCTGGCCGCCCCCCCCCCCCACCATGTGCATCCCTCCCTGAGCTGCGCTCCGTCAGAGAGGATGGCCATCCCCGATAGAGGAGGACCGGTCTTCGGTCAGGGGTGTAGGAGTTGCTGTGTTCCCCTGCTAGGACCTGTAAACAAGCTCTCGAGAAGCTGCTGTGTGTACACAAGTCACACGAACGTGAGGCAGATGCCCCTGACTTCTTCAGAGAGTCGCGGTCTGAACAGCTGCTATGTCTTGTGTTGGAGCTGGGGTTTGAGGCTAAACAGCCTGACTAATTTATGGCCAGAACTCTTAGACCTCTGGCTGTTTTCTCAGCTGGAGAACGATCCTCTTGGGCTCTGTCTTCTCTGACCGGTGAGTGAGAAGGCGGGGTGAAGATGGGAGCGTTGTGGCAGTGGAGGGTGGGGACCCTTGCGGCCGCTCTCACTCGCTCCCTGCCCCTCGCCTCTCAAGCTGTGGGGTTCTGCTCCTTCGACGTTTATTACCAAGCGTGGGGGCTCCCTGGCAGCCGCACCCCTCAGTCTGGGTGTTGCTGGCCAACTGGACATCGCAAGGGCCCTTTGGTCACTCAGTCTGTCTTTGAAGGGCTCTGTTGGAGAGGGCATCAGGGCCACGCCATCCACAGCATGGCCACTGTGCGGGGCAGCCCTGGGGGAGGAGCGGGAGGAACAGTGCCGGCAGGGCTCTGGCTGGGTGGGCCTGGGAAGGGGTCCAGCAATCTGGACCTTGGTCTGCCGGGCAGGCCAGGCCTTCTGGATACGCACCAGCCTGCGCCTCGGTGACTGGGCTCTGCAGCCTGGCCTGGCTTCCAGTCACCTGCCCCTCCCACAAACCCATGCTGCCTCCCCTCGGGTCTGGCTGTGGAAGGAAGTAGGCATCGAGCACTGATCCATGGGTGTCTGAGCTCAGATCTCCAGTTAGTCTCACCCTGGCTGCCCTTCTCAGATGACACCGTGGGCCAGAGAGGAAGGTTACCAGCTGGAGGTCACACAGCCAAGCCAGAGAATAGCTGAGCCTGGATGAAGCCCTCCCAGGAGAAACACCCTGGCTTTGTTGTGCTGGCAGATGGTGGCGTGCAAGGCCCCCAGGGGACAGCCTCTCCTGTGGCTCTGGTGGCTGCGGCACTGCCCTGCAGGCCGGTGCTGGCGTCTGGAGATGGCGGCCTGTGTTTGCTGAAGGTGCTGTCCTGGGTCTCATGGGCTCCTCTTCTCTGGCTGCCTTCTCCTCTCCACTGGGCTTTTGAAGGTCAGCGGGCAGTGAGGGCCCTGTGCTTGGTGATATTTTACCAAGGCTGCTGCTCGTGGATCTTCCTCTGCCCTGTCAGTTTGTTCTTTTTACCTTCAGGTAGACAGCACATTCCGGAAAGGTACATATATTCTTTTCCAATTGATTTCTTGTCAGGTCTAACCAGATCAATCAAATCATATGGCCAATAAAAGTGATTTAGTGTTCATAAAGTTCTGTGACATCTCCTCTGTGCTGAGGATGAATGACAAAGAGGCAGAGCTCCTCGGTGGCTCCTCACCTCTTGGTCACAGAATGTGGTGTCCATGTGCTCCCTGCTGAGCCCCCTTCCTCGCAGAGGCAGACCCAGGTAGACCCTGGCCAGGCCTCCTTACATGCTGGCAGGAAGCAGAGCTAGTCAGGGGGCCGTGGGGCAAGACTGGATTCCTCAGCTAGCAGGCAAGAAGGCACTGCGCAGCCTCAGTACCAGCAGCGCTACTGGACTCTCAGATCATGGTTACCTTTTCCTTCCATCTCCACTATTGACATTCTGCAAAACTAATTTTTAGAAAACACAAGTTAGCACTCTATTTGTCACTCTGTTCCATGCAGTTTCTAGTAATCACCGAGGAGATGAGAGACCGAGAGACGTAGGGGGGATTTTAACCAAGCTGCTCCCGTCTGCCCGGCGGTGGGCCTCAGGGCCTTCCATCCATTTCAGCAGTGGATCTTGCTTCCTTGGCTCGGTATATCCCATTGGGGTTTGCTGACGGGCCCTGGAGACTGTCTCTCTGGAGAGATGGCATCAAAGGAGCCAGGAGCGGCTCAGGGAATCACCTGCGTGTATGGAGGAGAGAAGGAAGGTGAGTGTTGGCAAAGACTCTGATTTCCTGTGGGATTGTGGTGCTCAGGCTGTCCCCTCTCCCCACCCTACTGTTCCAGAGACTTCTGGAGAATCAAAAGGTAGCAATGAGTCTAGAAAGTTCTCCAAGGCAAAGACTTACCTATTTCTCCTCCCTCAAACCATGGGCAAGCCCTGAGCTGACCTGTAGTTCTGTACTGCTTTCTAATGCCTGCTACAGTTACTGGGCAGAATGGCTGCCCCCAGCAACACCAGAGGGCCTGGTTCTAGAGCCTGGGGGCCCACGAAAGCTGAGCAGTACCCAGAAGATGTGGAAAGACCATTGTTGCACACAGGGTTTGAAGGTTTTCTAGAGAGTTCTTTATGCTTCCAGCAGTCGGGAGGGAAGGATCATGGGGTCCTTTCAGGTACGTGGCCGTCATCACCTGTTTGGTGAGTGGCTGGGCCAGGCCTGTATGTCTGGGATATTGAGCCAGCCCTCTGATCACTCTGCAGTGTGACCGTGGGCAGGAAGCCCCTTAGCCTAACCACAGAGCCAGGGCTGCCCATGGCCTCGCTCCCTGCCTTGGCTGCTCGGCCTTGTCTCTTAGGATCTCAAGTGCCAGCTTTCTCTGATCTTCACTCATTCCCAGTAGTGACTTCCAGGAGATAGTAAATTATATCCCTGTCTTCTAGCCATCTCCCCTTCGATCTGTGGCTGGAAAGTGGGAATGGGAGTGAGGCGAGCTGGCTGTGGATCACAGACCCTCCTCGGGGAGTGTCAGCTGGGGATGGTGCGGGTCAGATGTGGATAGATGTGTCAGATGGCGTCAGATGTGGATAGTGCCACAGCGGCTGGGTGCCACCCGGGGCTGGGGTGGGTTCAGCCTGGGTGTGTGTGTGTGTGTGTGAGAGAGAGAGAGAGATCTCTCCTTTGCCTGAGGCTCAGCGAGCTGCTGAGGCAGCCAGAGGGAAGAGTCCCACCCCAGGGCGATGACAGAACCGTAAATCTGCGCAACTGGCAGAAGTCCCAGCCCCCCGCAGCTCCCACGGTGACAGTGAGGCCCAGCCACTGGGAAAGTTATTTTAATCGATAAACCACCTGTGACTTTTTGAAGACGAACAGCCACAAAATACAACTGTCACAAGTCCCAGGCAAGGCCCGCCATCAAACACACATCATTTGTGGCATCGACAGCGTGAAAATCCTGTGTCCACAGCCCAGCCTGGGGGCAGGGGCTAGGGGCGTGGCCCGGCCTGGGGGTGGGGGCTGGCCTGGGGGCGGGGCCTA
>NW_012267317.1:2590094-2592239 GCF_000151885.1 Dipodomys ordii | reverse complement strand
GGCCGGCCGGGGCCGGGTCTCGGGGAAGGAAGGGGGCCCCCCGGCCGACCTCGCTGAGCAGTAGGGGAGCAGCACCGCCCTGGGGCCTAAGCCTGCATCCTGAGCAGCCGGACGGGTTAATGAGAAAATGGAAGGGGGAGAGTAGGAAAGCAATCTCGCTGGCACCGGGCGCCGGTGGCGCACGCCTGCCGTCCTAGCCTCTCGGGAGGCCGAGATCCGAGGACCACGGCGCAAAGCCGGCCGGTGCAGGAAAGTCCGGGAGACCTTGATCTCCAGTTAACCACCAACACGTTAGGAATGGAGTGAGGCCCAAGTGGTATAGAAGGTTTGACTTGAGCAAAACATAAAAAGCTCGCGGCACACATCCCGGCGGAGTTCAAGCCCCAAGAAGGGTTCTAGGGAAATGTTGGGTTTTTGCGAGGGAGTGAGATGTGAACTGAAGAGAAGTGAAAAGACAAATACAGAAAGGGCAAAGCCAGAAAGCCAAACGAGTAAAAAATAAAGCTCAAAACAACTAACATGAAACAGCCCAAAAGCAAACAAGAAATCAAACCTGTAGATGACAGGTGAATTGTATTGTACCTCTTGAGCCACAGCTCCACTTCTGGATTTTTGATAGTTTAGTGGGGACAAGAGTCTCATGGACTTTGCTGCCTGGGCTGGTTTTGAACCTCAGTCCTCAGGCTCCTGAGTAGCTAGGGTTACAGGCATGAGCCACCAGCGCCTGGCATGTTGATAAAAAAAATTCTTGTTATTATAAAGGTGATGTACAGAGGAATTAAAACTACACGAGTCAGGTAATGAGTGCAGCTCCTTTCGTACAGTGTCTTCTGTTCCCTCACTCTCTCCCAGTCTGGCTTTAAAAAAAATTTTTTTTTTTGATGATTCTGTTTCAAGAGTGAGTTACAGACTTTGCAACCTTTCCCACTTGTCCTGCTATGCTGTGGGCTGAGTTGTTAGCTTCTGGAGGAACATGTAATCGTCTTCTCCAAGAACAGGGCCACCAGTGTGAGAACAGAGGAGACTTGGTCCTCAGGCCACTAACGTTGGGATGGAAGGAACCCTGCCAGGCCCAATGACAGGATTCCATCCCACAATGCCTCCTCATCATTACACAGATCACAGAGACAGCATTCCATCCCATAATGCCTCATCACCATTACACAGATCACAGTGACAGCATTCCATCCCATAGTGCCTCCTCACCATTACACAGATCACAGTGAAAGCATTCCATCCCATAATGCCTCCTCACCATTACACAGATCACAGTGAAAGCATTCCATCCCACAATGCCTCCTCACCATTACACAGATCACAATGACAGCATTCCATCCCACAATGCCTCCTCCCCTGTCGGGTCTTCGTCCGTCCCACAAAAGATGGACGGGGTCCGAGGAAAGGTAAGTGCAGCGCTCGCCCGTTCCCTAGCCTCCCTCAGCCCAGGAGACAATCAGACACAGCAGGGAGCCAAATCCAGCAGGTAGAAAAACTCGTTTATTAACAGAGAGCAGCCCCTTTTAAAGACAAAAAGGGTGGGTGGTATGGTAAGGGAGGAAGAGGAGCCAATCACTGTCAAGGTCACATCCTATCATTCACCTGAGCCTTCAGGGGCTGGTTAGGCACCAATCGGCAGATCAATTGGGGTCTGCCCACTCTACTCTCTCCCAGAGCCATCTTGGCTGGCCATGTGCTCTACAGTAAATTAGGCTCTGCCCACTCAACCCCCTCCCAGCGCCATCTTTGCTGCCCATGTGCTCCACACTCCCCATTACACAGATCACAGAGACAGCATTCCATTCCACAATGCCTCCTCCCCCATTACACAGATCACAGTGACAGCATTCCATCTACAATGCCTCCTCATCATTACACAGATCACAGTGACAGCATTCCATCCCATAATGCCTGACCACCATTACACAGATCACAGTGACAGCATTCTATCCACAATGCCTCCTCATGATTACACAGAACACAGTGACAGCATTCCATCCACAATGCCTCCTCACCATTACACAGATCACAGTGACAGCATTCCATCCCATAATGCCTCCTCATCATTACACAGATCACAGTGACAGCATTCCATCCCACAATGCCTCCTCACCATTACACAGATCACAGTGACAGCATTCCATCCCA
>NW_012267317.1:2569850-2588152 GCF_000151885.1 Dipodomys ordii | reverse complement strand
GAGCAAGTGTGTGTGTTCCTTACACAGACTGGTGCTTCGTAGTCATATGCATTCCACTCTGGCTTCCTGCCTGCTGCTCGTTGGCTCTGAGATAGACTCAGGGTGTTTGAGCTGCTATGTTCAGCCACACACCCTTCCCGCATTCTTGTCCACACTGCTTCTTAGCCTGGTGGTTTAGGCTTATGTTTATGCTATATAATTTCAGAAAATTCAGATGAAGTTTTGTGTTCAATTTACCAATGAAGATTAGGACTCTGGTAGCCCAGGACCCTCTTTCACACACACACACACACAAATACACACACACAAATGCACACACACACACAAATACACACACACACACACACACACACACATACACACACGTGAAGAGCTTAGGAAGTGAGAACTTAGTTTTCCAGCCCAAGAGAGCGTGTTCCTCTCTGCTTAGTGCTGTGGTCACGAGCTGGGGCTTCTTTATTTCTATACCAAGGGGTCTGCTGGTCACTCTATTTCCTTGCCGATCTAGAAACATCCATGGACACAGGCCCACAGGGACTTTCCCCACACAGAACTCGGAGGCCCGAGCTTTCTGACTGCACACACAGTGTGAGGCTGAGCGCAAGGCTCCTTCTGTCCAGGAGGAAGGCTGGAAGGCCTTAGCAAAGTACCTTGGTCTTGCTCTGCCGGGTCTGGTCTGAGCTGGCATGCATAGTGCAACACTGCAGACACCGCCCACGTGATGCCCACGTGACCCCCACAGAAGCAGGTGCTGGAAAGGGCCGTCTGACAAGGGACCGCACCCACCAAGTGACCCCTCCCTGCCTCCAGCGTCCCCTCCCCCTCGCTCACCCCTTTGCTAAGAGTCTTTGTGGGGGCTGTTAGTAAATACAAACTATGAGGGCTGGGAAGGTGGCTCAGTGGTAGAGCGCTTGCCTTGCATGCCTGAGGCCCTGAGTTCAATTCCTCAGCACCACATAAGAAAAAAGCCGGAAGTGGTGCTGTGGCTCAAGTGGTAGAGCGCTAGCCTTGAGCTGAAGAGCTGAGGGACAGCGCCCAGGCCCAGAGTTCAGGCCCTACACTGGACCCCCCCCCCCAAAAAAAATACAAACTATGGACTCTTCAGAAGCTCCTGGGGTATTGATTCCAGTCCTGTGAGAAGACATTGTCATCCTCTCTGACTTTTCCAGGATTATATTTCACCTGTAATTAAATTTCACCCAGAGAGTCTGCTTGGAAACAAAGAACTCATGGACTCTGGCAGATTCCGGAAGCAGTGGTTTGCATGGAGAGCCGGGGCATCCTGCAGCTGGAGAAGTCTCCCGCACTGCATGCTGTTAAGCCGTGCTGTCACCACTGCGCACCTCTGCTTTGTTTCGCTCCGATGTCCTCTGCTTTAACAGAACGGACCCAGTGTCCTTAGGACATAGGCTTTCAGTTGCCCTCAGTTGCTTGAGGTTGACTTCAGTGTTACAGGAAGCTGACCACTGGGTATTTTTTCATTAATGGTGTTACAATCAAATCTAAATGGAAAACACGATGCAGTTAGCTGTAATTTGTGTCGACCATAGACTGCCTCATTATTCGGAGGATAGATTGTCTCACAGAACTAGTCAGAGATGGCACGGCCCTGAGTTTTGTGATGTTGGTGATCTCGCCTTGATGAATTTTAATATCAGTTGGTGTAAAGGCAAATGTTAAATAATTGCTTCACTGTGGGCTGCAGTTGAGCAGTCTGAGAATATCTTCTTATTAAGCGCACGGATGAGATGAATGTTTGAAAGGAAAAGCTTGGCATCCTTATCAATTATTTCATGTAAGAGAATTAACAGGGAGAAAAGCTTGTTACAAAAAGTTCCTCCTCTACCATGCGCGAAGAGGCGGCTGTTGGCTGGACTTGCAGTTTGTCCTCACTTCCCACACAGATGGGGCTACAGGGCTCTCTTGCTCACAGCCTTTTCTTAGGCAAAATGGTGGTGGTGATGTGTGTGTGTGTGTGTGTGTGTGTGTGTGTGTGTGTGTGTGTGTGTGTAAAGCTTCCCTTTCTCTTATGGACCCCACCTTCTTCTCAGTGAAATTGATTTCTGCTCTCCTCCTCTGTCTCTGCCCCAGGCTGCCCTGCCCGCACAGCGCCCGTGGCGGCGGGCTTCTTCTCTGGAAGTTTTCTGCCACCACCTCCTGCCACTGCTCAATTCCACCCAGCCTCCTGGTTGCCTCTCCACCCTTGGCTTTAGCCCCTTGTGTCGCTGGCTCCAGCCAGGTGAAGGATGACCGGAGCCCCAGCGGCTGCTCCGCAGGCCCCACGCCCCTCTCCACCCACACCCAGACATGGCGGCGCGGCTGGCCGCAGCACACATTTATCCAGCCAGCTGTGTCCCTGGCTTCCTGTCTATTTATCACAGAATTGGGCAGCTCGTGTGAGTCACGTGACAAAGTGGGAATGTGGTCCCATGGGAGAGGTGGGGAGGGGACCCCCCCCCTCACCATGGAACAGCCTGCTGCTCCGCAGAGTTCTGGAGAAAGATCAAACCTCAGCCTGCTGAGGGGAGAGCCAAGAACATTTCAGGGAAAGCAGGTGCTCGAGGCGCCTCGTGAGGGAGCAGAGGAGGTGAAGGCTGGCCGGCAGTGCTGGCCAGCGAGGGCAGGCTAGGCTGCACAGTGGCGTAAAGGCCTCTGCTGTAGGAGTTCCGTCCCGATTCTAAGAGCAATGAGGAATGGTTGAAATACCTGATCAGAAGGTAGCGTGCTCAGATGTGCGCTGTGAAACGTTTGCTTGTGTGCAGGGTGGATTGAGGCGGGGAGGGCTGGATGGAGCGGACACATTGGCAGGCTGTCACTGGGAGAGGAGATGACTGCAACTAGGTGGGGGGAGAGGGGACAATAGAGATGGAGAAAACCCATGGATTCTAGAGACACTTATGGGGTTGAGGTCAGCGGAGCCTGATGATGGATGGTGTGGCTGTGGGAAGGAGGTGGTGTGATTGGCCGAGGGGAGACGGCTCTGGAGGCTCCTGCCCGAGGCCTGAAGATTGTGGTTCAAAGCTGGTATGTGCGGGGAAGTCTGTGAGACTCTGATCTCCCACAAACCACCTGTATTTGGGGTTTTGACCTTTTTTTCTTCTGTGGGTATCGTTCATTTCCTTAAGTATCTTTTGCAGTACTGGTTTAATACTTACGAACTCCTTTAGTGTTGGCTTATCATGGAAGGTTTTTAATTTCTTCTTCAGTTGTTGTCTTGGACACTTGGGGGCACCCAGAAAGTCCCCTGTGTCCCTGGGGACACCCAGAAAGTCCCTGTGCCCCTGGCGTAGGCCAGCACGGTTGCTTCCCATACGGGTTCCACCACAGGAAGCTGGCCCTGTGGTCACAGGTCTCCAGTGAGACAGAACCAAGAAGATTTGCATATAGATAGAGCGAGGTAGATGGATAGATGCGGGATGGGTAGATAGACGGAGAGAGAGAGCGGGTGTTGGTTGGCCCACACAGAGGCAGAGAAGCCCCGAGGCAGACCTCTGTAAGCTGAAGGATGGAGATGCCTGTGTTAGCGGGCAGTTCGCGGATACTACAGGAGCTGAGCCACAGGCCCCCTGGCATCTTGATACGCTCGTCTTTCTCTCACGCAGGAGCTGTGAGCTGTGAGTAATGGATGGGTTGACATCAAGGGCTACTTCGCAGCCGTTCAGAATTCTTACTACCACTCGGTAGCACGGGTCCTGTTACAATTTTAGCCATTCTGGTGGCATGCATTTTAGCTCAGTGTGGCTCCGATTTGCGTCTCTTTGGTGAGTGATGATGCTGACGACTTTGGGCTAATTGAATATTCTCTTTGGTGTTGCCTATTTAATACGGTTTATTTTTGTTCTTAGTGGCATTTGCACAGTTTGCACATCAGACAGATGTACCTCCTACCCTGGGCCTTGTCTTTTGACTGAATAAAAAGTCTTAAGTTCAATGCCATCCAACTTATCAATATTTCCTCTAATACTTATAGTCTTTTATGTTCTGTGCAAGACATTTGACCTCTCCTGTGAAGACACTGTCTTTCTCCTAAAACTTAGTTGTTTCACTTCTGACCGTTGGATGGACGGTCTATTTTGAAGTGGTTGTGGTTCCTGGTTTTGCTCCTTTGCCCCACTGTGTGGTCTCCAGGCTCTATAGTGGTCCATTCACTGTGCCCATGTAACAAACTGCCCCCAAATATAGTGGCTAAAACCTGATCACGGGCTGCCTGTGATTCTTCGGTCTGCACAGGACTTGTGCAGATGTCTGTGCTCTGCTTAGCACCAGTGCACAGGCTGGAATGTTCCCAAGGCTCTTCCCTCCCTCCCTCCCTCCCTTCCTCCCTCCCTTCCTCCCTCCATCCTTCCCTCCCTCCCTCCCTCCCTCCCGCTCTCACTCCCTCAGTCCTTACTCACTCGTTCCTTCTTGCTTGCTTGCTGCTGGTGGAAACCTCAGCAGGGCCTCTCGGGTGGAACACACTTCCTGGGTCTGTGCCACTTACACTGAAAAAAGAGGCGGGTGAGAAATTCTTGCTATCGGTTGGGGGGGTCCCCCCCATGGTCTGTGTGTTGAAGTCACAGTGGGGGTGGTGGAGAACCTGAAGATCAGGGGTCAGATGGGAGATGCTCAGAGCATTGGCCTGGGCCTGGGAAATGATCCAGGAAAGGCTCATGGGATCCACGAGCTCTCAAGTTGATCTAAAAGCCAGAGCCTCGCTCTGCTCTGGGTGACGTGCTGGGCCCCTTCTCCCTCGATGGTTTCCCTTCACGCTGTTGCCATGGTACCACGGTGAACTCCCTTCCAGAGCCAAGCCCATGCAGATACCAAGTCCTTGAACCTCCTCACAGCTTATTTAGCTGTGAGTGGAAATAAGCCTCTTTTCTCCAAAAGTAGTCCACCTCAGGCATTTTGTTATGGTAATGACGAATAGGCCCAAACAGCCCAGCAGGCCCTGCAGCAGGGCTTCTCCTGGGTTTTATTTATGGAGGCAGTCACCAGTCTCTCCCCGGTTCAAAGGATGCGAATGTCTTCTCTCGATCAGGAGGACTGCGATGCTAAAAAGCAAGCAAGAAAATGCATTCTGCTCACCTGTACTTAAGGTGCAGATAAAACCCAGGCCAGCGGCCAGCCCTTCCACCCACCTCTCTTGGCTGCGCCCTCTCCTCTCTCTCAAGCATGGCTGGCTGTGGCTCAGATGTGCAGGAAGAATGGGGTACAAGTAGTACCCCTCTTCCTCTCTTTTATAGTCTTGTTTCCAAGCAAGTCAAGTGATCAAGGTTGACAATATCAACTCGATGGGCCCTGGTGGGAATTGCCAAAGCTAAAAATAATGTCTTCACTGTCCCGGCCTTCCAGATTTTCTTCCCTTGTCAGCAAAGAACAGTTAGATTTAGGGACTTGTAGTTAGCAATGAGATTTAAGATGTTTGGTCACACAAATCAAAAACCACATGGATCTTTTTGGGTTAACTAGGACAAATTTATGATGGAGAAATTTGTGTGTGTGTGTGTGTGTGTGTGTGTGTGTGTGATTATTCTGTGAGACAAGTTGGTTTCTCTGTAGGGCAATTTTTCTTTTAGAAATTTGAGTTTTTTGCCAAGGTGAAAGGCACTGGCATTGGTGACCTTGCTTGTGACGGAGGAAGCAATATATTTGCCAAGCAAAGTTCTTCCCAGGAAGTTAGTCTGCCCCTGACTTTTGTTGCAAAGCTGCTTTGATTTACCCATAAGCCACACTTTCCTGACAGGAGAAATGATTAAACCAGCCGGCAACTGAATTATGACACAGGGCGGTTCTGATTGGTCAAGTCACATGACAGGGACAGAGATACTCTGCAGGCGCCTTGCAACCCTGGGCCGGATGCTTCCAGAAAATTGATGGGATGGATGAAAAAACAAGGAAGATGAATAGAAGTGAAAAAAAAAACAACAAAACCCTGTTCTGAAACCACAGGAAGTCAGAGTTTGCAGAAAACTCTAGCATTAAAAATAAGCCAGCATTGCTGGGTGCTGGTGGCTCACACCTGTAATTCTAGCTACTCTGGAGGCTGAGATCTGAGGATCAGGGTCCAAAGCCAGCCTGGGCAGGAAAGTCCATGAGATTCTTTTTTTTTTTTTTTGTCAGTCAGGGGGCTTGAACTCGGCCTGGTTGCTGTCCCTCAGGTCTTCAGCTCAAGGCTAGCGTTTTACCACTTGTGCCACAGCACCACTTCCAGTTTTCTGAGTGGTTCATTGGAGATAAGCGTCTTACAGACTTTACTGCCCAGGCTGGCTTTGAACGTCAATCCTCAGATCTCAGCCTTTTGAGTAGCTAGGATTACAGGCGTGAGCCACTGACACCCAGCTTCTATGAGAGTCTTCTCTCCAATTAACCACTAAAAATCCTGGAAGTGGAGCTGTGGCTCAAGTGACAGAACGCTATCCTTGAGTGGATAAAGCTTGGGGGCAGTGTCCATGCCCAGGACTGGTACACACACACAAAGGCAATGCCAAACCAACACTTTTTAAAGTATTTGTGCAAAACACATGATTAAGCAAGTACTATATTTGCAAAATGTGAAGTCTGCTCTGGCCACAAGGCCCAGTGCAGACACCTCCCTCCCTCTTGGCTAAGTTTCTGCCCAGTATCTGTGTTACCTTGGTAACTGGCAGACCTGGAAGCAGTCACTCCTCCTGCTAGGTCACATCCTGGGCCACCTCTGGTCACATGCCTCCCAGCTGACCTTAGGGGGATCTCAGGCCCTGGGGTCTCATCCAAGTCCAGTGTGGCCATGCGTCTTCCCGTCCCTGGCCAAGATAAGTCCTGGCCCGGAGGTAGAACGCCCCTTTTCGGCCTTGCCTCTCCACCATGCACCATGGGGGCAGCGGTTCCGTAAATAAACTTCTTTCCCTGCTGGATCAGCGCGTGGCGCCCTCTTCATCGCTACCTAAAGAAACCTACCTACTTAATATACCTTACACTAAAGAATGAGTGGCAGTGGCCTGAAAGCTTAAGCGTAATCTCTGTGACGGGAGGAAATGTGCGTAGGTCAGCAAATGCACTCATTCAGCTGAGTTTGTTACTACTTATTGACATTAGCAGACACTGTACAAGTCTCCTGAAAATAGTTTGAAAAGTAGTTCTTGCCCCTTCTGATCTAATGGACGAGTGTGGTTGTTTGAAAAATGCCTCCTTAAGATCTTCCATTCCGCTTGCCTAACTGGTGAGTGTTACCTCAGGTGCAGAAGACGCTTTACAAATGCGAGGAGCTTATGGGTCTTAAGGTGGAGAGATGAGCACAGATTTTATGGAGGGCTTTAATTGTGATCAAAAGTGCTTATTTATTTTTGGAGGTTCTAGGGCTTAAATTTCAGTGGTACTAGTGTTTGAACTCAGAGCTCAAACATGCGCCCCTGGAACCATGGTGACCTTAACGTGTTTTTATGAGATAAGCAGATTTGGCTTTAGTAGAAGGTCCTGTGAAAGGCAGGTCCAGATGGCTGGCTTTGAGGATAAAAGAGGTCATGAGTCAAGAACAGGCAAGAAATGAGGCTCTAGAAGCTGGAGAAGGGTACGTGGCTCTTAAGAGGGGTGTTGGCTCAATGGAGCCCAGGTCAGACTTCCAACCACTTGAGCTTTTATAAAATAAATGTTGTGCTGTTGCTAGGTTCTCAGATTTGTGATTGTATGGTATAGCATACATGGGAAATGAATTCGGGATTTAGCAGATAGCCTTATGGTATAATTTTAAGGATTGTCCAGCTGTCTTTCCGGAAAGAGTTGTCACATACTTTATAGAAGAGTTGTATTAATTATTTACATAAGGCTTGTTGAATAGTCAGCAATGAAATGTGAGGTGTAATTATTTCAGTCTGCCACTGTTCTTGCTTGAAGACTTGCTTCAATAACAGTCAGAGAAAGAGAGGAGAGTGTGATGAGACACATTCACAGGTGTTCTCCATTGTGGAATACATGTTAGGTCCTGAATTGTCCTGCCAAAAAAAATGCCCAGATGTAAACAGATCAATTAAAGTTCATATACCCAAACACAGTTTGTCTCCTTCAAATGGCCATTGGAGAAATTGTGTGGTAACTCTAAGGGCTTTGCCATGGCTTAGAAGTAAGTTAGATTCTTTCCCTCTTGTAGCTTTTGAACATCCTTAATGATGGCAATTTTATTCTCCAGTGGAGAATTTGATTTTCATCATAATCCCAAATTGTCTCCAAAGTTTAGTGATTAGGTAGAACATGGTTACCATTACTGTTTTGAGCAAGACAAATGACATCGCACACACAGACTAATCCTTACTCTGAAGCGTGACCTAAATAAAAATCGAGTTTCATTTTTCTGTGTGTCTCAGTTGGCTTGTGTGATATTTCATGGGATTCAAGTCACCTTATTCTGTAAGAAGCTCGTGACTTCCTGTCTCACTAAGCAACAATCTGCTGACGAAAAGGTATGATTCTTTACTGGAGTTTTATATTCAGTGAAAGAACCATTTTAGCCTAATTTATGTAGTAGGTACTTAAACGTTGCTCCTTGCTGGAGAGTACTGACTGTCGGGCCCATGAAATCAGGAGAAAAGCCCGCCACCCTGCCTCTGTCTTTGGATCTGTCTTTGCTATTAGCCGTTCTCTGTGCAGTCATTCTGCAGTCACCTTGGGTCCCAGCAAGGACAGGACTGACTGATAACGTCTTTATGGCAAGGGACTGAAGCTGCTTCCAAAGAACACAGTGGCAGAGCTGCTACCCACCTGCCACGAGATGACTTGTTTACCCTGACCGTGATGACAGAGATGACGACTTCATCAAACCTCTCCCTAAACAAGGAATGAATTAATCAGCCGGCATGCACTGTTACTGACATAAGGATACTGGGTCTAACTGTCACCATTTCGGCAATGTGGTGGATGATAGGGAATTGGGTTTCACTGGTGCCATCTTGTCTTCATGGTGGAGGAAGGTAAAATCCTATACCCAGGTGATGGGTGTGCCTGAATTCCTAGAGGCAGGGGCAGGGACTTGGACATAGGTTACTGGGCCTGCCAATCATGTGCCATGAACTCTAGAGACGCTCCAGCTCCCTGCGACCCCGCCCCCTGACCAGAAGCTCCTTGAGGCCCCAACCAGCTCAGGGATCATTGTGCTATGCTCATGTCAGCTGACTCTCCTCAGATTACCAGCGTCCCAGCTGGACTCTCCAGTGGAGTTGATCTGGTTTGTTGGTGGTGTTTTTATGCTCTTTCTTTGCTGTACTATCTTCATGGCTTAGTTTTTTTTTTTTAAACAATGTTAAATGTATTTGAGGCTGCAAGTTTTCTTTCTTTCTTTTTTTTTTTTTTGGGTCCGGTCGTGGGGCCTGAACTCTGGGCCTGGGCACTGTCCCTCAGCTCTTCAGCTCAGGGCTAGTGCTCTACCACTTGAGCCACAGCGCCACTTCTGGCTTCTTTCTTTTTGCTTATGTGGTGCTGAGGAATCGAACCCAGGGCCTCATGCATTGCAAGGCAAGTGCTCTACCACTGAGCCACCTTCCCAGCCCGAGGCTGCAAGTTTTCTAGGGACATTTGTCTGCCTGCAGTCACTGACTTTCTAATAAAGACTCCTGATTCGTCTTCTCAAAATGTGGCTTCTCAGTTTCTCTCGATTTCTGTTTAATCATTGTGCCTACCTCTCTTCTTTAAAAAATTTTTAATATATATTTTTTTATTGTAAAGATACTGTACAGAGGGATTACAGTTACATGAGTAAGGTAATGAGAACATTTCCTATAGAGCATTGTTACCCCCCCTTTTTTTTCTCTGCCTACCTCTCTTCTGTCCCCAGTTCTTTGTCTGTTTAAACCTGTAGCCCAGTGTCTGCATGGTGGAGCTGGCTGATGATGAACTGAAGTGCTGTCTTCTGTGGTTGCCTGTGCCATGTTCTGGTGGTGGAGGGTGAGCAGACGTGCTGTGTGGTGAAGGCCTGTCCTTTGTCTCTGGCTGAGTCTCACATGGAGAAAGGACACCCAGGGGTGAACACCGGTCCTTGCATGTCAGAGACCGACGGAGCGGAGCGGCCCTGAAGCCCCTTGGAAGGGCACGGTCCTGTCCGTGGTGGCAGATCTCTTGTGCTCAGTCACCTGCTGAAGGCCCCACTGTTAGCACCAGCATCCGGACCTCACGCTCCAACGTGTGCATTTAGAAAACCCTGATTGCCAGGATGTTATCCGGTGAGAAGGGCATGCTTTGGAATCCCTGAAGTGTCTTGCCTATGTTTTGGATTGCAGCTTCCAATCTGAACAGAACGTCTCTGTGAGCAGCCTGCTGTAGCCATCCTTGTATTGCTCTCGAATCACAAATACATTGCAGCTCAGAAAGGACCAGGGACTTTCTCAAGGCGAGATGCAGTCAAGGACCTTGACCCTTTGGCCCTCAGAAGTCTCTTGGTGATGGCTTTCAGAAACAAAAACACATGCTTACATATGCAGTACAAGAAGGGTGCTGGCTTTCTCTGTTGATTCCCATGTGGCTGATGATAACTATCAAGACAGCATTTACTCATGTTCACTGGGATAGAAAATCATCTTTTCATATTCACTTTAGCATTTTCGAATGGTAATCGACTTTTCTAGACAATGGATGATGATTTCGTTTCTTTCTATTCCTTTCTTCTTGCTAATTTGTCCTCAAATGTTGTCTCCCACAGGAATAAATTCCCGTTATATATTTTTTAAAAAAAGTCTTTAAAACACTTTCATTTAAAAACCTAATTTGCAGGGACTATTGATTTAATTAGCCTGAGGTCATTTGTTGGATTACTAATACCTTGGTGTTCTGTTCTGGGAGTGGAGAAGTGGGAATTCTGGTGGAAGAAGGGTTTATCAGCTTAGCTCCAAGAACTGTTCAGTCTGGGTCTCCTGGTAATGTCTCCTCTGCTTTTCCATCGTGTTTAACTACCACAGCCCCTCAATTGGCCCAACTCCTGCAGGAGCCACATAAATTACTGGTAATCACAGAATAAATGCTGGCTAGAAAAGGAAGCATCATAAGAGCCAGATTTTTTTCTCCGCCATGGGTGGAGGGATTGTCTTGTCGCAGGTGAGTGGCCGAGCTTCTGAAGGGTAGGCCTGGGGTGGGGAATCTGAGATCAGACATTCCTGCAGACTCAGACCCGTCCATCAGGAGTTTATCCTTGAGGTGAGTGGCCCGGGGTCCTCCCCTTTCCCCCACTATTAACCTTAACCTTTGGCTCTCATGTGTTTTTCTTTGTTGCAGAGGTTTCCTCGCTCCCCTTAAACATAATTTTCACCTCCACTTACCGAAGATATTGATGCAGAAGTATTTCCTACGTGTGAAGCACTGAGAAGGTGGAGTCACCTCTGGCAGCGGTGAAATGGATTTTCAGGGGACAGGACTGTGTCTGATTGTCAGGCGTGCCCTCTGCCCTTCTAGAGTGCTGACTTGTTTCTACCATTTTACCAAGCGACTTTCTGCCCGTGCTAATGATAGAAGATTCTAGAGGTGAGCCTCGTAGCATGGTAGACAGGCTCACACATCGGTTCTCATGGCTACCAGTGCTACCAAACGCATGACTGGTTTTGCTCAGTTCACTCATGTACTCAAATACTAAAAATCAAGACTGAGGTATTTTCCTTATTCTCTTCACTGTTCATCCCAGAGGGTGTGAATGGCTTCACGTCTGTCAGTTGCGTGACACCGTTCTCGGCTGGCTTTCTACCTGACTGTCTTGGGCATCTTTTTCTCTGCCTTTCCCTGAATATCAACACCTCTGCTTTCCCCCGTGATCCTCTTTTCCTGAGAGGTTGTCTTCTTTTTCATGGCTTCACTTAATGCTAATACATTGACATGTCCAGAAACTTAACATCTGTCAAATCAAACCTGTCACCACCTACAGAACCTAAGCTTAATGACGATGGGATTCAGGTGAAGTTGCAGACACACTGAAGAAGCGCTCCTTGATACAGCTGACAGCCCTCAGCTCAGCCTGGCAGTGGTCCTGAGGACTCTTCCTTCATCTTGATCCTTAATGGTAGCTTAGGGGCAGGCATTGCTGGCCAGCTAGAGTATTTTGGGAGATTTCAACTTTCTTGGAGGTAGCTAGCTGGTATGGAAGACCAATTGGCTGATCCTAACAAAATAACACGTGTGTGTGTGTGTGTGTGTGTGTGTGTGTATGTGTGTGTGTGTGTGTGAGAGAGAGAGAAAGAGAGAGACAGACAGAGACAGAAACAGAGAGTGTGTCATGGGGCTTGAACTCAGGGTCTGGGCACTATTCCTAAACTTTTTTGCTCAAGGCCAGCACTCTACCATTTTGAGCCCCAGCTCCACTTCTGGTTTTCTGGTGGTTCATTGGAGATACGAGTCTCATGGACTTTCTTACCTGGGCTGGCTTTGAACCATCCTCAGATCTCAGCCTCCTGAATAGCTAGGATTACAGGTGTGAGCCACCAGCACCCAGCTACAAAATTATATTTAATGGCAACAAATATGAGGCTTTAAAAGTTTTAATTTTTTAAAGTTAAGTAGTTGTACAAAGAGGTTTCAATTCCATGAGTCAGGGTATGAGTCCAGTGCACCAGTGTCACCCCATCTGCTCCCATTTACCTCCTCCCATCCCCACCCTCAAGCCAATTTGAAGAAGTAGAGAATAGGAGAAAGATGGCAGACTCATCATCAGATAGGAGAAGCAGGTAGCGTTTTTGCTGGGTTGACAGAAGGTTAGCTTTGTGTGTGTCGGCAAGGTGTCGTGTCCCATTCAGGGCTCCTGTCCTCCGGGTTGGCATTCCAACTATCAGCATACACGGAAAACTGATGTGAAGATAGCTGTCAGGAGAAGGGATCTGACAGACCCCTGTGAGAGGCCCAGATTAAGGAAGAATAGCGTGTGATTAGTTTGATAGGGAAACTTTCTTAGCCAAGCGAGTAGATGGAATCATGTGTTGTCATCAAGTGAATTATTGATCAAGAGAAAGAAATCCTTCCAAAACATAACTAGTGTCTGAAGTATTAGGATTTGTGTGGGGCTGGGCTGGGCAAGCACGAGCAGCCCCAGGAGGCAGGAAAGATGGAAGAGGCGGGAAAGATGGAGGAGGCCAGGGGCCCACCCCATCCCCGTCCCTCAGACTTGCAGACTTTCCCCCTGGCTCCTGCAACCCCGTGCTATCCCACTGTCCACCACACCGATTAAAATAGGGAGGGAAGGCTACAATGGTGAATCAGCAGACAAGGAGAGGGTAACTGTTAGATTCTCCGGAACCCAATCCCAAGTCTGGCCTGGGGGTGGGAATCAGGCAGAGCCTCCCACGAGGAGTCAGATTCTAGACTTCTCCATCTCTGCTTGTGCTTCCTCTCTGCCTCTCACAACCTTTCTGGGAAAATGGGATACAAATCAGGACTAAATGGTGGCGTAAGCATCATTTCCCTTTGGAGAAAGTCATGCTCACGGTCTGGCTTTAGAGATGGAGAAACTGAGGAGAGGGATTTCAAAACACTCTGCCCGAGGTCACAGCTGGTGACAGACGAGCTTCACGGAGCTCTCAGTGCTGGGATCTGAGTGACTGGTTCGTTGCAAGCCGAGTGTGCTGGTGCTGGGGGAGAGGGCGTCGAGGCAGAGTCATCGACTGGTTTCTGCATCATTAAGCTCCTCGCCTATGAGAAGCTTGCTTTACTTCTTGTAAAGTAAGAAGGCCAATGTACGGATGGAGCGGGCATTTCCTAACAGTTAATATCCCTGCTATCAGATTAATATTGAATAGTTACAGGACAAAAATCACGACACCAGCATTCCCTAGGGCATTTAGTGGTGAGCAGATGAGAAAGATCCTTAGAGCGGTGCTGACAAAGCTCCACACCTCTGAGGCTTAGAACATTTATCCCTTACGGTTCTGGAGACCATGGGCTCCAAAATCAAGTGTTAGTAGTAGCACGCTCCACCTGAAAGCCTCTTCCCGCCTCTTCCGGCCTCCTCCAGGTGCTGCTCAGTGTGTCAGCCTTGGCATTCCTTGGCTGGTGGCCTCATCTGCCCAATCTCAATGTCTGTTCCCACATGGCGACGGAGAATGGCCGAGGGGAAAAACCCAGGGACAGATACCAGTGAAGGGAGAGCAGACAAGCCTGTAAGTGTGGGGACCAGAGACGGGGGTCTGAGGAGATTAACCGTGATGCAAGTGACAATAGTACACATTATCATTCTTACCAGCATTGTGTTAACTAAGGTGTGTTATTACATTTAAATCCTGTGATGGTGAGGTAGGAATCATTCATATCTTCATGGTACAGATGAGGAAACTCAGGCAGGGAAAAATGAAGTAGCCTGTCAAAGGTTAAGTAGCTGCAAGTGGCAGAGACAGGGTTTGACCTTTGGTCTTCCAATCCCAGGGCCCCTGTGGTGGACCCACTTTAACAGGCTTTGGCCACATCACTGGTGCCCTGATGTGGGCACCATGGGCTTTGCCCATGTGCCGGGACCTGGGAAACAAGCCTTAAGGAACTTGACCCACGATGCCGATTTGCATTAATTCATGAACAACTAGCTGATGACACTCAGATCACTCCAAGAATCCTTTGCTTCAGATCGTAATGGGTCTTTTAATATTGTTGTTGCTGTTGTTATTTTCCATTGGCAAAAAAATGTTTCCTACGGTGCTACTTGCAGCTGTGATAAATCGATGACTTCTAAATTCAGTGCAGTCCAGGCTGGCGGTTATGAATTCTGCTGGAGCAGCCCATTGCATTTTGGCAAGAACATCCAACTGGGGTGAGCCCTGTATTAGCATTTTAATTGCTGGCTGATGGTTTTCTTCTTGCTAGACTCAGCCCACAAAGGTATAGCAAGCAAGTTTCAATTAGTTCTTATCCTGTGATTTACTAGGTCTATAAAGAGCATCTCCCTGTAGCGCTTGAAAAGTAATACCCTTAATGTACTAAAAGCAATATAGAACATTAAAGAAAACAAATTGCCTTTACCGTGGTGTGGGTATTCAGGGTCCCTAGAAAAGTTCTGTTTGCATGATAGTAAATTTTCTTGGGTGGCTTCTCACTGAAACAAAGCAAAACAGGCAAAAAAAAAAAAATTCCAGGCTTCTCCAAATTCTGTGCTGGGCTTCATCATTAACGTGAAACTAGCAGCACAGGGTTTTCTTTGCTGGCTCTGTTTTGTAACGGGAGCTAGTTCATCAACAGGCTACTGAGCTGGGCGAGTTTCTTACCTGTCTCTCACATTAGCTCCCTATCAGGTGTATGGTTGACAAGTAGTATCTCTCACTCTGCAGGTTGCATTTTTATGTGTTGTTTCTCTTGTAGTGAAGTTTTTAATCTGATACATTCTTCTTATTTTTTTCTTTTATTGCGTGTGCTTTTCCTGTCATATACCCCAAAGTCAAATAACCCAATTAAGAAGCAGGCCAGAGAACTCAACAGATTTTTTTTGCCCCAGGAAGATACACAAATGGCCAACAACTATATGAAAAGAGGCTCAACGTCACTATTGATTGGGGAAATGCAGGTCACATCCAAAGAAATATCACCCCCCCCCCTTAGGGTGGCTGTTATCAGAATGATAAGTGTTAGGGTGGCTGTTATCAGAATGATAAGTGTTGTCTGGGACATGGAGGAGCCGGTGTTGTGGGAAAGGGAGCAGTGTTCTCTAGTGTGGGAATGTAAATTAGGACAGTGACTGAGGGGAGCAGTATAGGGATTGCTTAAGAAACGAACAGCAGTGAGCCTGGCATTGGTGGATCACACCTGTTATCTTAGTTACACAGGAGGCTGAGGTCTGAGGATTGAGGTTTGAAGCCAGTCTGAGCAGGAAAGCCTGTGAGACTCTTACCTCCAATTAAGTACCAAAAAATCCAGAAGTGGAGCTGTGGCTCACTTTCTGCTTCATTCTCAAGGCCTGTATAGAAACCAGGACTATTGCTTTCACCTTCCTTGTCAGGCCAGAAGGCCGAGACTCCACCCTGTCTCCACCAGGAGGAGGCGCCACACCGGCCTGCCCACCTTCTGAGCAGACGCACTGTCCTGAGTCCCCATCCGGCCCCACTAGCTCAGACCAGCTGGCACTCACCAGTTGTCAGTTTCTGTACTTGACATTCCTGGCGATGCCAATGCCGGCACTTCAGCGGGGCCTCTGCTCAGCAGACTTCTTAAACCACGAGGCTTCTTGGCACATCTAGAATGATCTCTTGGTCTCCATGGGAGCTAGCACTTGTAATGACCTGATCTTAATGTAAACTGTTACTGCTGCTCCCAGAGTATCTACTGATTCCTATGGGTGTACCTGCAGAACTAGCTCAGGGCTTGATGTTTATGTTAAACTGTAAGAGAGACTGAGGAAAAGACTGCACATCTTGTATTTAAAATGTTCAAGTGAATTAACACAAAGAGGCTGTGCTTAACATCATACCACACACACACACACACACACACACACACACACACATACACACTACATGCACTTTCTTTTTAAAAGTTTCCTAGCCTACTGTGAAGTTAAAGACAAGACAAAAGGTAGGTAGCAGGTGGTAACAGTGATTTTACATAAATCAGTTTTATCCAAATGTCACAATGATTTTTTTTGTTGTTGTTGGTCATGGGACCTGAACTCTGGGCCTGGGCGCTGTCCCTCAGCTCTGCAGCTCAAGGCTAGCACTCTACCCCTTGAGCCACAGTGCCACTTCTGGCTTTTTCTGTTTTTCTTTTTATGTGGTGCTGAGGAATGGAACCTAGGGCCTCATGCATGTGAAGCAAGCGTTCTACCACTGAGCCACCTTCCCTGCCCCACAGTGATTTTCTGATATGCTATTAGTGTTGTTATTGGGGCTTAGGAAACAATGTGCTAAAGTGGAGGGCACAGAGGCATCTGCGGAAGCCGAGCGTGTCTGGCCTCGGGCCCTGCTGTGTCCCGCCCTCATCCCTCCAGGCTAACTAGAAAAACTAGATTCTTCATACGGATACTTAGAATCCACACCTTTTAATCCATTAGTTTATTTTTAAAATTTTATTGTAAAGGTGATGTACAGAGGGGTTACAGTTACGTAAATCAGGCAATAAGCACATTTCCTTTTGAACAGTGTCACCCCTCCCTCATTCTCTGCCAGTTTTTCCCCTCCCATCTCCCCTCCCCCAAACTGTATAGCTCATTTCCAACATAGTGTCTAGTAAGTATCACTGCTGAATTGGTTCACTCTTTGTTACACTATTTCTGTACTTCCTCTTCCCCTCCCCAAATTAAATAGACAAACATACAAGACAAAGGGTACGGAAAACAAACATGGTGACAAAAGGGAATAAACCAAAGGAAGAAAGAAATAAGAAAAAGAAAGAAAGAGAGAGAGAGAGAAAGAAAAAAGAACCACAAAGAGTACAATAAAAAACATCTTGTTTCCATTTAATGGAGTTCATTTCGATAAGCATCATATTATATGGTCATATGCATGTAGTTATTGAGCTTTTGTGATCCTCTCCTAATAAAATCTTCCTTTGGTTTCATTGTGTAAATGTTTAAAGTGCTGTTTAATTAATCATGTCCAAGAGTAATTGCTCATCTTTTACTATCCATTGGGTTTACTTGTAGATTTATAGGCATATTCTAATTATTACAAATGAAGGAAACCATGCAGCCTATGTTTCTTTGGGTCTGGCTTTCACTTAGTATAATTTTTCCAAGTTTTTCCATTTCCTTATGAATGGGGCAATGGCATTCTTTCTGATGGAAGCATGGAATTCCATTGTGTACATATACTACACTTTCTGGATCCATTTTTGTTCACTGAGGAGCGTCTGGCTTGAGTTCATCTCTTGGTTATGGTAAGCAATGCTATAATGAACATGGTTGTGCTTGCTGGTAGCTTTAGTGTGGATTGGGTTGCGGTCAATTGGATACATGCCCAGGAGTGGGATTACTGGGTCATAGGGAAACTATGTCTAGTCTTTGAGAAACTTCCACACTGCTTTCTAGAGTGATTGAACAGGTTTACATTCCCACCAACAGTATAATAGAGTTCCCTTTTGGCCATAGCCCTGCCAGCATCTCTTATTGTTGTTTTTCTTGATAATGGCCATTCTAGCTAGGGTGAGGTGGAATCTCAGTGTTGTCTTGATTTGCATTTCTTTTATGGCCAGAGATGTTGAATGTCTCTTCATGTGTCTATTGACCATTCTTTTTTTTTTTTTTTTTTTTGGGCCCGGTTGTGGGGTCTGAACTCTGGGCCTGGGCACTGTCCCTCAGCTCTTCAGCTCAAGGCTAGTGCTCTACCCCTTGAGCCACAGCGCCACTTCCGGCTTTTTTCTTTTTGCTTATGTGGTGCTGAGGAATCGAACCCAGGGCCTCAGGCATGCAAGGCAAG
>NW_012267317.1:2567765-2569800 GCF_000151885.1 Dipodomys ordii | reverse complement strand
TGAGGAATCGAACCCAGGGCCTCAGGCATGCAAGGCAAGCGCTCTACCACTGAGCCACCTTCCCAGCCCCAGGGTATCTGTTTTTACATTGAGGTCTTTCATCCATTTGGAATTGATTCTGGTGCAGGGTGATATATAAGGATCTAATAGCTTCAATTTTCTGCATGTGTATAGCCAATTCTGCCAGCACCATTTGTTGAAGAGGCTGTCTTTCTTCTATCCTGTGTTTTTGGCTCCTTTATCAAATATTAGTGGCTATAGTTCTGTGGGTTCATTTCTGGGTCTTCTATTCCATTGGCTCTCAGGCTTGTTCATGTGTCAGCAGCGAGCTGTTTTTATTATTACAGCTTTTAATAGAGTCTGAAGCTTGGCATTGATATTCCTCCAACACTGTTTTTCCTGATAAGGATTGTTTTTGCTATTCAGGGTATTCTATTTTTTTTGCTGTTGTTGTTGGTTGTGGGTCTTGAACTCTGGGCCTGGGTGCTGTCCCTCAACTCTTCAGCTCAAGGTGAGGACTCTACCACTTGAGCTACAGCGTCACTTCTGGTTTTCTGGTGGTTTATTGGAGATAGGAGTCTCACGGTCTCTCCTGCCCGGGCTGGCTTTGAACCACGATCCTCAGATCTCAGCCTCTTGAGTAGCTAGGATTACAGGCGTGAGCCACCAGTGTCTAGCTTTCCATACAAATTTTTGGATTGCTTCATCTATATCATTGGAGAATGCTGTTGGGATTTTTGTGGGGATTACATTGAATTTGTGGATAGCTTTTGGCAGTATTGCCATTTTCATGGTGTTAGTACTTCCAATCTAGGAGCATGGAAGGTTTTTCCATTTTCTTAAATCTGCTTTGATTTCCTTTTTCAGGTTTTTAAAGTTTTCATCATAGAGGTCCTTCACTTCTTTGTTTAATTCCTAGGTTTTGTGTTTTTTTTTTTTTTTGAGGAGATTACAAATGGAGTTACTTTCCTGATTTTACCCTCACTCTTTTCATTGTTGGTTTACTGAAAAGCTGCTGATTTTTTGGGTTAAGTTTTTTACACTGCTACTTTGCCAAAGTTTTGGATCAGCTCAAATAACTTGGGAGAGGAATCAATGGGGTTCTTTAAGTAAAGGATCATGCCATTTGCAAAGAGGGAGCATTTTACTTCTTTCCTTATTTAAATTCCCTTTATGTTTGCATCTTGCCTTATTGCTCTAGCTAGGAATTCCAAAACTATATTGAAGAGGAGTGGAGAGAATAGACATACTTGTCTTGTTCCTGATTTTAGAGGAAATGGTTTTAACTTATCACAAATATAATGCTGGCTATAGGTTTGTCATTTACATCCCTTATTATATTGAGGAATGTTTCATGGATTTCTAGCTTCCCCAGAGCTTTTTTTTTTTTTT
This sequence comes from Dipodomys ordii, assembly GCF_000151885.1. Classification (NCBI taxonomy): domain Eukaryota; kingdom Metazoa; phylum Chordata; class Mammalia; order Rodentia; family Heteromyidae; genus Dipodomys; species Dipodomys ordii. The sequence continues at coordinate 2,568,408 of NW_012267317.1, read as the reverse complement.
TTGGTCCTGACATGGGGCCTGAACTCTGGGCCTGGGCGCTGTCCCTCAGCTCTTTAGCTCAAGGCTAGCACTCTACCACTTGAGTCACAGCGCCACTTCCGGGTTTTTCTTTTTTGTTTATGTGGTGCTGAGGAATCGAACCCAGGGTCTCAGGCATGCAAGGCAAGCACTCTACCACTGAGCCAACTTCCCAGCCCTCTTTTGTCATAAAGGGATGTTAGATATTATCAAATTCTTTTTCTGAATCTATTGAGATGATCATGTCGTTCTTGTCCTTGATCCTGTTGATGTGTTGAATTACATTGTCTTGTGTATATTGAACCAGCTATGCATCCTTGAAATAAATCACATTTGATCATAGTATATGGGTTTTTTTTATTAGCTATTGCATTTGGTTGGCAAGAATTGTATTTAGAAGTTTCTTATCAATGTTCATCAAAGAAATGGGTCTATATTTCTCTTTGTTTGGTGATTCCCTATTTGGTTTTTGGGATAAGGGTTATGCTGCTTCATAGTATGAGTTTGGTAGTGATCTTTCATTTTCAATTTTATTGAAAAGTTTGGGGAGTATGGGAATGATTTCTCTTTTTAAGGCCTTATAGAATTCAGCTGTGAATCCATGTGGGCTTTTTTTTTTTTTTTT
>NW_012267317.1:2563144-2567660 GCF_000151885.1 Dipodomys ordii | reverse complement strand
CTTTTTTCTTTTTGCTTATGTGGTGCTGAGGAATCGAACCCAGGGCCTCATGCATGCAAGGCAAGCACTCTACCACTGAGCCACCTTCCCAGTCCCCATGTGGGCTTTTCTTGGATGGGAGGTCTTATTGCCATTTCTATTTCATTACTTCTTATGGGTTTAAATCTTCTTGGTTTAGTTTGTGTATATCAGTATACCAATATTTGCTAGGCATTCTTCCATTTCTTCCATTCTCCAATTCATTAGCATAAAGGTTTGCAAAGTATTCCCTTATAGTGTTCTGGATTTTGCTTGTTTCTGTTGTGATGTTCCTGTTCTTATCTCTAAATTTTATTTATTTGGGTGTGTTCTCTTCTTATTTTGGTCAGATTTGCTAAGGGTCTGTCAATTTTGTTAATTTTTTCAAAGAGCCAACTTTGTTTTATTGATTCTATGGTTGTTTTGGTCTCTAATTCATTTATTTCTGATTTAATTTTGATTATTTGTTTCTATCTAATGGCTAGGTATTTGGCTTGTTCCTCTTTTCCAAGGAGCTTAAAGTGCATTTTAAATGGTTGGTTTGGGATTTCTCTAATTTGTTGGTGTAGGCACTCAGAGCTGTAAATTTCCCTCTGAGTACTGCCTTTGCAATGTTCCAGAAGAGCTGATATTTTGTGTGTTCCTTTTGTTAAATTCTGTAACACTTGAATTTATGATCTCTTCAATGACCCACTGGTGATTAAAAAATGTGTTGTTCAATCTCCATGAGTTGGAGAAGTTTCTATGGTGGTTTTTGGTGGTGAACACTAATTTTATCCCTTTGTGGCCTGAGAGAATGCAGGAAATAACTTGAATATTTCTGAATTTTCACAGATTTGCTTTGTGGCCTAAACTATGATCTATTTTGGATAATGTACCTTGTCCTGCTAAAAAGAATATAAATTCTGATTCTGCTGGGCTGAAATATTCTTTAGGTGCTGTTAAGTCTAGTTGGTCAATGTAGTTATTTACATATGAGATTTCTCTGTTGAGTTTTTGTCAGGTTGATATATCCAGAAGTGACAATGATGTGTTTATGTCACCATCAATCAATGTGATTGGATCTATGTGTGTTTTTAGGTTAATTAGTATTTGTTTGATGAAGTTGGGTAATCCGACATTTGCTGTATAGATATTTAGAGTTGTTATAGCCTCCTGTAAGCAATATCCTTTGTAAGTAATGTAATGTCTTTTTTTTTGTCTCTTCTCAATAATTATAATTTGAAGTCAATTTTATCTGATACTAGTGTTGCTACTTTGGCCTGTTTGTGGGGACCATTTGGTTCATAGATTTTTTCCCCACTTTCACTTCAGAATATATTTGTTTTTGTGGGCAACTTGTGTCTCTTGAAGATGGAAGATGTATGTATCTTGCTTTTTGATCCATCTAGTCAATCTATGCCATTGAATTGGAGAGTTAAGTCCATTAATATTGAGGGTTAGGACTAAGAACTGTTTGGTAGATCCTGCCATTTTGCCCATCTTCTTAGGGGATGTGCCTCATCATTTCTTATTATATTTATCTGGTTTTCTGGTTCTCTAGGACTATTTCTTTGCTGACATCACATTCATGTTAGTTTTCTATGTGTAATAGGTCTTTAAGTATCTTTTGTAATAGTGGTTAAGTTTTTATTTATACCTTGGTTATGAAGGAGAACTTAGCACTATTTTTGGTTGGGAGTTGTTTGCCTTTAAGGCATAGCATACCTCATTCCAGGCTCTCCTTGGTTTATGGTCTCCACTGAGAAAGCTGTAGTTATTTGGATTGGTTTTCATTTATAGGTAATTAATCTTTTCTCTTTGACAGCTTTAAGGATCATTTCCTTGGTGTCTATTGATTCTGTGCGGTGGTATGTCCTGGTCTGGTCGGTTTGTGGTTCTAAAGGCTTCTTGTATCTGAACGGGTCTATCATTTTGGATGTTTGGAAATTTCTCTGCTAGAATTCTGCTAAATATATTTCCTATTCCTTTAGCTTCCTTTTCTTGATCTTCCTCAATACCTGTTAGCCTTAAAGTAGTCATTCTGATGGAATCTTAAGCTCCTGTAAGGAACTTTCTTGTTTCTTGGCTTTGTTCTGAATAATAGTCTATTGTTTCTCAATAATACCTAGATTATCTTAGATTCCAGAGACTCTGTTTTCTGTTTCATCTAATCTGCTGTCAAGAATTTCTACTTGTTTTTTTTTTTAATTTTCCTGCCTTTTAGTTGATTTTTGATGGCTTCAGTCTCTATTGAAACTTTGTTTTAGGTCTTGTATGGACTTCCTTGACTTGATAGCTGAGTGACTATTTTTCTTTGGACTCCCTTTTCTTTTCTTTTTTTAAATTTATTTTATTATTTATTTAATACATTTTTAATTGTGAAATTACTCCCTCTCCTTTTCTTAGAATTCATTTAGCCTTTTTGTTTCTAGATTCCATGAATTCCTCTAACAATCTTTGGTTAGTCTCATCACGCTCACACGTAGCCTTGTGCAGGCTTTCTATCTTTTCATTCAACATATTTATCATTTTTTTAAAGCATTTTGAGAACTATTTTCTAGATCCATCATTGACTGATCTGTTGCCTGGTTATTTTGTGTGGGAGATGAGGATCCTTGACCTGCCATTTTATCTTGTGTTTCTATGGTTTGTTCTGCCCATTTGGAAACAAAAGCAAATCACAGACCACAATTTAAAGTCATCAACCAACCCAGAGCCCTATAGTTGGATAGCCTTTAAATGACAGGTTTAAAATCATACATAAGTATTCACCTATCTAAATACTCCTTCAATTTTGTTGAGAGGGTATTGTGGTTCAGGAAAGGAGATTATATATAGTTGTAGCCATCGAGCTAATCTGTTGTTAGGGGTAAATCAATCTGAAACTGAAAGGTAATAAGATGAGCCAATTGGACATAGTAAAATGGAAACAAATACAGTCTAACTCACAGACAAACAATTAGGGATAAATGTAATATTGAAAAGAAAGAAGAGAAGGGCCAAAACGAAGGAAAATAAGTTAAAGTGAAATTAACAGGGATAGAAAGAGACATACTGAAAAATAAAGGAAGGAGCAAATAAGAATAGAGGAGCAAAGTAAAGGAAAAGAACAGAAGAAAGAAAACTAAGACCTTAAATCTAAAAAATAAAAAAATAAAAAAAAAGAAAAATAAAAAATTGAGCAATCAAAAAATATAGCCAGAATTAAGTATGCACACAACTAAGAAAAGAGGCCCAGCAATCACCATAGACTGTATATCTAAGACTAAAAAAACTTACAAAGAACAACAACAAAAAATCTCACCAAAAAATAGGTTCTCCAATTTGTTTGGGGGACTTTGTCTCCTGATGTTCTCTATGTAGTCCTTTTATTTTTATTTATTTTATTTTATTTGTTTATTTTTATTGTGATAATACCATACAGAGGGGTTACAATTACATGAGTAAGGTTATGAGTACATTTCTTTTTTTTTGGGGGGGTCCGGTCATGGGGCCTGAACTCTGGTCCCTCAGCTCTTCAGCTCAAGGCTAGCGCTCTACCACTTGAGCCACAGTGCCACTTCTGGTTTTTTTTCTTATGTGGTGCTGAGGAATCGAACCCAGGGCCTTGAGCATGCAAGGCAAGTGCTCTACCACTGAACCATCTTCCCAGCCCCATGAGTACATTTCTTATCAAGTATTGTTGCCTCCTCCTTTGTTTCCCCTTCCCATCCCTTCCCAATTCCTCCCCCCTCCCCTGCCACTATGTAGTCTTTTAGTGGAGTATTTGAGGGAAGGGATGCTGAAGAGAGATGTCAACCAGGGTCTGGGCAGCAGGCCTTGTGTTTTTCTCAGTCCACTAGTATTCCATCATGCCCCTTTTGTCCAATTATGGTCTCCACAGCTGTCTATGCTTCAGTGAATGTTTTTCATAGAAGTGAAAAGTTCACTCTGGGTCTCTGAGTCTTCATCCTGAAGGCTCCCGTGCACATAAAAGTATGATCAACTGAATTTGTTGTGCTTTTTCTTGTTAAACTGTTTCTTGTTAATAGAGGTTCTGCTGTGACCCTGTATGATGGGCTTTCCACCCTTGCATTGTGGATGTTAAATAATAAATCCAGTGCCCTGTTCATGCCCTGCTGTCTGTCACTGATGGCTTAATTGGAGCAGTCCAAATGTTTAAGGTCTTTCCTTCAAAGAGCATTAAAAACCGGATCAATTTGCCATGGCTCTGGGATAAACAGAATAAAGATCCTAGACTAGCTACACATAATGTAGGCTTACTTTTGAATAAATTATACAATGGCTTAGTAAAAGAACCTAAAAAAGATGAAATAAAGTTACTATTTGGGGATGGTTTTGTGAAAAAGTTGGAATTCTATCTAACTAGCATCATCTATCTACCATCCACTCACCCACTCATCCATCCATCCATCCACCCATCCATCCATCCATCCATCCATCCATCCATCCATCCATCCATCCATCCATCCATCCATCCATCTACCCATCCACCCACCCACCCATCCATCCATCC